>NC_143397.1:137550562-137856396 GCF_052110815.1 Crocodylus siamensis
CGCACATATGGTTTTCTTTTCCAAAACTGTTTTCTGGGCTTTCTTTAGTATTATTTTTATTTTAAAGCAGTCCCCATAAATTATACTGGAGCGACCAGTGGGTGGGCAGGGAAGCGGTGAAAGTGGCTGCAGGTGGGGGGGAGGGGCAGTGAGTGGGTGCACAGGAGCACAGTGACAGCTGGGTGGGAGCTCAGGGCTCATGCTGGCACACTAGGGCCAGCTCCAGTAGGGTCCAGAGCAGGGTGCCAGGAGTGCAGGGTCTGGGCTGGCAGGATATCTATGGACCTGGACCAGCTCCCCCCCTCCCTCCCTGTGTGCCCAGTTATAAACTCTAGTAGCACATCAATGTAGCGAAAGGCATTAGGGTGGTAACATGTCTCAACAACTTAGATCTTAATATTCTGTTAAACTGCTCTACCACAGTGGCTTTAACTTTGTTACTGGTAACAAAATAGCAAAAACATTATGTTGCTTTAATAGTTTACCTAAAGCAGTGATTCTCAACCAGGGAGACGCAGCATGCTGGAGTGCCTTGAGAATCCTGTTAGCTTTACAAGCCTGATTCATAAGATAAACCCAGAGCTTTCAAATAAAAATCCATATCTGTGGTCTGAGTTCTTTGCAGCCCCACCTCACTTCCTGCCACACCTTTGATGTTCCTGTTAGTTGACTGACAAGATGATCCCTGGAGATCGTGGTCGTTTCTCTGGTGCTCCTCCCTTCTGACTCTGTACTTGAGCTACTTGGTCCATACTCAGTCCTGGGAGTCTTTGCTTGCATCAGGGGGGATTTCCCTTTAAGACAGTCCCTCCTCCCCCCACTTCAGGCCTCAAAGCACTTGTTGGGGCTTCAGGCATCCCAGCCTTGGCCCATGTTCCCTCTGGCCAAGCCCTCAGCCATGGTCCACTTCCATGGGCCTCAACTCCTAGGCCTCAACCCTATCCTACCTCTTTCAGCTTGTGCTTTTTTGGCCCTGACTTCTATCCTGGGGAAGATCTTAGATCTCCTCCCTTTCTTGAAGATCGGCACCACATTGGCCTTCTTCCAGTCTTCGGGCACTACACCAGAGCGCCAGGAGTTTTCAAAGATCCGTGCCAGGGGCTGGGCTATGACGCTCGCCAGCTCCTTGAGTACCCTGGGGTGATCCTATGACCCCAGCTGACTTCCTGCACTTTGGGCAGGGGGCTGGACTCGATGATCTCCTGAGGTCCCTTCCAGCCCTAATGTCTATGAATAAATGCTCTATTATTTTTCTGCAGTCAAAAAAGGGTAGAAATAAGAGCTGGTATTTTCCAAGAGGTGCCTCAAGTCTAAAAAGATTGAGAACCATTAGCTTAAAGGCTTGTTTAAAAAAATGTCACTTGATCAGTCTGTAATTGTTTGAAGTACACACCCGTCTGTGAAAATGGTTTAAAGGCCCAGGATAGTTTGCTTCTCAACTTGTCTTTTATGTCTAAAGCCTAGGCATACTTAGATATAATATCGATCCTTTTGCTGAAACTAGAAGCAACACCCCACCTGTGAATGGGGCTTCCAGGGGTGTGGGAGCCTGAAGTGTGAGATTTCAGGCTATAAGGGTTTGAAATTTTGGGAGTCTTGGGAGGCTGGATTTTGTAATCAAGAGGTCAGGGCTTCTAGGGAGCTACTGGGCAGGACTTGGGGGTTCCTTGAGGTGGGCTTTGTAGCCATTAGCACAGGCCTTCTGGGCCATACAACTAGGACTTCAGGATTTCCAGAGGCCTGGGGGTGGACCTTCAGTGTCATAGGGGTGGGAAGCGGGGTCCCTTGGGGACAGGCTTTGTGACCAAGTGGGCAGAACTTCCAGGCCACAAGGCCAGAACTTTTAGAGGACTTTGGGGTCACGCCTCTAGCATGCATGTGGTTTTTTTCAGGGCCATATGGGTAATACTTCCAGGGAATCTGTGGGCATGACTTTTAGCCAAGAGAGTGGTATTTCTGGATCATGGGGTTGTGGCTTCTGGATTTTGGGGTGTGTCTTCTGGTGGGAAACTTTGGAGGTAGACCTTAAGGGGGCCAAGATAAAAGTGCTTCCAGTTCAAGGGGAGGGGCTTTCGGTATCAAGGGTCAAGGACTGGGAGACAGACTTCTGATTCCTGTGCTGACCAGCTAGTGAGCGCAGAGCTTGCAATGTATGAGGAGCTGTGGCAGGGCCTGCACTGGCATTGTTCCACAAATTGCCAATTGCTCAGATCACAAATGAGACTTTATAAAGGGCGATAAGGCAAGGTGCCGCAGCATTTATTGATTACATGAGTTAGACATAGAGGTTCAGGAACACCATTCATACAAACGCACACAAATCATCATACACATCATTACACACAGGCATACACATACACAAAACAACCATTTCATCCACACATACATCAGATATAGTTACCAGCAATAGTTGCTCAGTATCAGCCCAGGGTGGCCAACCTGGGCTTATTGAGTAGATGATGATGATTTGAAGATAGTAGATTTAAAGATAACAGCTGGAGCAGGGTGAACAAATGCATCTGTTCTCCAATGCAACCGCACTAGAGAAAGAGACTCAACTAACTTGGCATTTTCAAAGTGTTCTTTTATAGGGATTGGCATCCTTTGTTGCAGTGCTTTGTGGTTTTTCCATACGCAGCTTCTGTATTTGCGGTGTTCTTCTTTTGTCTTCAGCTTATCTTAGCCTAGGAGTGTTCTTGTTACCTGTCTGGTAGAATTTCTTCTTCTGTTATCTCCGTTGTGCCCTCAAGCTTCAAAGGGATTCTTCAGCCGTTTGTTAGTTACTGGTTGGTAACTTACATTTGGTGCCTCGGTGCTTACATAAACAGTTGAATCTTCTTTTCCCATCTCTATGCCATTCTCTCACCATTCACCCTTTTATGCACACTCATACATAAAGGCTATGCAGAGTTCCTTCACTTATGTCAAGCAGAGGGATACAAAATGGAGTTTTCAAGTTGCTTACAGGACAAGACTAACATGGTTATATTCATTACACTCTATGTTAATATTAGCTACATTAGTTCAGTTCATGCTACAGCATGCTGGTGAGCTTGGAGGGCTCACTGCACATGCATTGCACCCCCTCCTGGATCCACCCTTGCTTGTAGACAGCATAGGAAAGTTACAAAGCTTAGGACGGTTTATCTATGCAAAATATTACAGACATGGATGATATTCCATCCCATATCCTCCCTATGCCTAAAAGCCCTTGGCTATGGGAGTTAAGGGCCACAGTGCTGAACATTATAACACTTAAGTCACTTTGAGGATCTGGGTCAACATTTTGATGATATGTTTCTTAATATATGAATTTGCAAAAAACTTTGGGAGGGGGCATAAAGAGGTTTGGCATTATTGCAGTTATGTGTTCCACAGAATAGGCTAAACTGCAGTAACTTACTCTTTGTACCACTGGGTAAATATATGAACATGGAGAGGTATCGGGGAGAAGACGACACACAGTAACGCCTTGCTTCCTTTTAGCCTATGGTAACTTGTTTGTATACATCCATATCTTTAGCCTTGCATCATGTCCTGTTCTTAATCTTAAGACATGCTTACTTACTTTTGCCTGGGAACTTCTGACTTTATGAAAAGGTGTGCATGCAAAGAAATAGCAAGATCAGGCCTTTAAGAAGTAAAGGGAACCTGAGGGGAAAACACTGCAATAGATCAAATGCAGCTGGTGTCATTTTTGTCCAGATTCTCTCCTGTACCAGGATCTGTTGAAATGAGGAGCAGAGGGTGATGACTGGGGCAAGCTAGCTCTTGGGCTCCCTCTTGTGTTCAGCCTATACACAAGGCACAGCTGACTAGAGATCCTCTGAGAACCGTTGAAGCACTTTTACATTCTATTCTGCCCTTACATGTCCTCAGTGCCACTGTGGATCCAGCTTTGTGTAGGACTAGGCCACAGCACTCTGACATGCAGGTGAAATCTTCAGTTTCAGCTAACCATATATGGCCAAGTCTAGGCCACAGCACTCTGACATGCAGGTGAAATCTTCAGTTTCAGCTAACCATATATGGCCAAGTTTCAGATACTTTGGGTATGTTTACATCGCATTCCAGGCCTCCTTGAGGAGGGACATGTTTGAGTACCTGAACATACCCTGGCACCCATTTCCATGTGCGTACACTAAACCCAGAAACATAGCAGCGAAGCCACTCTGAAGGCATCCACATAGTTTCATAGTTGGTAGGGTCAGAAGGGACCTAAGCAGATCTTCACGTCCAACCCCCTGCCCTGGGCAGGAAAGAATGCTGGGGTTGAACGACCCCAGGTAGGTGATTGTCTAGCCTCTTTTCTACCCCAGGGTAGAAGCAAGCACCACTTCCCTTGGAAGTTGGTTCCATCTCCTGGCCACCCTGACTGTGAAGCAGTGCCTCCTGATGTCTAGCCTGAATTTACTCTCAGTCAACTTATGGCCGTTATTCTTTGTTACTCCCGGTAGTGCTTGGGGAAACAGAGATTCTCCCATTGCCTGCTGGTACCCCCTTGGCAAGTTTATAGACGACCACTAGATCCCCTCTCAGCCTTTTCTTGTGGAGGCTGAACAGGTTCAGGTCCTGTAGCCTCTCCTTGTAGGGCCTACCCTGCTGCCCCTGATCATGCAGGTGGCCCTCCTCTGGACCCTCTCCATGCTGTCCAGCGCTCAGAACTGGAGACATACTCCAGCTGCGGCCTGACCAATCTTGCAAAGGGGGAGGATCACCTCCTTGGACCTGCTTGTGATGCATGACAAGGTGTGGTTAGCTTTCCTGACCGCATCCTCCATTGGTGGCCCATGTTCATCTTGGAGTCAATAGTGACTCCAAGATTGTTTTCTGCCTCTGTGTTGACAAGAAGGGAGTTCCCCAGCCTGTAGATACGCTGCTGGTTCTTCTTCCCTAGGTGTAGTACCTTGCACTTGTCAGTATTGAAACCTATCCTATTCTCATCCACCCATCTCTGTAACCTGTCCAGATCTAGTTGTAGCCTGTCCCTCTCTTCTAGCATACCCACCTCTCTCCACATCTTAGCGTCATCTGCAAATTTGAACAAGGAGCTTTTCACCCCCTTGTCCAAGTTGCTGATGAAGATGTTGAACAGCACGGGCCCAAGGATTGAGCCCTGGGGAACCCTACTGCACACATCCCTCCAGGTTGAAAATGACCCATCCACCACCACTCTCTGGGTGCACTGCTCTCCAGCCAGTTTTTGACCCATCTGACTGTGTAAGTGTTGACACGAGAGTCACCTAATTTTTTAATGAGGATGGGGTGAGAGACAGTGTCAAAGGCCTTCCTAAAGTCTAGAAAGACTATGTCCACTGCGACACCTACATCCAAGAATTTTGTGACCTCGTCATAGAAGGCAACCAGGTTGGTCTGACAGGACCTGCCTCCAGTGAACCCATGTTGATTGCCCCTAAGCATAATCTCCCCTGCTGGTCCCTTCCACATGTGCTCCTGGATAATTTTCTCAAAGATCTTTCCAGGATTGAGGTAAGACTAACGGGCCTATAGTCCTCCTTCCTCCCTTTTTTGAAAATGAGGGCCACGTTGACCCTTTTCCAGTCCTCTGGCACCTCACCAGAGCACCATGAGTACTTGTAAAGCTGTGCCAGGGGTCCCACAATGACCTCTGCTAATTCCCTCAACACTCTGGGGTGGAGATCATCAGGACCTGCTGATTTGAACACATCTAGTCCCACCAGAAGTTCCCTGACTAGGTCCTCACTGACCCTGGGCCTTGCTGCACCTCCCCTGGGTCTGTCTGGGATCCCAGTGGTAGGGATGTCCCTGTCCCTGCTCAGAGAAATGGAAGCAAAGAATCTGTTAAAGAGGCTAGCTTTGTCATCTGGTGTGGCCACCAATTTTCCAAGCGTAACCTGCAGAGGCCCCACATTACTCAGTCAGTACCTTCTTTTTACCCACTATGTATTTAAAAAAGGACTTCTTGTTATCTTTGATCTGGGTCGCTAGTCCCAGTTCCATCTCCCCCTTAGCTTTCCTAACAGCCCCCCTACAATCTTGAGCAATGGAGGTATAATCCTCCTTGGTGATGGCCCCTCCTTTCCATTGGGTGTACACCTCCTTTTTGGCTTTGACACATTCCTGGATGCTTTTGGTGAGCCATGGGGGCTTTTGAGCACTCTTGCCGCCTTTGATTTGTTTGGGGACTGTCACCCTTTGGGTTTGGAGGATCGTCTCCTTAAGGAATGACCACTCTTCTTGGACTCCCAGATCCCTTCCCCTCCGGGACCTCAGTGCCCCTCTGACTAGTCTCCTTACCTCATTGAAATCCGCCCTCCTGAAGTCCAGGACATGAGTCTACTTTGCCTCTGTTGTGCTGGAGAGTGGCTGCATGGAGCACTTCCAGAGTAATTTCAGTGGGAACAGATAGGACGGAGCTTGTTTTAGCATGTCTATCCTTGAGAGCACTGGAAATACAGTGTAGACAGGCCTTTTGGACAGTGGTGAGGGACAAGATAAGAATCTGTCCTTTTGAGTTCAGGTAAATGGAAGGTTTCGGCCTATCTATTATCATTACACTGAAAAATGTTAACTTATACCATGACAGAGACTTAATTTATAGATTTGAGCAAAAGATGGATCAGAGTTTAGGGCCATAGATTACTTTTCTGGGGGTAGAAATTACACTAAAGTCAATAGGAGTCATGTACGTGACTTGAGGACCCTAAAAATAGCTTCTTCGAGGGCAACACCTTTGTGGAAGTATCTGTGAATTTCAATTAATGGTTATATAATGAGTCTGGAGAATGGAGAGGGAATTAGAGAGGTTCTATGGAGCAGAAAGAAATTAGACAATGGAGGTCCTGACAATGCTAAAAATGGAAGAACCTTTTAATAACTATTGTCAAGAGAGCGAAGAAATGTTCTGTTCCAGTTGCTTCAGTGTGAAGCCCATTATTAGCAGAGTACGTGGCACTGAAAAGCATGGGGGGGGGGATACACATATTGTTTGAAGGCAGAAATAGAGGCATGTTTCAATGAAATCCCAACTGTCCTTGTTTAGCAGTGGGAGCAACCTGAGGGATTAGGTTAGTCCAAGGCGACCAATTTTAAAACTCCATGGATGAGACTTGACAGGGGCCTGAATGACCTTGTAAGCTACAAGAATTTCTGGGTGTCTACAGATACAGATCAGTCTTCATTGCTCACCTCTTAGCATTTTTCCCATTTTCCTAGATGTTCAAAGACCTTCTTAGTGCTATGGACTCATGGCTCAAGAGCAGAAGAGCCTAGGAACAAAAGGAGAAATATTGTCAGGGCTCAGGAAGCAGAGGAGATGCACAATTATTATTTCATAATCTATATGGGACAGTCTTAGAAATGAATGCTGCTTAGGGCTCTAAAGGGTGTTTTTTTAATGGAAACTTGCTCTCATAAAGGACAACCCTTTCCAGCCTGTAATTGGGGTACCAAGGCAGGAGGACCAAAGAGGTGGAGAGGCAAGAAGTTGGTATGGAGATACAGGGTCTTCATGCAAATATTTATTTCCCTTTGATGGATTGTGGGACCTGCAGGTTTTGTAGGTGGCTTCAAAATAGTCAGGGGTACCTACTTTTTCTTTCTGATGGATGGGGAAATTCATAAGAAACATTACAAAGGAAGACTGAGACTATTCTGTCCTTACTTACTATACACAGGCTTTTCCTGGTAGGTGTTAACTTTTCAAGGAAGTGCTTAATATCCTGAACTCACTAAGGGGAACTTCTTATACTCTATCCCATAACGGGTACAGTGGAGACAAAAAGATACACCATATATAAAACGTTCTATCCATAAAAGAATGCTGCAACTTCTGAATGTCCCTGTGGCATGGGAAATATATGAGCAAATTCATGGTACTTGAGAACTATATAAACAAGCATAAAATGTAAAGATGAGTCATAGCTATTGATCCATCGAGGTTAGAATGGACTATCACTGACTGCTACTAATTCTAGAAATGAGAATATCCTGTCTCTGCACTTCTGACCATTCTTGACCATCAGCCACCTGACATTGACTTCACTGGGAATTTTTTTCAGTGTAAAGCCTATAGGATTAAGTACATAATTTTAAAAGAACAGGTGTAATCAAGGAAAGTACTGAGCCTTAAAGAGAGTGGCATTCGGGGGGTCATGTCTCAATGAATACTTGGATATTATTTCTTCCCAGGTTCGGAAGTGATATCTAGTCCTTGGTACTTTATTTTAATCAGGAAGATTAATGCAGAAATGTGAATTTTTCCTTAACCTCACCTTTTGTTTTTCATACTTTATACCTTCTTTAAGCTTAGTGCTTCTGTTTCTAATGAAAGATCAATGTAAGTAGAGGTTAGAAGTAATTAAAGAATTCTGATTATACAGCAATGATACTAGACAAACTGGCATAATTATAGTCAGCATATTTTATTGTAATTTTCTTTTTTGCATCATGATGTTTTCATGGAAATTTTGACAATGCTGAAAAAGTCCTACTGATAGAGACAATGGCCAAAACTAGATCAGGTATGTCTTTATTTGGAGGAATAACCTTGCATGACATGATTCAAGACTGAAATCTGTGGACTGTAGAGCAACAGGGATGATTCGTTGATTTTTTTAAATGCAGATTAGTACAATAACATATCACTATCATTCTTACACTTCTGAGAGACTGTTGGCCAAGTACTACATGGAAATGAGTCCAGAAAAAAGAACTGGCCCAAAGAAAGTGAACCTTGGGTTGCTCTGGAGAGCAGGTAGGTCTGCCTGACAATGTGCCTTCCAGATTAACAATATTAATAGGGGGCCTCCTATCCACACCCACCTTCCCCCTATTATGGAAGTTTATTTAGTGAGTCTGTTTTCCTAACGCCTTTCCACGATGATTGCTGA
This sequence comes from Crocodylus siamensis, assembly GCF_052110815.1. NCBI lineage: Eukaryota > Metazoa > Chordata > Crocodylia > Crocodylidae > Crocodylus > Crocodylus siamensis. Next base: position 137,559,436 of record NC_143397.1, read on the forward strand.
CATGACAATTCTCTTGGGGTAGTGTCAGGCCAGCAACAAATAAATGAAAAGGGCAGAGATATAAGCAATAGACTTTTCACTTCAACAGGGTCATGGGTGAGGGCAGTGAGTGGGAAAGATGTTGGCTGTTTGAGGGGTCTTTCCGCTACTCAAACTTGTTGGTGTAATCATTTAGCATTAAGGGTGGAAAGAGACATTGCCTTTCCTCACTTTCACACTGCCATAAAATTTTATGGCTCAAAGTGAAAGCAAATAGGCATCTGTACGTATCATCATATCACAGATGCTTAAATTTGTGCCTGCAACAAAAGGTAGTAATAATTTATGCCACTTTTATTGTGGCAGATGTCTGTTAGCTTTATGGCAGGAGAGCATGGGTAGTCTGGAACTGCCTGCACTCTCCAAATGTCCTGGGCAGGGGCTTGGAGACTTGAAGGGCCCGTCCCTGTGCACCCCAGTAATTCCTGGACAGGATCTGGTTCCTCAGGCTCTGGCAAAGTCTGCCTGGTGCTTACTGAGATGTATCCCCGGGATCTCTGGGCTGCATCTGGGTAAGCGGGTGAAGTCAGGTTTTTCTTGCTTACCAAGACACGCCCCCATGATCTTTGGGATGCATCTGCGTAAGCAGGGAAAGTTGGGTTGTCTCTAGACATGTTCTAGAGATCTGGGGGATGCACTTTGGTAAGCGGGGAAAGCTGGGCTGGCTCTCCCAGGGCTTGAGGGGTCTGATCCTGTGTGAGAGTTCTTGGGGCACAGAGAAGCAGGCCCCTCAAGCCCTGGGAGAACACATCATCCATTGTCCTACAGCATCAATGGGTGCAACAATGGGCAATGTGTTTCACCTCGTGAAGAGGGACAGCTGTATCCTAGCACAGCTGATCCACTTGATTTGCTGACATCTATTTCTAGCCTAAAACATCTGGGAAATGAAGGCATCAGATATGATCGCTGTACTTCCCTTGCACCCTCTGACATGAACAATACAAGATGCAGGTGTTTTCAGACCCCTGCTTCTTCCTGGGAGCACCTGCGTGAGATGTTTACTGTGCAGTTGACTAATTAACTGCACAGTAAATGTCTCAGCATCTACACATATGCACAAACTAATAAACTCCACAGTAGGCTAGTACTTGTAAATACTGCTGTGGGGTTTTTTGTGCATAGCAGCACATGTGTTATACGTCAACCTGGTTGGCTGGGGCACGAGGCTTCATAAGTAGAAAGGCCATCTGCTGGCTAGCCTCACACTGAAGCACCCTGGTGCCCCAGCCAGCCTTTCTGCAGCACACTGAGCCCAAATGGAGCAGCTCTGAGCTGGCAGGCTGACCCCCTGGCTCCCCTGCCGGCTGCTGTGACTGGCTCAATATGCTGTGGAGGGGCTGGCTGGGGCACAAGGCAGCCCCTGAGGATGCTTCAGTGTGGGGCTAGCTGTGGCCCAAAGCAATGTGCTGAGGTCCAGAGCAATAAACTCTGTAGTTTATTGCTGTACATTAATAGCACGTGTAGACACATCCCCCGTGTAGAAACTGTGAAACAGCAATAAAATGAATGCTAGCTTTTTTCTAATGAATACTAATGACATGAATCCCATTGCTCACACCAGGGAGAATGCTTTATAATCCTCTTGTAACATCACAGCCAGGGGGCAAGGCTTTAGAGGTCCCTGGGGATTAAGGAATGCAGATAATTCAATTTAAAGCTGTGGAGCACAGCTGAACAAATTTTAAAGTAGGCTGTAACTGTGTTGTCCTCCAAAAAAATTTAAACCTCTCCCACAGATGTTCCAGTTATAGCCAGAATTTTCCCATCCTTTTAGCTTAAAGACCTTTAGTTTGAATGAATGTAGTAGAATATTCTATACTGACATTTTTTTTGCTGTCAAAAAGCCATCAATGTTATGTCATTGTTACTTATCTTTATTTTGATAATACACTTTATTTTGCCTTTAAGTGTCAGGAAACATGAAAAGAGACTCAGATCTGGAATAAAAGGTTTCATAATCTCATAGAACTGTGTAGCATGGCAACTTCAATAAAATATTCTTTTAACATCATTTTATGGACTTCAAAGTCAAGCATGTGGAACCTGGGAACTGCTAGAGTCAAACTTTCCTGAGTAAATCTAACTTGCTGGGCATACATATCTCAATACAATCTATAACTATGTGATCATGTACTTTTCTTTCTCATGGGACCCTGCCTTATTCAGTGCACAGGAGGGATGAGCTTTGAATAAGCAGCTGTGAGATGGTTTGTTGTACCCTCATTGTTTAATGTTTGTTCCCTATGTTTTATTAACTGCACACTGTTCAAAACCTCATCTGAACACAGAAGTTTTAATTTGCTCATGGCTGCTCTAGGGCACTTCGAGTAGACTACCTTACTACTTCACAAATAATAGCAAATCCATCTTCTCAACAGCCTTGTGAAACAAAGGGGTATTACTATATTTAGTTGCATACCACACATGCCTTTCTCCCCAAAATTAGCCCTCCAAAATTGGAGTGCATGTCTCAAGTGGGAAATCTGGTGTTCTGCCTGGAAAATAAGGCATGGAGATGCTGTAAAATACCTCCTACTTCTTTTCCTTTTCTTCCCACCATCAGCTGCATACAGAAAGGAATGGAGTCTAGTCCTCAGGAGCAGCTACAGTTTTAACCCTTTCACAGCTGAATTGGAGCAGGAACATGGCCTAATCTTCAGCACATGTACTCTCTCTTTCCTGATCAGGCAAAATATACAGTTTTAATCATCCCACAGCTGAATTGGCTGTTTTCAAATGGGTAGGAATGAGCTAAAGATTAGGCTGTATCCCAGCTCTATGTAGCCATACTTCTGGGGGAAAAAAAAAATCTTCATTCTGCCTTCTCACAAGCAAAGTGTTTGTCTTATTTAGGGCTGTGTGGTATATGAGAAAATATGGTGTAATTTCTATTATAATTATTGGGAACTGGGATGGGATGTAGATGTTAAAATCAGAAGTGCCAGAAGGAACTCTGGCAGAGGAAATTCTTCTGCTCAGTATTCACCTGTTTTACATATCCATCGCTGGTTTTCTTGCAGTCTTCTGCCATATTTGATATACACCTTCCAACTTCTGCAACAAGGGAAGCAGGGAATCCTGTAGGCAGCAGCTGTGTTCACTACAGTTCTGATTAATCTCCAGAGTGAGTCCCACTTGTGCACTGAATGAAGCAGGAATCAGTCCCTGGGGGGAAGGTAGTGTGTGATCATGAAGCTGAAAGCTCTGTTATAACACAGAGCCATAAGTGGTCAAGGCTAATCATAGAATCATAGAACATTAGGGTTGGAAGGGACCTCAGGAGGTCGTCTAAGCCAACCCTCTGCTCAAAGCAGGACCATCCCCAGCTACATGATTCCAGCCAGGGCTTTGTTGAGCTGGGCCTTAAAAACCTCCAAGGATGGAAAGTCTACAACCTCTCTAAGTAACCCACTCCAGTGCTTCACTATTCTCTTGATAAGAAATGTCCTAATATCCACACAAAACCTCCCTTTCTGCAACTTGAAACCATTGCCCCTTGTTCTGTCATCTGCCACCACTAAGGACAGTTTAGTTCCATCCTCTTTGGAGCCCCCTTCGGTAGTTGAAGGTTGCTATTAAATCCCCTCTTAATCTTCTCTTCTGCAGACTAAATAAACCCAGTTCCCTCAGCCTCTCCTCAGGAGTCATGTGCCCCAGCCCCCTAATCATTTCTGTTGCCCAGAACTTTAATTCTGGCATTCCTTAACTAGATTTGCAACCTTAGCCACCTTTTAACACGTAAGTGTTTTTCTCACATAATTTCCTAGTTTTTTCCTTGTTTTTCCTAAACATGATGATTGGAGAAAACATTCAGTCGTGTGGAACCCTACTGAATTGTCTACTGAGTCATCAGCAGGGTTGGGCTCTCTAAATTCCAAACATAGTTTATAGTTACAGTAATAGGCTGTAGTAGTAGTAGCAGCAATAGCAGTATCAGTAGTAGGTTGTTATCCATTAGGGGGACCATCCATTAGAGAGATATACTTGGTAGGTAGCTCTCACAGCTATTTTGTACCTATATATACACAGAAAAGGAACACTGAGACTGAGGCCATAATTAGTTCAGTTCCAGCTTCCAGGCTTGCAGACTTCTGCCTTTGTTTGCCCCAGCTTTTCTTTCTCCATTCTTGCTTATTCAGTCCTACTGTCATTATTATGATGATGCATGTGGGAGGAAAAAAACCCTTAGAGTCATATTTTCAAGATAATTGGTTTTGAAAGAAGATTTTTCTCTCCCTAAGGTAAGAGGATGGTGCAGATTTCACATCATTTAGGGACCATAGAAGCAATTGTGAATGCCCTTAGGTCCTATTGACCAGGTTTCATTTATGGGATAGGTACATTACTTGAATGCTTCCACTTAAATAAATACATACACAAATGTTTAACAGCATTGCCATATTTGTTGCTGGGTTTCATAGTTAACAAGCCAGAATAGATGATGAGACTAATTCAGTTCTTTGTTAAAGCCATTGTTCTGGGCTGATGTTCAAACAATGATGCTAGACAAATTGGCATAATAATTGCAGGAAGATAACACAATGTTAGTTTCTGCTGAGTACAGTTACAAAAGGGGTTTTTTTTGCATTTGTCAGTTCTAAATTCATAATTTTGTTTGTATAAGAATCCTTTTTATTCTGGGACAAGTTACTGTGGCATGATTGTGAAGTCCAGAGGCCAACTTTTGGGTTCTTTGCTTGGACAATGGATTTGGAACCTGAATGTAGTACTGAAATAAGTAGTAGTAGGTAAACTCTGCAGCACATTTAATGGCTATGAGAAATGGTGGAATACATCCCATGCTTCCCCTACTGTTTTCATGAGGAGTTGAAGCCCTCATCACTTCCCAGGATCAGGCAACCAGTGTGAATTACACTATCCTGGACAACGTCTGTTCCTGCTCACACTGAAACCTGGACAAACCTATTCTTTGAGAAAGCAAGGTATACATACCCACAAGGCTTTCCTAGCCACCTTCTATAAATCCTTAGTGCTCACACTCTGATTTAGCAGTGTGCAAGATCACTGGGAGAGAAGGGTATAGAAATACTTTTTGCATCAGAACTAAGGAACACAAATATTTCCAGGCTTACCCAGTAGTATTTTTTGACTCTCTGCCTTCATTTGAGTAATGCAAGCAATGAAGTACTATAAATGTGGAAGAAGCTCACTGCTAAGACCATGGAACTAACAGTTTTCCAGGTTCAGGTGAGAAAGATGGTGGTGAATTGCTTTGATAACAACTCATCTACATTACTCTGTTATGATGGAGAATCTGATGATTGACTAAAGAGGCAACTGCTAGATTTTTAGATGACTTGCAAAAATACAGGACAGTAGCAATTTACCAATATATGCTGATTGCCTCACCACTTCATCCCTAGAGATAAGAAAACTATTCAGCTCATTAATTATGAAGTGCTTTATTTTAGATATGTCCACCCATCTCTGTCAAAACTAGCTGTGCGGTTGTCTCTTGTTTGTATGAGACATGACCATTTTAAAGCTCAGTGCTATAGCTACCAAGGAATCTTGCCTGACATATGGAAGTAGCTAGTAGAAACGTGCTTTAAAATATACACTATCAATATTTTAATTTTGAAAACGTATTTAGTGTCGGTGTGCGGATGTATCTATATCCATTCTCTGGGTGGGGCAGGGGGCAGGCTGTGCACAGGAGCAGGAAGGCCAAGTTGGAAGGGTCTCTGAGGGGTCAGAGGGATATTTATCTCATGCTGGAGTCTTACTGGTTGTGCTAGTCTAGTGTCTTTCTGGGTTCATAGGTCAGGAAAGGGGGGCTGCCCATGCTGAACAGGACCCAGCTGTCTGTGTTGGGGCACTGAGGAGGCACCTGGGGGATCATCTGGGCCAGTGACTCTGAGTACAGGGTGGAGATGCCCAGCTGGCTCTGGAGGTTCTTTTGCCTGACGTTGAAGTCCAGGAGACGGGCAGCTGTTGGCTGTAGAGTCGGCATTGACATGCTTTGCCTCTGACAATCCCTTGTCCTTTCCAGCGGGGGTTTGGGAAAATGCTGAGCTCTGCCAGAGAGAGCAGGGTCTTTCTCCATCCTGACAGAGAGGATCTCCTTCACCTGGGAGACAAGTGATGGAGCTGAGGTAGAATTCCTCATAGTGGAGGGAGGCCAGAGGGACGTGGTGCAGGATTTCTTGGAGGAGCAGGAGAGCTGGGAGGTCCCAAGAGAGGTCAAACTGGGCCTGAGAGAGAGGAGGCAGAGAAAGGCAGGATGTGGCCCTGCTGAGCAGAGCAGTTTTGAGGCTGTGTGGGCTGGACATGTGGATAGCACCTGAGGAATGGCCCATCCACCCACACATCTGTCTCAGGGGGATTCGTGGGAGAATGGGCCAAACCTGCTTTTGACAGTGTGTGCAGGGAAGGTCTGAGTACATTGGGGCTCTGCCTTGGTGGAGCCACTTTCCAGGAAAAGTCAGGAAAAGAGTAAGCTGGAGAGGGAAGGAATGTGTCTGTGTGTTTGTGAATCGGAGAAAGGAAGGTCTGGCACGGACCTCTGGAGGTTGTCTAGTCCAACCTCCTGCTCAAGGCAGGATCAGTCTTATCCAAAACCTCATGTGAAAGTGCTTGTCTAACCTATTCCTAAAATGACATAATCAAACTTGTCACACACCTATAAGGCATATTGCCCAGAGATACTCAAAGTGCACACAGCTTACACAAGGACTGTGATCTGGATAGGGATGATCCTATCTTGAGCAGGGGGTTAGACTAGATGTGACCTTTGACAGGCCCTTCCAACCCTACTTTTTTATGACTCTGATTCTATAATATTTTCCTGCTCTCTGTGTTCCCCCCACAGCCTCTCCGTTCCACACCCTTCTCCCTGCCCCCCATCTCCCCCTTCAGAGCTTACGATATCAGGGATGTGTCCAGGTGCTGCGCAACATACTGCAGCCTCCTTTCCACCAGGCAGAGCTTGTTGGCAAAGGGGAGATTGTCCCAGGATACTGGGGAGCTGCATGACAGACAGGAAGGGAGGTCAGACCACTGTGCTCATACTTCCCCTCATGCCCTCTTTTCCCTGGAGACACCGTGCTCCCCTGAGCCAGCCCCAGTCTTCCTAATTATTGACTCCCACCCGAAGTTTTGCCTCTTAATTGGCTGGGAATTGAGGTGCCCCCTGCTGAGGACTGGCAAAGGGAGAGTGCCCCTAGCAGGCTCAGCCTGTGCTATGGCCCTACTCTTGCAACCTGTCTGAGCTAAGAATAATGGCCAAACAGATCTGCCAGGTCATGGAGATGATGCTTGCTGTCAATGAGAGCCCCAGGCTGCAGTGCTGAAGCTCCAGGACCCAAGTTTCACTAGGGACATATGTTGGGAGGAGGTGGGCTGTGGGTGAGGGTCACTGCACAGGCTGGCTGCATAGCCAAAGACCTGTTCCCCAAAACTTCAAGAGCCTTCCCTCCTCACTGAGCTGGCCATAGCCCTCAAGCTGGGCACTGGCTGGCACTATGCAACTTTTTCTCCCAGTTGCAGGATGGGGAAGTCTAGTTCATGCAATCCATTCTGCTGGGTTAAATAAGCTGTCAGAAAAAGAGAATGAATAGAGTATGGGTGTTGGTCCAGATTAGAGGTGGCCCTTTCCATTGAAAGGTAGTCAGTGGTATTCTGGTACAAGTGTGAGGGCTGGGAAGAGCAGGAGGGACTAATGGGGTCAGGTGGGCATGAACCCCTGTGGTGCTACAGGAGGGGGTTGCAGGGTTTATGGGGAGCAGTGCTTACCATGTGTTCAGGGATACAGGGGCCTCCTCCTGGAGTCCAAAAACTGCTAGAAGGGAGAGGGAAAGGAGATGGTGTTGGCCTGGGGGGAGGGGACTTTGGCACCTCCCATCCCAGAGACCTTAGCCACTCACCTTGCACAGCTTCCACTGGGATCATGAACAAGCAGGGGTGGGAAGAAACTTAGATTCATTATCTCTGCTTGTCACATGGTACAATGCAAAGCCCAGAGACTGCTTACCTTTTAGCTGGGCCCTTTTGCACTCCAGACTCTGCCTGGCCCTCCTATTCCTCTGTGGAGCCTGCTATACACCCAGAAAGTGGAAGGTTAGTGGGAAGTTCCCCAATTTTGCCAGGATCCCATGTAGCAGAAGAACCAATCCTCTCATGTCCCCCAGTCACCACGGAGACATCCCTCCCATGGGGACATGACTATTCTGTGTGATAGGTAGTTGTGATGGAAGCTAGCCTCAGCCATGCAAACCAGCAGGACTTGGGACATGTGGAGTTATCCAGGGATTTTTGAGACCTGGAGCCTGCAGAGTGGATGAGCACTGCATAAGCATTAGTCCAGTCTCCCAGAAATTCCTTCAAGAATCTGAGACTGATAAAATGTGGACAGTTGTGAGCCTGAAGCCTTTCCTGCCAATGCTTTTTGGATTCATAGGTCTAAGTGATCTGAGCCCAATTACTTTAAAAAGCTTCTTGCCTGGCACCTACTTTCAGATGAAAACTATACAGTTATCTCTCTGTCTCAGATTCTTACCTACCTGTGGCTGCTCAGGCCTTATCCAGATGTGGATGACCAGAAATAGCATTGCAACTGTAACAATGGCAAGGCAGGAGTCAAAGTTGAGATCTAAGAAAGACAAATCCATGTAGCCAGGTTTGTGGAACAGAAAGTACAACTGTTTCTTCTACCATTCACCCAAACTTGCTCAACTTGAGAGCACCTAATGTCTCTGGAAGGTCTCCAAGCAATGCTGTCATCACTAAGTTAGAATATGATGGTCCTCATGTCACACTCCTACCACCTGTGATGTCATAAGGTGGTATGTGATTCTGCCCAGCTGCACTTAGGGCATGAATACCCATGGAGAAACCCCTCCAAGGGGATGTAGCTAACTTAGATCTCAGAATAAGGCAGTAGAAATGGAGACTTCCTAGCCTTTTTTCAGACCTGTATGACCACTATGGCAAAGGAGTAATTTATCTTTACAAAAACTAATCATACTGAGGCAGAGTGAAGCACCAGGCCCTCAGTCATAATCTGGTTCTTTGAGCCTTGCATGATTATCTCCATGACACCAACCCCAGGCATTCAAAGTCCATGAACTGGGCCCTAAACCTTTCACTGGATTTGCTTCAACCAGTAATGTGTTTTCTTTAAATTCACATTTTACATTCTTTCCTTTTGCTTTCTGGTTTCTCAAGCTGTGGCCTCTTTTCCAGGCTGTCTCTCCATTCAAGAAGAATTGAAATTTGTCTTCATTTTTTACCATTTTTTCTTGCATATCCCCCTTGAAGAGACACAGGCCTTGTTTTAGACCAGCAGAATGAAAAACAAAAAAAAAAACTTTCATTGAAAGTCCTGGTAAGTAGCAGCTGTTAGGGAGCCCTGCATGTTCATTGTGCTGCTTCCTGTGCAGTATGGGCAGTGTTACTTTTGCTTTCCTTAGGCAGAGGTACATTCTATAGAAACTGCTATTACTGTATTTCCTTGCTTATAATATGCACCCCAATTTTAAGCAGCTGATTTTTTTGGAGGAAAGTTGCATATTGTTTTCAAGAAAATATGTGATTAAAGTTACTACAACTTTTGAAGTTCACCTTTTGATTGAACAGTAGAATGTGATATACAGTGGGCATATCTACATGAGACACTACGATGCAGTAGCAACAAGCTACTGTGCCGTAACTCATTGCTATGGTGTCGTAGCATCGCTGGGCATGAACCATGATGCTACTGCACAGTAGTAATGAGCTACTGCGCAGTAGCATCTAAAAATAACTGTGAGGTGACAGGCCTTAACTGTAATGCTGGTTCCCACACAGTCTTTTAGTACTTGGTTAAGCAAGTACTAACTGACTGCACAGTAACAACTGCTCAGTCCTCCACTTGTGTAGACGCGGCCAGTGTTGTGGAGCCATGTCATTCATTTTCCTAGTCAACGGGTTACAGAACAGCATCTTAGCTGATTCTTAATCCTCATGAATACAACAATATATAATATCAGCCAAGAATAATATAACAAGCTGCCTGGTCATGAATAGATGCAAGTGTAATGTTCTGAAATACTGCCATCTTTTGGTAGCTTGGAGATGCATTATATGAAATGTTTGTGACTTTTTATGTGATTTTCATAGGTGGTTGAGACAACGGGGTGTTCAGAAACTGACATCCCATATTTAACTATTTATCTGGATATTTAGTAAAGGTTCCTTATTTTCCCTCCTCTTCCTAGTGGAGCTAGTTTATGCACAAGTCTACTTAGTGGAGAGGGTAAGAGACAAAATGAGTCACTCGTTGCTGAGTGCAGTGCTGGAGGGTGCTGAAATCCCACAAGGATGAGGGTGGTATAAGGCCCTCCGTAGAACAGACAGATTTATTAAATCTTTTGGCATTTACTGCTTAGATAACTGAGCTCCAAATAGTATGGTATACAATATACATAATTGCCACAAAAACGCGTTTTCTAATTCTCTCTTTGAAGCTTCCAAATCCATTAATTCCTCAGCTTTCCCCACATGTGCATATTTGTTTTACAGTTACAAAGAGCCGTAAAACATGAAGCATTTTTAATACCAAGGACTCTGGCAGATTGGCATCTTTGGGTTTAGTCAGGATAACTAGAGATCTGGCAAGTGAGTCCCAAAAATGGTAAGAATGGAGACCTGTCACATCAGATATGTTCCTTGAGTAAGTGCTTGATTTAAGAGGACTGGAGAGCTTTTGGGCAGTTCAGTGATAGTAGCAGAGGCGATGGTAGTCTAATCAGTTCAAGATCTCTTTTTTGTGTTTAACCCAGGCAGTACTCCAAGAGATACCCCCTCTCCAATTGAAGAGATCAAAGCAGGTGCACAAGCGCCGTGGGAAGTGTAGGGACTCTCCTCCTCCTATAGAGCAGATCTAGACCACCAATGGGGACTTAACCTTTTAATATACCTTTTAATTAGAGAACAGTACTAGGAACATAACCGGTATAAACCACTAATTTGCTGTCTGATGTGAGGATTGTGATTGTCAAAAGTTACGGTGATCAAAAAAAGTCAGCTGAGGCAAGTTTGTATTCCCCGGCTTGACACTGCTCTCACTTACACTATTTTTTACACAGGTGCAACCCTTTCCTATGACAGCTGAGCCCATACCAGTAAGAGTGAGCCAAGGTCAACTTGAGCTAGGTTCCTTTATTCCCAGCTAGACTTGTTGGACCCAGGTCCCTTCTCACTTATGCTCATGTAAACCAGGATGTGTTGCTCCACTGAAGTCAATAGGATTACGTCAGACCAAGGCTGGTAGAAGTGATTCACACCTATTCCTACCTTGAGAAGCAAATACCCTTGCCTCAGCATAATGGATGTGTCACACAATGGACTCCTATACATGTGCAGGGAGCCTGCTTCGATGTACTGTAATTGCAGTGTGTTGGAGCAGACTCAATTAATCAAGTCTGCTGGAGCGTGGAAATTACCACGCTCCAGCAGCCTCCAGCATCACATGTATCAGAGTCCTGCACTGAAAAAGCGGTGGCGGGGAGCTTTAAACTGATTCACCACCCCCTTCTCCCCCCCTCCCCCCGCAAACTTTCTTGCAGAAAATTATGGGCATGTTAGTGTACGGGAAGACGAGGTAGTGTAAGTTGCCTGTTGAGCAGCCAGAAGTAATTGTAACAAAGGAGTGACCCATTTTAATGTTCTCTTTTATTCAGCTCCTCTAATAGATCAGTACTAAGTCATCTGATTAAAGGATTCTTATGAAAACAAATTTAAAACCTTGGAATTTCAGTCAGTCAGAATCCAGCCTCTTTCTATCCCTGTGGAATTAAAAACCCCCACAGTGTACTGTGAGTAGACTGGCATTTGATTGGCTTTGAAAAGAGATTGACTTTTGTGTAGAAACAAACACAGCTTTCCAATAATGGCACAGTAGGCAACTGTCATGTACACATTGACGTTTGACAGAAAAAATGACAGCATCTACCCTATTAATCATTTGCTACAATAGAAATAGTCACCGGACATTATTTAGCAGCAGGAGACCATTACCCGCTGACAGCCTTCTAATCCAATGACATTATCTCTCAAATGTCTGAGTGATTGAAAGCGAAATAGGTATTTATAAAACTGTTCAGTTTTCAGGCACTGTGTAGAAAAAAATATCACAAATATTTCTCAGTGGATGACACTGTGTCTAAATCTGTTGCAGCACTGAATGCTTTTATTTGGTGTTCTCTTTTGTAAACTGCTAGCAAAGCATTAAACACTAAAGTGCAATGTCAACACACTACTGCAAATTAGTGTCAGTTTTGAAAATACATGTCAAGTACTGTCTTTTGGATAAGGAAAAAAATCTAAGCACTGACTAGTTTGTGCCACTGGGTTCTTCTGAGGATTTTTCTTTGTGTGGGAAGCTAACCCCACAAAGTTTGGCCAGATTCTATTGTGTATAAAGACATGGTGGCTTACACTTGCCAGTAGATCCGGTCCTGGTGGTATTCTTGACTTACAGTGCTATCTAATGATTACTTGTGCTGTGTCTGAATTCTCTACTTTGCAACAGAGTCAATATTTCAGTAGCTGAGTTAGTGATTCCTCTGTGTGTGTGTGTGTGTGTGTGTGATTGTGTGTGTGTGTGTGTGTGAGAGAGAGAGTCTGTGTGTGTGTAGAAAATCAATATTGACAAAGGATTTGAAATGGATAAAAAGTTATAAAAAAAAAGAATCTATTCCTTGCTCCTACTGTGGCAGTCTTACTGAATCTGGGTTTGCTCCTTGCATGGAGAAGCAGGCATGAATTGGTGTCTAGGATATGTGCGACCTATGTTGAGAATGTAATGGTCATTATTTGGTTTACAGTCACTGCACTGCCAGAAAGAGTTATAAAGAACTCGGAGATTACTTGCTTCATTGTGCAATGATAGTAGTGGTTTAATATTTCTGAAATCCACCACGTTGGCTGTTAAGTGTGCATCATCATGCTGCTCAGTATAGAAATGTTGGAGGAGGAAGAGAAAATTTTTGTGAACACATGGAATATGAAAGTGGGGTGTTTTATAAAGGAATTCAGTCTCTCTTGTGTAGTTCTTCCTTACCAAGCCCCTATGCTATTCCTAAACGGCCTCTGAAAACCTTGCTAACTCAGCATGGCAGAAATTGGAAGGCATTGAATGACACACTCATTATGAAGGTTAAGACTCATTAGCCTCACTAAATGCTAATTCATCTAATTGGATTTGATGAAGTTAACGACTGACCAGGCCAAGAGCACAGAGAAGCGGTTGTCCAGAGAGCATGATGGCAGGAGTGGCCATCAAGAAACTTCTCCTTTTCTTTGGTGCTTTTACAATTTCTGTTATCTGTTTCAGGCTTCAGAAGAACTTCTCTGCAGTAGCTATCTTATGCTTCTGATTAATTTGTGGAGACAGTTCAGAAGCTTACTGAGTTCTATAATTCAGTAAGCTGTAAATAACTGTATTAAAGAGGCATTTGATCTTCAAGAAGAGGTTTAAAGTTGCTTTGATGATTGAGTACCTAGGGGATACAATGGATTATCATGGATAATGGATTAAGAGAAGAGGTGACATTAAACTAATATGTGTGCGCATCTAATATGCAGTTCAGGTGGCCTCTGCGTGTGTGAGTATGTGTGTAACAGAGAGAGAGAGAGAGAGGGGTATGTATAACCCCGTGCATTAGTACATACATGTACATATGTTTTCTACTGAGAAATTATAGATTTGATGTGGCTCTGTTAATCCTTGATAGTATTTGTATATTCAACAGTGAGCTGCAAATCTAACAAGTTTGTGCAACAGTTCAACAGTTTCTCATTTGTGCCTCTGTGGGTAAAACTGACACACTTTAAAAGGACAGAACCTTGAATATGCAGCCCATGAAGAGTTAAAGTCATATTTGGTGTGGTACATGGATCTTAGAAATGTGTTAAGATATGTTTCAAAGAACATCTGAGGAAATTTACTGCTGGTGAAAGCTGACCTATTGACACTGCTAAAGATGGATGTCCCCTGCTCGTGTAACAGAATATCAGAGATACAGAGAGAGGACATATTTCTTTGTGCCATCCTGCCGATGTACCTCCACCATGATGCCATCTTCCCTCATCTACCCTAGCCATGCTAGTGATATTTAAAACAAATCCAAGAGAAAGATAAGAGATAGGTGAGAGGGCAGGGGATAAATAATGCAGAAGCTGCCACCCACAGCCGTCTCTAGGAAAGAACCCAAAAATTGGCTGTCATCTTTTAATAGCAGAACTTTTACAAAAAACTTAGAGGCAATCAGAAATGGGTGGGAAAAAATGAACAACAACAACAACAACAACAAAACTTGGGTGACCCTTCTAAACTATTTTCTTGACCTTTCTGGGGTTAAAAATTGCCCCTCCTTGGTTTGACTTAATACACTTCAGCCAGGAGTGTATTAAGTCAGCAAAATTATATAAAGCCTTAGAGATTGAGAGTTTTAATGGGAACACTGACTCAGTCTTGACCTTAGCACTATGAATGTCAGGCTACAGGAATGGAGTTAAATCTGTATGTATATATATAATTTGCTTTCAGTTTCTTTCTTTCCCTTCCAATAAATTTATTTCTACAGAAATTCTTTCCCTCCTACCACCGCTCCCTCTCTTTCTAGTTATTGTAGTAAAGGTTTCATGTTATGGGGGAAAAGTGAGCATTGGCATGGGAAGGGGGATAAGAAATAAGGTAACATTTCTATTGTGTGGCCGGTTCTCCATTGTGCTACTGATGACATTTTATTTTGGTAGTTTTACAGTTTAAATAATACCCTTGCAGAAAACACAGAAGCAAACCTGAATCGAACTCTCCTTTCCCCATTTTTTTGCTCCTCACACATTATCTGCCTTACAGTACTTGATCTTTCAAAATAAGTGCCAATAAAAGAATTCAGTTCACACCGGGGCTTTGGGAAATGTATAAAGCAGTTGTTGGCTTCCACTAGAGCAACAGAAGCAGCACAGGCTGTCCTCTGGGAACTGACATGGAGTACAGCACTGCATTATAAATATCACTCTCTAAATACAGATTAGGTTCCCTGAGGCTGATGAACAGAATCATGCTGCCTGAGTATCGCAGGTTAAAGAGCAACATTTTCTTCTTTTGCTTTTGGTGCTGGAGGCAGGGAAGGGAGATCTTGCTGTGTTTCTGTTACTTAATTGATACTGTCTCAGTCCAGGGGACCTTTAAAAATAATTTATGGCCTGATTTTCAGATGGTTTCTTGCCCCTGCAGATTGCATGGAAGTAGATGGCATTTAAGGTGATTAGCACCTCTGACAAATCAGTCTATTAATACAAGCATTGGACTCTTCCTAACTTTGGATGAGATTACATGTTACAAGTAGAACGTACTAACTATAAGGAATGTTAGACTGTTAAAGTTAGCACATTAGGTGACAGCCCTTGCACCTTAAGGGTTAATACCTTCTCTAAAGTGCACTGCTTGGCCTGCGGCTCAGGGGCTGGTGAGCGAGGGCCTGGATGGGAGCTGCGATCTCTTCTGTGCCTGCCTTGTTCACCAGCTCTCTAGCTGCAATATAAACCAGAGGGAAGAGGGGAAGGGGCTGCCATACCACTTGAAGCACCGTCTCTGCCCTCTTCCCATGCTCCATCAGCTCCCAGATTGCCCCTGCAACCACTACCTCCATCTCTGAATCACCCTCCCGCCATGTAGGTTGCTTCCCTACCATCCATCTGCCCCTCTCTATCACCCTGCCCACTGTATCACTTCTATTGCCCCATCCACCCCACATCAGCCTCTCTATCCCTGGATCACTGCTTTGCTTCTCCAATCAGTCTGAGAGTGGTGGGGACAGCAAGAGCAGGGGGAGGGGAGAGCAGAGTCCTCCCTTTCTGCCCGCTCCCAGGCTCCTGTAGCTTGTGCTACCCCCAGTGGCCAGGATCTCACCTCTTCTGGACTCACAACTGAAGGGGCACATGGCAGAGAGGGCAGTGACCTGAGGAGCTTCTAGGCAGCTGGGGACCAGCAAGGGCTGGATCAAGGTGCATAGGGGCAGTGGATGCTGCAGGGAGCCCAGAAGCAGAGAGGGAGGGGGCGTGCTACTGATGCTACCACTGCTTTTGAGCTGATTGGGGCAGCAGGGTGATGAAGTGGGGGTGGAAGGAGCAATGGGATGTGGAAGGGATCCCATCCCATGATCAAGGGAATGATTTGGAGGTCAAAGAGATGATTGGAGAGGGTAAAGGAGGTGATCAAGGTGGTGGGGGAGTGATCTGGACCACAAAGGGAGATCAGGGTGGCAGAGGTGCAATCTGGAGGTGGAGGGGATGATATGGTGGCTGGTGGGTATGGAGGAAGTGATTGGGATGGTGATCCTGGTAGCAGGTGGGGGTGGGGGATTCAGGGGTGGAGGAGATGATTCATGGAGAAGGGGAGTAAAGGACCATGAATTGGTGATTTTATCTCAGGTGAACAGCCATAAGTTATCTTATTAAGTCGAACTGGGTATCACATTTTAGCACCAGAAAGCTTGCCAGTCATTTCCATTTAAGATGCACTTCAGTTTAAATGATTATAGGTGACTTCTCTGCTGTTTGTATTAGAGGCTACTTTGGAGGTGTATGAAATCCTGGCAATTAAGGCTGTGCAAAACTTTGGGTGCTGATTAGATTCGGAGGAGATTTGGCCCGATTCAGCAACTGATTCTCCAAATCCAAATCAAATCAGGAGACTAATAAAAAGGTCTTCATTCCCTGCCTGCTCCCCCAGCTCCCCTGAGAGCCCCCCGATCCCTGCCCCCCAAATTGGCCAAATCCCAATCCAAAGGGAATACTAGCTGCTTGGCACAGGCCTACTGGCAATATTTTAAAGTTGCAACTATTAATTGTGGCTGAACTTTTAGGAGAAAAAGCAACTTTGTTTCCAACTTCAGATTGACCTATTCAAGCAATAGGAGATTATTTTTAAAAACTCCAGTAAAAATGTTTCTGAAGCAATAAAGGTGTCAACTCAGATTTAAGAAATAAAGATATTGTCTGCTTTTACTCAGGGTGTGAAAAAGCATTTGTGGGACCTGGCTCAGGTTTAGGTTGCTTTGTTTAAGCCACCTAAATCTGACCCAGGTCCTGCATGTGCAAGAATTTGCAGGTTGCTGAGAGAAGGTGTGGGCAGCTGGAGGTAAGTAATCTGCGGGGAGAGGGGCTGGCAGATCTCGGGGGTGGGGTTGGCAGGTCTGTGGGAGGGAGCTGGTGGCTCAGGATGGCAGTTGGCAGGTCTGCGGGAGTGCTGGTTGGTCTTGGGTGAGTAGTTGGGGGTGGGGAGAAAAATAGGTCAGTCAGGGTGGATTGCCCCCCACCTGCAGGTTGGCCACCCACATCCCAGCACCTGATATCAGTGTGTTAGGGAAGACAGATTGAAAAAGTGAGCCTTACATTTGGACAGGAAGTTGTGGTAGTCTTTAGTTTCTGTGGGGGGCAATCAGGGATGGGGGATAGCCAGGGGGGAAGGCCATAGTTTTAGAGTTGTGGCTACAGAGCCATGAAGCTGAAGGCAAGATCAGAGGTTGGTGAGCAAAGTCCAGAAGCAAGCTAGGCTGGGAGACAAGGAACTTGCAGGAACATAGTTGAGGATCAAGAGCCATGGGGAAGCCTGGCCAGTGCCTGTCCTTGCCCTGACTTTCAGTAAGGGAAGCGGTCAGTGAAGTCTGTGGTGAGTGACTGGCCTTTCCCAGTCCTAGGGCTGTGCTGTGAATGGGCGCAGGCGTTCACTGGGCCAGGTTAACCTTTGCTAGATTGGGTCAATCCCAAGTTAATCTACAGTTCTCCTATGAGATGAACTAACTCCAGATCGGGCATGTCATTTTTAAGGCAACCTAAGCCCTGTGAAATTTTGCAAGAGTGGTTCTGGGGGTGAAGGTGCAGTGGTACATTTGCACCCCTTTTTTGATTCCTGTTCCACCCAGACTTTAAAACCAATTGTTTGGGAAGGGCAGCAGCATTTCTAATCAGGCAGTAGTGAGGGAGCCAATTGACTTCTTGGCTTATTATCATCTTCTCCATTCCTGTTAAGCTCTCTCTGCTCCACAGGTGTTAATGACCCTGTCTCCTTGTTAATGGTCTTGATGTTCCACTATTCAAACTATCCTTTTGTCTGAAATTTTGCTGTCTGCTAGCCATTCTTGGTAATGTCTCTCTTGTATTTTACAGCCCTGCAGGCTGTTTTTAGCTCTAACTAAAACCTTAACCCAGGTGTGGTAATTATCACCCAGATGTAGAAATGACTGACAGTGAAGTATCTGAGGCACCGTCAAGACACTCAAGAAAGTTAGATTTTGTTTTAGGAATCTGAATAAGAGGTGTACATTTAACTATAGCGATGACAGGACTAATGATGCAATAGCCTTTGATAATTTTTTGCTAATTTGTTATTGTTTTTTAAAAATGGATAGGTACTCCAGCAAATCAGTACACATTCCAAGAGTTATATTTGTTTTTTGCTTTGATCTTAATTGAATAATATAGGGTGCATCCCCACAAGTGCACATGTGCAGGGGCACATGTTTCCTGCTATTTGTCCCCAGGCACACTCCTGCATGCCCGCTCTGGCACGTGACTAAGTGACTCAGGTGGGGTAGGGTCCTGGAGGCCTCCCAGGGCAGCAGCAGGGCTGAGCCAGTTGTTCAGAGTCTGGCTGGAAGCCAGAGTGTGACTCTGGATGGTCAGGCTCCCTTTCTGGCAGCGTATGCTGTTTCCACGTGTGCTGAGCCCCTTTTTTCAAACAGTGTTTTTTTTTTTTAAACCAGGATTCTCTGGTGTTAAAAAACCCTCCATGCTGAAGCATGGCAAACACTTGCTTATGCGCTGTGTGCAGTTTGTGGTGTCTTAGACTGCTTTGAGGCACTGCAAATTGCACATGCGTGCTCATGAGGACACCCCCATATAGTGCTAGCCCTCTCTATGTTAGTAAAGGTTCTAGTTTCTATTTATCTAGAGAACAATATGTTTTGCATTATATGTGATGATGTGCACCACCCTCTGCACCCCCCTTTCCAAAACATGAGATCCACCTATGAACCCTTGCATAGTGGAGCCTTTCAATTGTCCTAAACTTAGGGTGATCTAAATGTGACACTTGTACATACCCCTTGCATCTAAATTTGTGGTTTGTCGCTGTGTCATCTTGCCTCCCTAACTTCTATTGCTTTATGTAAAAAAGAATCATTGAGATTTCCTTTCTTCTCCCTTTTTCTGGCTTTTTATTTGCAGACATGACTCTGTTCCAGTGCACAGCTAGACTGCTGCATACTCCCTGATTAACAAGCAAGCCATTTTAAAATATCAATAAACTCTTCCTTGAAGAACTCAGTCAGCTGAGCTAATCTGTAACAGAACTCATTGAGATTGTTAGATCCAGCAAGGTCACTTTAACTATTATTTAGTTTGTATTTTCAAAGTAGTCCTTACTTTGAAAGTCCATTGTGTTTAATGTATCACAACCTTCCCTGTAGAAAATTAGAGCAGAAATAATGGCAAGTAGGAAGGAGATGTTATATTAAAATAACATAACTTGGGTTTGTGGTTTTTCTAGTTCTCTTGAGTCTAGATATATCAAAGCTCTCAGACCAATGAATGATGGTGCTTTCTGTATCACACAGAATAAGCTGTAATGCCCCAAGGCAAGTTAAAGACAAAACAGAAGTCTGAACTCTGAATTTCCTTTCTAGTATCGATCATGTCTCTTTAGAGTAAAAGTATTTTTGGCTTCACAATGACATTTAATGAAAATAAACACCATTGACAGATGACTTGCAAAGAGTATGGTTCAGCTAAGCATACAAATGCTCAGGTGCTTATTAAGTATTTATTGAGTGAATTGGTGTTCTTGAAGCAGTGCAAGACTCAGAGGGTGATATGATCAGTAGACTAAACACCTTACAAGTTTCCAAATGTAGCATGCTGGAGGGGCAATTCTGGCCTCCTATCGTCTGTAGGGCTCTAATGTATGAGGATTACATAATGAAGCATTTGGAGGAAGAAGTGGTTCTTATACTTAAGTAGCATATGTTTTCTTCCTTTTGCTAAATCCAGTCTGTGTGGGAAGATACTTGACCCCTGACAACCCTGGCACTTTGGTAGTTCAAATGGTTCCCTTGCATTTTTGCTTGAGAAAATAAAATAGTATGATTCTCGTGACTCCCTGTGCTAGTATGCTGAAGTAGAACTGGGTGGGAATCTTTTCCTTTTACACACCTGCATGAACCTGCAACCTGGAATCTGGCCTGGCATCAGACATATAAAACACTACCAACCCCCCCCGGAGTTAAAAAACATGAGTTAGATGACCCTGTATTTGTGTGCACCCACACAAAATCATCAGGATATTAAAAGAGAGGGAGAGCGCAAGCAAGAACCATGTCTCTGAGTCTGCCTTTTTACTTCTTTGTTCACTTCCACCCAGTGCATGTGTCACAAACACACTGAGAGAAGTCACCACTGGGAGAGTTTTTGCTAGAGTACCCAAGAAAGACAGACACCATTGTGCAAAACACTGTACAAACACACTGTGAAGGAGTCCCTGCTTTGGAGTTCTTTCAGTCTAGTGTGAACTTGGGAAGGCCCATGGCTAACTCCTATGTCAGTTATTTCCGATAGGCCTCTCAAATATTCATTTGAGGAAAACATCTTGTAATCTCTCCTGAGCTCAGCAGGGTTCAGAATAAGTGGTCAGTGAGGTCAAACTTAAGGACAAAGGCCTTTTAGCTCATAAGTAATGCCCTGAGTCATCCAGTATTATAAGTACCTGATTACTTGTGAGCAGGGATGTGATGAATGATGTCTTTCATTCAAAAGCTTGTCTAACTTTATCCCTGCTACACTGTTGGTCCAATAACAGATACCACTCTAAGAAATCCTTACCTCTCACATCATTTCTGGACCATCATGGCTACATCTCTCACACTAACTGCATCTCTATAGAGTAAGGCTTGCTTTCTGGAAGGGTAAGTTGAATCAACCCTTCCTGTGCATGTTCCTATGTATGGATGTCCAGATCCTTTCACATCTTTGTGAGACTGTTTTCAGCATGCTATGATAAACTAATAAGAGTCCAGAGTTAAGAGATTCCTGCATGAACACCTTGTCAGATCAAGGGTTGGGATTTTTTAAAAATTTGTATTACATTACTTACGCAGCAATTATGTATTTGGCTACTGACAACACACAGCAGTGGCTGGTACTGCAAGTCCTTGCTCATCATTGAAGGTAGAGCTGAATCTCCAAAACACTTCTCAAAGGGAATGGCTTTCTTAATTTCTGTGCAGAAAAAAACATAACAAAAAACCCCTTTGGTGCTTTGAATTGAGGCTTCTATTGTTGCCCCTAAATTACACATTTCCATTTAAAATTAGCGAGCATGCCTGGGAGGAATATATCCATATTTGAAGAGTGCCCAATTCCAGGGTTTACAAAAGCCTAGACTGAGGTAGGGAATCTTGTCCTTTTTATATTTCTGTGAGTGCATGTCTTCACCACCACAGTGCCAACCCTGATACCCTGTTGTGTAGCCTCCCCCATCCACTCGCTTCACAAATGAGGTGATTTAGCCCCATGTGGGCTGGTTTTGAGCATGTTTCCAGCCTTACTTTTAGGCTGTCATGGGCTTTCTTACTGGTATGTGCCAAGATGCTTTAAGGAAGTTATATGGCCTTGCTTTCCAGGATTTGGCACAGACACAGTGGGATATGCATTACACTTCAACTTTCTGGTAGAGCACAGAGGCAGGTCCTAAAGGACCCAGTCCTCTTTTCTATTGGCTCTTATGGCTTCCTGATCCCTGTAACAGCTAAACATCTTCCACCAAGTGTCAGGACTACAGCCCTGAACCAGGATCTCAGTCTTCTGGAGCATCTTCATCTTACCTAGGCCTCCCACCCCTGCTTCAGCTATCAAGGAATAGGCAACAACTGCCTCTCTTAGCAAGCAGGGCTCCATACTGTCCCTGGGACCCAGCTGGCATGCCAGCAAGACTTCACTGACCGCTTCCCTTACTGAAAGTCAGGGCAAGGACAGGCACTGGCCAGGCTTCCCCATGGCTCTTCTTGATCCTCAACTATGTTCCTGCAAGTTCCTTGTCTCCCAGCCTAGCTTGCTTCTGGACTTTGCTCACCAACCTCTGATCTTGCCTTCAGCTTCATGGCTCTGTAGCCACAACTCTAAAACTATGGCCTTCCCCCCTGACTATCCCCCATCCCTGATTGCCCCCCACCTGCAGGTTGGCCACCCACATCCCAGCACCTGATATCAGTGTGTTAGGGAAGACAGATTGAAAAAGTGAGCCTTACATTTGGACGGGAAGTTGTGGTAGTCTTTAGTTTCTGTGGGTGTTTGCCCATAGTTTCAGGCCAGGCCTAGGAAGTTCTGACACTTGCACTGACCAGCTTTCATTTTGTGCTCAAAAGTTTTGTTGGGCCTGTGAAGCTGCTGGAATGCGCGCTCCATGCTGGATTTGCGTTGGTAGCCTTTTATGTATGCGGGGCCCAGATATGGAGCATCTGGCAGATGAGGTCTGAGAGCTTGAATCTGGCAGGATATTCTTCATGGAGATCAGAAGAGGGGATTGATAAGCGCATGTTAGCGTCTGTGACTGAGGGAACTTGCTGTACTGTTCTGTACTATTTGGAGTTTCTGAAGAGCTGACTTCAGTCTGACTTCATGTCTAGGTTTATGGTATCTAGGGCACACTGACTGTTTCTTTCCCATTAAAAAAGATATATAACTTTCCCTCTAGGACTTTTAATAAAATCTGTAGGGTATTTCAGCAATGACATTTTTGTCTGTGCCAGAGCCAAATGTTTCTAATTCTACTTGGATGTTTTCATCTGATAATTACAGCATGGCTTTCTTTTATTTCTGCTATGAAATTCATTTCTGCTACACATACTAATTTCTCTCTTTCTCTTTTGGAAAGGGGACATAGGAAGGAGGAATGCGGGACAGGGGGCTACTTTATCATGATTGCTAGGAGCTGCCAGTCTCTGAATGTTTCACTTCTGTGATATAAGAATAAATCTATCCCTGTATAATGTGTAGCCCCATGGGGGGGGGGGGGTGTGTGCGTGCGTGCACGTGCACGTGTTAACCGACGCATATAACAGTGGCACATGCTCCAAAACACTTGTGCAGGAAAGCTGGACTTGGGCCATGAAAAATACCCTTTTTTTCACTGTTTTACTTATTTCAGTGAATATGTATTCAGTTTTAAAGTGAAATTGAAGACTAATCTTAGAAAAGCCCATGTTCTCCATTAGACCTTAGTGACTAGGGAATAGATCAGTGTGACTGCATAGAATCTGTATTCCTGTGTACCATGCACTGTGCTGGTATGTGAGAAACCTGCATTGAATTCTCCCTGTGCTTTAACAGCCCTTTGTTGAGGAGAAGAATGCAGGTCAGCAATTTCTTTTGCCACATATGTTGCATTGTTGATGGGGTCCTTACCCCATTCCCCTTCATTCAGTAAGGAACGCCATATTTATATAGAGCCTTATGTGGGTGGCTGTAGGCCAAGAAAGGCAGGAATATTCTTAGGAGTCTGAAAGAGAAGTGAATGGTTTCTCAAAAAAGAATCTCTTATTATTTCTTAGGACTTTCTACTTATGGCCTCAAGTTTCTAAGTGATCTTGAGTGAGGTGCACAAAAATTCCATTTTTTTTCAGATCAGGTGATTCTTTGAAATCTATCTTTTCCCATTAACAATCTGAGTTTCAACAAACTGACATCTTCCATTTTTTTTCTTTGAAAAGTTCCCAGCCTAATAACTTTCTTGGCAACTAAGAGATTTCTCTCCAGGCTTGAATGGATTGCTCTTTCTGTCTTTATTATCGTACAAAGTCCCGTGCATATTTGGCAAGTGACTTGATCGTGAAGCATGAACCTTTCTTGTGAGCAGAAGAGACTGTCTAATGCTTAGTTCTTCTGATATTGTGGTGGTTTGACAAACTGTACCAATGTTCATCCATCATGTGTTACCTCTTGTAGGGCTGACTGGGGTATGGATTAATTCAACCACTGATCAATGCATATACAAATTACACAAAGACCCTGCTAGCAGCATGAACTGAAGTAAGCCTCAATGAATATAAAACTGGGCACTATCTATACAGCTTCGATGGAAATCTACGAAAGTAGGTTATTAAGTTTTTTACAGGAGCTTTGTAAGGCCAACAGTAAGGGTGAAGTTACACATTACATTTAGATTATATTAAGGGCATGTAAAATGTAAGTGTCTGCACATTAAAGCTCATTAACTTGTGCTAAGTGTGCTCTGAGTGTCTCAAAGTTATGCCACTTTAACTCTGGACCGTGCTGTCTAGCTTATGTTAGGGTAACTTCTGTCTGCTCCACTGAGATAAAACAAGCACTCTGCAGTCCTCCAGCATCCCAAGATACATCACTCACAGTGCCCCCCCATACACCCAGAGCAGGGATAGAGCACAGGTGTCCTAGCTCCTACACCATACTCACCAGCCCTCCAGTGACAAGTCAGAGCTATGCAGGCAAGAAACTGTATTAACCCTTAGCATGTGACTACTCACAGCACCTTCTAACTTTAACACTGTTTCATATTCCACAGATTTGTTATGGTCTAAATCTAGTATGGACTCCTATCTTTAGAGGGTGAATTGATAAGACTAATAAAAGACACCGAAACAAAGATCAGAGTGACCAGGCAAATAGGCTTCTGTATCTGGTAGGAAGGTTGCCCTAATTGGTAAAAATTAGGATGTGAATTATGTCACCTACAGATGTTTTAAGAATGGGTGGGGACTAGGATGTGTCTTCTGTAAACATGAAGGAATTTTGATCACTCTATAGAAAGGGGTCTGGGTACCTTTAATACTTTGTATTGGGTTTAGGGGGTATATTTATTGTGTATTATGCCTATAACATTGTAAAGGGGACACTTTTACCTAGGTGACTTTTACCTTTACTTTGTGCCTTTATTATGCTTGCAAATAACTTGGCTAACTCCGTATACCCATTGGCAATGTGTAGGGGGTGCATGAGGGTGCATGTGCAGCCCCTGAGCTTGCTGGTACACCCCCTGCATAAAGCACCGCTGATGCTGTTGGTGGTGACTATGGGTGATTGGTACTCATTCCCCACCCCCCCTCGCTGTTGATACCGCCAGTGGCATCTTCAGGCAGTCCCTGATCACCACTAGCCATTGCTGACGCTGCCGGCAGTGTCTGCGGGTGGTCTCCAACCACTGGTTGGTGCTCACCAGCCCCCCCCCCCCCACTGCCGATGGCACTGTGGCTGCCTGTGGGAGCTCCCCACTTGGCCTGCCCCCACCGCCGACACTGCCACAGCTGCCTGCAGGAGCTTCCCACTTGCTGCTGCCATGTCCTGGTTGCCAACACTATTGCCACTGCCTGCAGGCAGTCACCATGCCGCCCCAGCCTCTGGGGACACGTGGTGTTCATGTATATACATACCAGCTGGTCATGGATGTTAGTGTCCAGGCTTGTTTACAGAAATAAACCCTGCTTAGGTCTTTCTTGTTAAGCACTGAAAACTGCAGTCTCTTTCTTCTAACAATGAGGTTATTAGGGGCATGGCATCTCCTGGCAGCTCATGCAGAGTCCATCCAAACTGAAGGAGCCTGATGTAACTGGTATGACCAAAACCTCTAATGGCACTAATGGAGTCCGATAACAGCAGTGACAGTGTCCACCCTAACAACACTGGTGACTCCTGGCTGGGAGTCCTACATCTGTGTTCCTGTATCCCTTATTGAAATGGAATATATAATAGAAAAGATTTGTTCAGTGTATCCTTGTTCAACATATCCTAGGAGGTCTTAAACAGCACAGTTTGCAATACCATGCTCCTGAAACACTTCATTGCTCTATTTATGATGGTCTTGATGTGACGGGCGAGCTGGCTGTGACCTAGCCCAGGGGTTTTGAAGGGGTAAAAGATGATTGGAGGACTTGGGATTCCCTTTCTGCACCAATCAGGCCCCAAAGACTCACCCCCCCCATGTCCCGATTGGCCCCTTGGGTCACAAGGAGGGGGATAAAAGGGGCAGCGTGGGCTGACTCAGGGGAGAGACCAGTGAGGGACAACAAGGAAGGAGCTTCACAGAGCTGGTAAGAGCTGAGCCAGTGGGGCAGGAGCAGTTGCCCCAGAAGAGCCTGAAAGAGCAGGACCTGCAGGCAGCAGTGGGACCCTCAGCAGCACGGCATGTGGCCAGCAGGAGAGGCCCCCCACTGGTCTCCAGGATCCCCAAGGAGAGGCTGCAGCCAGCAGGAGAGGCTCCCTAGCTCCAGGAAGGATCTGAGCAGTGACCTGAGGGGCTCCCAGCTCTGCTTCCAGCTCCTCCAATCAGAGGCCAGGCAGCTTGACATGAGGCCAGGCTCTGGGAAGGTCAAGACCCCTAGCAGGCTGGAACAGTGCTACCAGTTGTGGCTGTGTGGTAGTGTTCCTACCTACTACATGGGAGATCTTGGTTCAAGTCCCAGCTGAGGTGATTTTGGGTGAGTGAGATAACAAGAGCCAAATCTTCTTGCAGTGGAAAAGGGCCATTGTGTTTCCCTCTCTCCAGGTACCAAGGCCCTATATTTCCTTGTCATTTGACATTTTGCATTTTGTGCCCTTTGTATATTTCACCAATCCATATTGTTTGTTCTGCTGTTTGAGTTTTATATTTTGTTAACCCTGTTTTGTCAATGATTATAAGTGTCTAACCTTTGTTGAATCCTGCCCCATTGGGTCATTGTAGTGTCCACTGTACCCTCTGATTTATGCCTGTTATGTTCCCAGTATTAAAAGGTATATGGTTAAGTCCCCATTGGTGGTCTGGCTCTGCTCTACACCTCTCACAGCACTTATGCACCTGCTTTGATCCCTTCAATTGGAGAGGGGGTGCCTCTTGGACTACTGCCCGGGTTACATTTTGGGGGCTCGTCCAGGATTCCTGCGTAGCGGGTGCTAGAATATTATTCAAGTGCTGTGTACCCCTGTAGAGAGAGAGAGAGCCACCAGGAGACATGTCCAATTTCGACCAGTCTGCTGTGCCTTCCGGGAGTGATGGGACTATGCAGGGGGGAGTGGGGCAGACTGCTGGTACTGAAGGTACCCCGGAGTGAGTGAGGGTTTTTCAGCAGATTCTGCGGGAGGTGACCTGTTCCTCCAGTGACTAGGCAGCCTATAAGAGACTCTGGAGTTTCTCAGGAACACTGCCAGTCCCTGCAGGGGAGGAAGGATTTGACTCTTGGCTCTCCCATATTCAAGAGACTTTACTGACTTGGCAAATACCTGATGAGGATAAGCGACGCCGTCTGCTGGAGGTCCTGAGGGAGCCTGCCTTTGGGGTTGTGAGGACTGCCAAACTCCGGAACCCTGCTGTCACCACCCAGCAAGGCGTGCAGGTCCTTCAGGATGCTTCTGGCCAATCCACAGGGAGTGGGGAGGCGTACTACAAATTGCTGGGAACTTTCCAGCGCAAGGGCGAGACTCTTTCAGCGTATGTCCTTTGCTTAGAGCCCGTGCTACAACGCCTGGTGACCCAAGGAGCACTTAAAGCATAAAGTATGACAAGCTATCCTAGCAGAGCATCCCACAGGAGTGCAGGGGGCCCCTCCATGTGCTTGGTGGCAAATCTGAAAGTGGACTGGAAGCACTTCTGGTCCACTTCCAGGTCCACCAGGGAGCACTCTGGAGGGGTCTCCCTGCACCCCACTGGCTCAGCGATTGGCTGCAGGGGGACCCCAGGTGCCCCTCTGAGACCCAGGAGGCACCAGTTTCTGAGCTGGGGGGATGTGGGGGAAACCCCTGTGTGCTCCCTGGCAGACCTAGAAGTGGACTGGAAGTGCTTCTGGACCACTGCCAGGTCTGCCGCCAAGTGCACTAGGGACCCGCCCCCAGCACTCCTGTGGGATGCTCTATGTGCCCCAGCATCACAGCATTCATGAGCCGCGTGCTATCTAGAGGTATGTAGAAAAAAACATTTAAAGCTCTGTCTATGTCTGAATTGCTGAACCTTTCCGAATCTCTCCAAATTGATTCGGAGGGTCCTGATTCAATTTGGAGAGACTAAAGGGTCCTCTGATTCGATCAGATTCAGAGATTCACCCACCGAATTAGGCTGAATCTCCGCCAAATTGAATCAGGGACCAAAACTTCGCACAGCCCTGCCAACCAGTGTTCCAAGTGAGAGGGTGTTCAGCATGGCTGGTGATGTAGTGACACTCCACTGCAGCTCCTTGGATCCTGATTTGGTGGAGCAGCTGGTGTTCCTGAAGGTGAACCTGCTGCTGGAATTCCCCAAGCTCCAGGTGCAAACAGAGTGAATGCCAGCCTCCTCACTCCATCGGCACCTATTTTCTCTTTACATTTTTTAAAAACCATTTAATGTCCCACTCTCAGAGCTGGAAAGGGCACTCACTGCATCACCAGCCAGCAGGGGAAGAACATGTCCCTGCTGAGCTCCCGTGTCAGGATGAACTTGGAGGTATGGGCTGGGGCTACGGGGAAGGAAGAGGCCCCAGGTCCCGGGCTGACCACTAAAACTGCACTCTGCCAGGGTCAGGAGGCCTGGCGGGACTGCTGGTGGAGTGGCAGCCCCAGGAAATGCCAGGACCGAGGATCCCCCTGGTGAAAAGTGGGTTGGAGATGCCATAACCTCCAGCTCCCACATGCATGCACACAGTCTTGGCTGGGGAAAGGCCAGACCCATCATGTCTTTAACAGGCCTGAGGCTTGCTGGTTGCAGTGGACTTGTGAGGCTCCAGATGAGCTCAGCTTAGTTGCCTCAGATGCCAGCTTTCAGGTTGAAAAACCCTTTGTCAGGCTAAGGAAGCACCTGCAGTTGGTGTGTGTGCTGGAAGGAATGGTAAAGAAGCAGTTTGAAAAGTGGATTGTAAATTCCCTTTGAGAATCAGGCTTGAGAGATTGGAGACAGGTTGTGTTCTGTTCTTGTCTTTGATAGATTTTAGTGTGCACCCATTCTGGTGCACAGTTGTTGCTTGGTGTCTCCACATATTTTCCATCAGGGCACTTGGTTTGGTATTGTATTGTAAAGATATCTCCATAATGGAGATGCTGTTGACAGGTTTTGCGTGTCTTGTCATGGCATGGCCTGGATCCATTTGGTGTGTTTTGGGCTGTAGGAAGTTGGCTTCTGGTGATGAGGTTAGTGAAGTTCAGTGCTTCAGTTCTGATCCCCTACACTAGATTGACCTGGGGATGGGAAGTCAGTCCAGCCGGGCTGACTTCCCATGTTACTGTCTAAAGATTTTACTGTCACACACTTCGGATGATCTGCATAATTCACTGGTGATGTCATGCTTTAGAAAAGGGAAGGAATTAATTTATAAATGAAATTTATGTGGAAAATGACCATGAGTTTTTAGTGGAAGTCCAGTATTAACAGGAGTGGAACTAATTTAACTTTTAAATATGAAGTAGCCTCCTCATCCACTATGATCTACAGATGTAATTATAACTGAAGAGAATTCAGGGGTATTAAACTGACAGCATTAGAGTCTTTTAAGTGGTTCCATGTATGTGTAGCAATAATTAATATATGCAATAATACAATATGATATAGTATCCTGCATATAGTATGCATAATATATAAGCAAATTATATATAATACATAATATTATGATGAAACATATGAGTTTTTTGTCATATATATTTAGAAGAAGCAACTAATACGTGATTTTCAGCAAACAAGTTTTCATTTACTGTTCCATTTCCTTGGTTGTGTGGTTGAAGTTTATTTCTTACCTACTTTTGGCTTTCCTTTATGGCCGACTTATGTCTGGATCTGGCTCACCTTAATACTTATTTACCTTACTGTTCAATTGAACTTTTACCCGTCACGGGCCAAAAGGCAGGTTTATATTGCTAGTCCTCAGTTAATTACAAATGCCATTAGTTTTTATTTGCAGTGCCCAAGCAAGCAGGAAAACTGCAGGTTAAGTCACATTTGCAGTGAGATCATGACTCAATTCATGTTTCTGAGGAAAAGGAGGTAGTAATTAAGGGCATGGAAGGAGCAGCACTGCGTTCAAGCCAAACACTTGAGACAGCTACTTGGAACAAATGCCCAATGTAAGAACCAAGAAAGAAAGTATGTCTCAAGGAACACATGTGGAGGAATACTGGCATCAAAGGGGCAAAATGAGAAAGGAATGTGAAGTCTTGTGTTTTAGGCTTTGGTTTCATATAAACAGTGGTAAAAATATTTTGGACTCAGGCCCCAGTTTATTCAAACAGTTCAGTTTTGGGAAGTTAGGGCTGTTTGGATAGTAGATGCCATTATTTGGAAACCCAAATAAATACTTGCATGCACTCTTGCATGTTGTAATTATGAAAATTTTTTTTTTCTCTCTCTTTCGTAGCCCTTTGGACTAGATCTCCACTGTCCCCTAGATATTGAAGATGCCTTTTCCTTTAGACCCAGATTTCCTTCTACCCCTCATGCTGATTTATCTTTATGCTTCTACTTTATTTCTGTAAATGACTTGCATCAGAAAAGCTAAAATGTGAAACTGAGTTTCTGGAGAACTTGATGGTATGCTACAGCTGAAGAAAAATGCCTCTCTACATTTCCTGATGGTTTCCCAAGTAATTCTTAATTTTGTTCTACTTCTAGAGTCTTTATTTCATCAGAGGTACTTATATGAGTCAGATCTTACAGCATGGCCACATGAACAAGTTACTGCAAGGAAGACAAGGGAAGGGAAATAGAGCATGTCAGCTACTTCATGGTAACTGACCATACTCACTTTTTTACCTCCTGGTAAATGAAAGGTGATGTGTGTTTGCTCATCCCTCATGAAAAGAAGGATAAACTACTGTTTCCTGTTAGAATTGGCACTGTAGAACTTGATGTTGGTGTTTTCTATTTGGATGAGTAGGTTCATACTTATTGATTCAGAAGTTTCCAGGCTAGTGGTCTTCCTTCTGTTTTGGAGATGACTATTACTTAACAACAGCTGAAAGAACAGCTAGCAATGCACAGCAAAGCCATGCTTCCTAATATTTCTGAGATTAACCGTGTTTTATTTCCAACTCCCACATCAGAATCCTGTAGTGGAGAAAGCTCTTCCAGCTGAAATATCATTATTCCTACAGACTTTCCTCACTTTATGATGTACATATGTTCCTGGAAAACGGTGCATAGCTCAAATTCACATAAAGGGAACCCACTTTACAATGTAACAAATAGGGATACGTTCCAAGACCTTGACTGTACTGGCAGCCCCCAGACCCATTTCTACCACTTCTGCAAAGACAAGTTTGGTACTCACCAACAGCAGACAGTGCACACAAGCACAGGGCACTGTTATAATGGGAATGGCAACCATGGAAATCCATGTTGCAGACAATGAGCAAGGAGCACAGATCCACGCAGGAGACTATATTTTGGTGCGTGTCACTCCCATAATGCACAGCACAAAGCAGCTGACTGTGGGTTTCCACTACACTGATCACAGAAGAGTGAATTTACCTTGCATATAACAAATTTTTGGTATAAAAAGGGTCATCGCATAAAAACAAATTCGCTCATACAGAACCTGCATAAAGTGAGAGAAACCTGTACATGTCACTTTGAATTTTGTAATACTTTTAAAAAACCCTGAAGCTAGACAATACTTGCAGGTGCCTGACTGAGAAGAGCCTGCTCCAGTAAAATTATAGGGAGACCAGTCTTGTAGACTCTAATAATATTCTAAATATTCTCCCTGCTCACCAACCCTATTCCAGATTCCAGTTTTGTCCTATTTCTGCTGAAAACTGGACCCAGATCAATTTCTACTTTTTTCTCAAACCTGCTTTGAGTCTGAAATAACCATCTAGGAGTCTTCAAGCAATGATAAACCAAGTGCGTTGCAGAATTTGGCCTTTATTGCAGATGTTTCATACAGTTGTGAGTAGGGTTTGAGTGTTTTTGATAAGCAAAGCAAATGGAATACACTTTCGTATCCAGTGTCTTCCCTTGCACTTAATGTGGATTTAGAAATAACACTGCTGAGAACTGGGCTAGAGCTCAGGCTGTTCTCTTTAGGGAGAGTATTCTCAATGGCCAGGCATAGACATTGCACTTTTACTGACATCAATGATCAGAAACCAGTCTATACCTGGAACAGAACAGAAGTTTGGCACACAAAACTGGTCTGTACTTGTAACAGGACAGAAGTTTGGCACACATAGATTGATTTAAAAATGGCAGAACCTGATCTAAGGTTTGCACCGCACTTCCCCAAAAGGCAAAGGGGTGTTCTGTTTGCTTACGTACTCTGGTACTGGTGTTCTATCTGCTGCAGATCTTTAAGAATGAGACTAGGGACTTTGTTTAAACTATACAAGGAATACAGTACAGATACCATCACTAAATGTGAGAAAAAGTGAGCGCTACCTCATTGGTTTTAAAACCCATGGTAAATGCATCCAGACAGTCTTACATAGAGATAAGCTGTAACATTAAAAGAGCAAACAGGGGCAATACATCTCCCTAGAGCCACATTGCACATGATAGAAAGCCATGTCAGGCAAGTTCATGCACACACACCAATCCAGATAATGAGACAGGAGACTTAAGTTCCCTGTTGGCCCAAAAGAACATGAGTCTGTTCACCTTCAGCAGCATGCTGCCAGGTTTATCTATTAACCTTGGCACTTGAGGAAAGTGTGGTTTAAGTGGGTTGAGAGTTTGAAGATTAATAGTTTCAGTGGGCTGCGTGAGCTAGCAAGATTTTGTTACTTGTGTAAGGGACTCACGCTATAGTAAATGTACATTTAGGAATAGAGTTGTAAGATATAAATTACTGACAGATATTTTTAGTACACGGCTAATAAAACACTCTGATAAATTGTTCTTTTTTGATAGTTTTTCCAAACGTACAACTGGTACCTGTATAATGGCTATAATGGCAATCATTTTTAACATTTTGCAAACTATAAATGTGGACTTTGATATAAGGCCATTATAGCATATATATTAAAAGCAACATTATACCTATACCATAGTATGTCAGAGAAGAATTCTGAAAACAGCAGTAAAATTAAATAGAAATGGCTTTCTCTATTTCTTTCTTTCTATAGCTTTCTGTATTTTTTCTTTTCTTTTCTTTGTTCTTTCTTTGTTGTCTTATCTTGTGATATCCACTTTTTCTTTATGATACTACATGGTATCTTTCCCAGTTAAATATATTGTATCCATTGCAACTGATTGGACCATATTAATGGGCTGCTTTTTTGCTGCAGTGTAATTTGAAATGCACGTACCAAGTTAATTTTATCCTAATAATTTTTGGCCAAAGGTAGCTCAGTGTAACCTCTCTTCATTATGGCTGGAGACTGATTTTAACTTTGTGTTAAATAAGAACATCTTTGAGGTTGTTCATAGTTGTGCTTAGGTGAAAATGGCTTCAAATGGCCATTTCAGGTGGAGTCAATGAAGTGGAAAGGTGCTCTGACTATTGTTCTTGCAGGAACAGGCAACAACAACAACAATAATAATCTGGTTGAAGTTGGGAGGCTGGAAGCTTTAAGAGGGAGCCAAGTTGGTGGTCACTCACCCAAGGGAGATATTAGGGATAGCCAAAAAGCAAAGGTGAAACGTTTATAAGTTAGCAGCAGTAATTGTTTCCTGAAGAACTTGATGTTGGCCAGCAGTATATGAGAGATGGTGTTTTCTTTTTGGATGAGTAGGTTCATACTTAGTGATTCAGAAGTTCCCAGATTAGTTGGTATTTGAGTACATGTGTAGATGGCTAGTGGTCTTCCTTCTGTTTTGGAGATGACTATTACTTAACAAAAGCTGAAAGAAAAGCTAGCAATGCACAGCAAAGCCATGCTTCCTAATATTTCTGAGATAAACCATGTTTTGTTTCCAACTCCTGCATCAGAATCTTCTACTGGAGAAAGTTCTTCCAACTTGTGTAGGTAACTTTCTCCATTAAGAAGGTTTTGCCACTTCTAAGGGGTATGAAGGAATAAAAAGAAAATGCTGTGACCAAGAAGGCAGCACCATCTGTGGATGTGAAGATGCCTTTGATCAATAACGGTTCACTGCAATTATAATATTTAAAGGGTATGGAGGACTCTACAGGGAAGAAACCTCTGAGCATGGATGAACTATCCTGCCAAATCAGTGACAGGATTTCCTTTTTGTTTGCAAAACCGAACCCATACAAATTAATGGTAAAGATTTACCTTTTGATAATGGGGAAAAAATTCAGTCTTCCATTTTTCAAATGGAGAATATGTAAAGCAACATTGACTCGACTATTCCACTTCAGCCGATTTGTTTGTTGCTTTTCCTGTTAAGTTGTTTAACTCCAGACATTTTATTTTAGCCAGGAAATATGTTCAACCCTGGAAAAACTTATCAAGTATCTTAGCAAAACATGAGAAATCAGTAGATTGTAAAAACAGTCATGTGGAGATACTTAGAAATCAAACTGAAGCAAGATCATAGGAGTGATTAAAAAAAGGGAGAAACAGTGAAACAAATTCATTATCTGATAGCAGGCAGCTTTGGAAAAGCTTCTTGACTCAGTCAGGCTACATAGGATGGAAAGCTTTTCCTTACTAAGTTCAGTAGATCTCACAGCAGGAAATAATATTTGTAATTCATAGAATTTATCGGAAAAACCTGATGAAAGAACAACTCCAAAGTACTACCATTTTATCAACATTACTTGGGGGAAAAAATTCAAATTCTTGGGAACACATTCAGGATGGAAATTTTATTTCTGCCCTGAAATTTGCTACGTGTTATTTTAGTATACTTGTCTACACCTAAGGCATTAGTTAGCAAGAGTAGATAACAATGATCAAGACTTGTTTCTCGAGAAGAAGGAATTAATGCCAGGAAAGGCAGTGTTGCCATTTAAGAACATTTTGCTGGATTTTTTGCACTTGATGTATTTTCGCTAATGCTGGATGACAGAGGGTCTCTTTGAAGAAGCAAAATGAGAATCTCCCTTGATGTGTGAGGTCATGGCTGTGACAGTGGAGCAAATGTGAAAGACAAGAACAGTAAAGTTCAGACAAGAGTTTGGGACCTTTTAATAAAACCATATTTTTGTCTCATGCAACAGACTTTGAATTTTGTAACTGGGTGTTGTCATGTATTGTTGCTCTGAAGCCATAGTATTTTTTATCTTTACTGTAGTTCTACTCACCACACCAGACTTGCGATAGCTTTGAAATGTGGTGTGCAAATATGTAACCAAAATCTTCAAGTAAAATCTTATGGGGGAGCTGAATTGGTTTGGTGCAATTTGTGTGTTTTGGTTACCAAGTCCCAGAAAAATCTGCAGTAGTTTTATTGCAGTTACTAATAATTCAAATTTGAAGGCATCTGCCAGAATGAAAACTCAAAGCGGTGTCAGATTGCTGGCTCACAAAACCTGCAACTATAAATTCATGAGTAGTGTGGTATTTGGCATGATATACTTTATAATGTCAGCATTGCAAATAAAATGCTTGAAGAAATTGAAGTAGATGTCAAGCAAAGCATGCATCAGCTAAAAGCCTTAAAGGATTTCTTTGTGAACTCGCATGCTGACAAGAGATTTGCAAGTGTCCTGATTGATGCTGAGCTGAAAATTGAAAAGCATCTTTAAAGTACAAGCCAAAATGAGAAAGTTTGATTTCAAGGCCAGAGATGACTTGTGAGCTAATCCAGAAAAGATACGTCACATCAGCCTTTTCTGTTATAGTTTGGGCGATGCCATGCTGTCACTTGAAACATTTTTAAAATGTGAGGAGCACCAACATTTTTGTATGGTTTATCTAAAATATCAAGCATGCCCCACATAATCGTAACAGTAATGCAGTGTTTTAAGCAAAGCATTACAAGGTGGACAGCCTAGCAACAAGACATCCTCTGCATACAGGTCCTAGATTTTTGTAACAAAATTTCAAGCTCTTGGCAGATGGCTGAGGCCTGGAACATGCCCAAAAACTCCAATGAAATTCCTGTGCAAGAATAAGCTTTTGTCAACCTTCTTTCTAAATATATCTTTTTCATGCAGGATTCCATTACCCTTGCCTGTATCTGTCACAAGAAAATGCAGTTCTTCAAAAGCCTATAAAGAGATATGTGGATTCTATAATGGCTTGGCCTTGGTTTGTGGGTGTTGTTTTAGCAGAGATTAAAGAAGGAAGGAACTTTTTTACTGAGACTTACTGAAGATGCTTGCTTCTGGTTTCAAACTTTTGTTAAAAGAAGGCTTTGAAAGACTGGTTGTGTGCTCTGGTTTTGAATTTCTTCACCTTGTTTAATATTGGTTTTATCTTTGATAAACCAAAGTCATAAATTTAATCTAGTACAGAGGTTCCCAAACTGTGGTCCACGGACCCCCCCCCAGTCCACGAGCTCCATTTAGGTGGTCTGCAGAAAGGTTACAGAACAATCGAGACTATCTGTACTTGTAAGGTAAGACTACAGATACTAAAATATGAGTTGTGTGCTTTTATTTGTAGAACAAAAAAAAGTTTAAGTGGTCTGCTGAGACCTTCAGCAATTTTCAAGTGGTCTGTGGAAAAAAAAGTTTGAAAACCACTGTTTTAGTATTTTATTGGAGAGTTAGGAAGTTAGTGACGGAGGCTGGCATAATGTATGCTTCCCTGTCCTAGAAAGCTAGCTAAAACCAGCAGTACTGTACATTAGATTTATGCCAGCCAGGAAGTTCCCTTGCTCCTGGGGAACTCTTTGTAGGCC
Organism: Crocodylus siamensis; assembly: GCF_052110815.1. Taxonomy (NCBI): domain Eukaryota; kingdom Metazoa; phylum Chordata; order Crocodylia; family Crocodylidae; genus Crocodylus; species Crocodylus siamensis. Next base: position 137,596,199 of record NC_143397.1, read on the forward strand.
TTGCTGGAGTACTGATTAATGCTCAGCTAAGGAGAACAGCTAAGGAGACCAGCACCCTTAGCCCATGTGCCTACATGCTGCGTGCAGTTAAACTCTTAGATATTACACCACTCACGTTTAAAAATGGAAAGATTTTATTTATACAAGAAAATTCCACTAGCCATGTATCAATTATTCAGCACTTTATCAATGCCATCAAAAATAAACCACAATGGCATAAGCGTGAGAAATGACTTGGGCATTTGAAAGAACAGCGCTGGGAGTACTTGTCTCAGTTTCTTTTTATTTACAATGCACCCAGAAGCATTTTTGCCAGCCTCTGTTGCAGAGTTCTGTTGCACTAGCTCCCCCTATCCTTAGCTTGGGAACTTGCATTGGGAAAACAAACTGGCTGGCCACTAGGTGCCACTGCGGTTCAACAAAATTGGAATTGATAACGCACTTACCTGACATTTCAAAAATACCCTGAAAAAGGCAGTTTTGCTGTGAGTGCAGGTAGTTTCACAATTTTGAGTAAATGGTAACAATTCAAACTTGCTCAAGGATTTGTCTGATCCAGCTACTGATGTGACACCTACCCTGATCATTGCTGTTGAAATGACACCATCATGATCCTTTTCCTTTTTTTTAAATGAAATTTTAAACTATTTCCCTTTTTCCATATACTAGCATTTGGAAACCTGAAACCAAATTTTTGTTTCTTTCTCTGATTGTATCCACTGTATTTCTTGCACAGTTAGGTTTTAGACAGTCCGTTGTTCATTCAAAGAACTGTTTTGGGATGTGTATAAGGTGGGAATTGGCAATTATTTTGGGTGGAGGACCACTTAATGAGTTTAGTGAGCTGTTGAGGGCCGCATGGGTAGCCCCATCCCTTGCCAGTTGCCCCACCCCGTTGTTGCCATGTTGGGATCAGAAGTCCTACCCCTTGCCCCCGGGAAATGCTCCTTTTGGGAGGGGGAGATGCTATCTTAGAACCAGAAAAAAAACAAATCATACACTAAAAGTCAAACACCTACTAGAACATATTTTAATTTTATTACAAAAATATTTTGTAATGATTTATGTCTGCGTAGTGTATAGAGAGGTAATTGCATAATAACTCAAAGATAAATTTTTAGTTTTCATAGATTCATAGATTCATAGATGCTAGGGTCGGAAGGGACCTCAATAGATCATCGAGTCCGACCCCCTGCATAAGCAGGAAAGAGTGCTGGGCCTACATTACCCCAGCTAGATACACATCTAACCTTCGCTTGAATACCCCCAGGGTAGGGGAGAGCACCACCTCCCTTGGGAGCCCGTTCCAGAGCTTGGCCACTCGAACTGTGAAGAAGTTCCTCCTAATATCTAATCTAAATCTGCTCTCCTCCAGCTTGTGGCCATTATTTCTTGTAACCCCCGGGGGCGCCTTGGTGAATAAATACTCACCAATTCCCTTCTGCGCCCCCCTGACGAACTTATAGGCAGCCACCAGGTCGCCTCTCAACCTTCTCTTGCGGAGGCTGAAAAGGTCCAGTTTCTCTAATCTCTCCTCATAGGGCTTGGCCTGCAGGCCCTTAACCATACGAGTGGCCCTTCTCTGGACCCTCTCCAGGTTATCCGCATCCTTCGTGAAGTGCGGCGCCCAGAATTGCACGCAGTACTCCAGCTGCGGTCTGACCAGCGCCCGATAGAGGGGAAGTATCGCCTCCTTGGACTTATTTGTCATGCATCTGCTGATGCACGATAAAGTGCCATTGGCTTTTCTGATGGTTTCGTCACACTGCCGACTCATGTTCATCTTGGAGTCTACTAGGACTCCAAGATCCCTTTCCACTTCCGTGCCACCCAGCAGGTCATTTCCTAGGCTGTAGGTGTGCTGGACATTTTTCCTCCCTAGATGCAGCACTTTGCATTTCTCCTTGTTGAACTGCATTCTGTTGTTTTCTGCCCACTTGTCTAACCTGTCCAGGTCTGCTTGCAGCTGTTCCCTGCCCTCCGGCGTGTCCACTTCGCCCCATAGCTTAGTGTCATCTGCAAACTTGGACAGAGTACATTTCACCCCCTCGTCCAAGTCGCTGATGAAGACATTAAAGAGTATCGGTCCAAGCACCGAGCCCTGCGGGACCCCACTGCCCACACTCTTCCAGGTCGAAACCGACCCATCCACCACAACTCTCTGGGTGCGACCCTCCAGCCAATTCTCCACCCACCGGACTGTGCAGTCATCCAAGTCACAGCCCCTTAACTTGTTCACCAGTATGGGGTGGGATACCGTATCAAAGGCCTTCCTGAAGTCCAAGTATACGACATCCACCCCTCCTCCTGCGTCGAGGCGTTTTGTGACCTGGTCATAAAAAGAGACTAGATTGGTCAGGCACGATCTACCTGCCACGAACCCGTGCTGGTTTCCCCTCAGCATAATTTGTCCTGCCAGGCTCTCACAAATGTGAGCCTTGATGATTTTCTCAAAGATTTTGCCAAGGATGGAGGTGAGACTGACTGGCCTATAGTTACCCGGGTCCTCCTTCCTCCCCTTCTTGAAAATGGGAACCACATTGGCCCTTTTCCAGTCCTCCGGGACTTGACCCGTGCGCCACGAGCGTTCAAATATTCCCGCCAGTGGCTCTGCAATGATGTCGGCCAGTGCCTTCAGTACCCTCGGATGGAGCTCATCCGGGCCTGCCGACTTAAAGGCATCCAGTTCCTCCAAGTGACCCTGCACCACCTCAGGGTCCACGCATGGAAGTCTGGTGCCTTGCTGCTGCCTCCCTACACTCCCAGTGAGAGACTTGTCATGCCTCTCACTTAGGAACACTGAGGCGAAGAACTCGTTGAGGAGTTCAGCCTTGTCCCCTCTGTCCGTCACCAATTGTTTCTGCCCATTTAGCAGGGGTCCTATTCCTCCCTGGGCCTTCCTTTTACTCCCTATATATCTAAAAAACAATTTCTTATTGTTTTGTATATTGTGGGGGGAGGGTGTGTAGGGTAGGGTGGGTGCATGTGGTATGTGCATGTGGTGTGTGTGTGTATGGGGTGTGTGCATGTGTGTATGGAGATATATGGGGGTGTGGTGGGAAATGGGGGTGTGGTAGGATGTGTATGTGTATGTGGGGAGTGTGTGAGGGGGTGTGGCTGTGTGTGGGAGGCATAGGGTATGTTGGAGGTTGTATATGTGTGGGGGGTTGTGGGAGCAGGGTGTGGGTATGAGGGAGGTTGGGGAAGTGTGGGGACTCCCACACTTCCCCCATGGCACAGCAGCAGATGGGGTGCTCAGGGAACAGGCACCCGGTGGGGCACGGCTCCAGGCAGCACTGCGCATCACAGTGAGGGGCGCAGCCTCCACACAGCTGCCGGTATTGCTGGCACTCCCTGCCCCTCTTGCACAGCCCTGGAGAGAAGCTTCAGGTGCTGGAGTCCATTGTTTTCCCCACTGGGGCTGTGCTGCATGGGAGGGAAGCCCCAGGCACCTTCCCCTGCAAGGCAGGGAAGGCAGCTAGCTCCAGAGCCTGAAGCTTCTCTCTGATGCTGTGAAGCCCTGGCAGGGAAGGCACCTGGCTCCAGAGTGTGGGGCTTCCCTCCCTGCTGTGCGAGTGCAGGGGCTGGGTGGGAGTGGCAGGGAGGACTGGAGATACAGGCTGCTGCATGGAAGCTGTGCCCCTAGCTGTAATGTGCAGTGCTGGCCAGAGCCACACCCCACTGGGCACCTGTACCCTGAGCACCCCACCTGCTGCTGCTGCCATCACCTGCTGGGGCTGAGTGCAATGGGGGGCATGTGGAGGGTCCCTACACCCCCCCACTCTCCCTCACACCCACACACTGCCTGCCCCAGCTCTGCACTGCCACTTCCCCCTACCCCCCTGGGTGCGGGCTACTGACACCAGCCCCAGCCCCCTGGGCTCCCTGCCCTTGCTGCTTCCCTACCTGCTGCCTGGAGCCAGCAGGACACCAGAGCAGTGAGCAGGTTTCAGGGGCTGTGGCAGCAGCATCCCCACACGGAAGTTGCACGCTGGCTGGCCAGGCCCTTCCGCCCGTGAGGGTGGGAGCAAGGCAATAGGGTATGTTTTTGGGGCTGTGTGTACATGTGGGCACCTTGCTCCAACCCTCATGGGTGGAAGGGCTAGGTGGGGCACAATTTGTTGGGGGGCCCCATGGGCTGGATGAAAGTGCTTGGTGTGCTGAATCTGGCCTGTGGGCCATGTTTTGCCTGCCCCTGGTATATGGGGTTGGGGGCGGGTTCATATAAGCACATAAGATGGAAGAATTGCATAGATTTTGGAAATGGGAAGGAAAGAAGAGTCACGTCTTAAGCAGGTCAGAATTGAGCATGTCCCATCATTCCTCCAACATAATATAGCAGAGCTTAGGGATGCTCAGCTAATGGGCTATGAGCAGCCCCTACATGTTTTTATGCAACCTATTAAGATGCATAAAAATGAGAGAGAGGAAGTTCGGACAAAGTAGGAGACTTATAGCTCTGGATAAGGTGGTAGCTGAAGTGTCATTCAGGAGGTTATCCACAGGTCTGTCTTGAGTCCAGCATGCCGGCAGAACAATTAAGTCCCAGCTGAAAAAGCATGTCATCATAAAATGGGGACATATGCAACATTATGCTTTGGCACTTCATGTCACTGAGGCTTAAGGTCAGAATATTGGCTTAGTGCATGCTGCCATTATAGCTTCACTGCACCGATGCAGCAACACTGCTTCCTGGTAGGAAGTTACTGCTTGTAAAGTGCTAAAGATACCTATGCCCTTAATTGTTGTAATTAGATGTTGATTTGTTTCAGGCCTCTTCCTGAAATCCTTTTTCAGGCAAAACTCCCCATTGAAATCAGTGGGCTGTAAACATGCAGGAGGACTGCAAGGGTGTGCATTGGGTGGGTAGATTTTTGTGGGTTTTTGTTTTTTTCTTGCCACTCTTGTGGTATCCAGGGGGGAGGAACTAGTACAATTGCTCTTTCCCTAAATAATCCATTCTCCAGCAGTAAACAGCCATGAAACTTTCCTGTCTGACATGCAGGAGTGCTGGGAAAAGCCATGTTGCCTGCTCTAGGAATTTTTTGGCAATTCTTGATCCGCCTATGAAAGCCCTGACTAGTGAAACTGGAATCTCAGTTTTTCAGTTGTTTATAGCAACCACTTTTTATTATTTCTGAACTGCAGAAAAAGCTTGTGATTCTGAAGCTCAAATATTCTACCATCAGGAGGCAATGAAAGAGGCCAATTCTATGTTTTTCTTGTCATGATTTTTCTTTAAAATCATGTGATTGTCTGGTGGAGACTGTTAATTCATCAGCTTTGAATATGAGAGGGCATCAATTACCTGAACACAGTACAGTTAAATACAGCAACAGTTATCTGAAGGTGGGACATATATCACACAACATGCAGGTTGGTGGTGATTGGGACCAATGGCAAGTAAATGGAAGAGAACTGTTTAAATGACTGAGGGGAAAAATTCAGAATGATCAGCAAATGTGAAAAAAGGTGAATCTGTTACCAACCATCCTGTTAGATCATTGGAGTACGTTCATCTGATACATGTTTCTTTAATCAAACAGTTTGGTTTTATAAAAAGGCTTTGGTCACAATTCATTAAGGTATTGTGAGTTTAGCTGGCCATTCTGTGTTGGGTTGAATTTCATTTCCTGTCTCAATCACCAGACTTCTCTGGGGATTACATGTTTTTGGAGTTAGTACCTCTTATACTTGCTGTTACTCCTTGTATATATACTGTTCTGTATTTGCATGAAAATTTAAATATATCGCATTTACTCAATTAGAAAACAAGTTTTCCCCCCCATTTAACATGGGGAAAAGCCTCTCTGGCCCTGGGACTGGAGTTAGAGCTAGAGCCACAGCCACAGCTGCTGCCTGCCCCCTGCCACCTCTGCATGCCCTGCCACTCCTCTTCCACAGCCCCCAGTCTCTCCCCCGTGCTGCTTCTTCCCATTTCCTCCCCTCTGCTGCACTTCTCTTTTCCTTTGCTCTGCACCAGCTGTCTCCATCCTGCTGCAGCTTGAAACACAGAGCATGGAGCATGTGCTCCACCCTGGCTCTGTAGTAGCAGTGCTGCCAGGCTGGAGCCATGCTCTGTGTCCCAGGCTGCAGTAGGGGCAGAGCCTGACAGTGTGGAGCAAAGGTAAGGTGGGGAGGTGGAGGGGCAGGTGGTGGGAGAGACTTGCCGGGAGATGGGAGCGGGGGGGGTGGGGACCTGTGGCTGTAGGGTACAGAAGCAGTGAGGAGGGAGCAAGAGGAAAAGGAGAATCATTTCCCACAAAGTACATTGCTTTCCATTCTTCCAGGAAACAGGTGTGCAGTGAGAGAGCTGCTTTTCTATTACTGATGCTCCTTCCTCATAAGCTGGGCATGTCTACACATGTGCTTTACTGAGCAGTAGACTAATTTATTGTGCAGTAAAGTGTCACCATCTACACATGCACAGCAATTGGGCTGGAGGCTGGTGTAGACATATTTACAGTACCATCAGATAGTCCTTTCAGACACGTGTAGATGATGACATCAGGATTAGTTTACTCTGGCTCAAATTGTGCTGGAGTTTATTCAGTCACATTAATTGCACATGTAGCTGTGCCCAGCTGAGTATTGGATATTAAAATTATATTTTAGTCCCACAACTGAGAAATATTATTCTGGCCAAAGATGTCTTTTCCTCCCATCCTCCCCCCTTTTTGTTATAATAGCGCTTATTTGCCAAGATTGTAGTTTAGCCAGTTCTGCCTAGGGGGACAGGACTTTCATTCATACAGCAGATGTATGTGTGCTCCCTGACAGCTCTCTGTGTACAGCCACAGCAGCATTTTGACTAGCACTCTCTCACCTTTGAACTCCTGCTACGTCAGTGTTTCTAATGATAGCCTGAGTCTGGTGAAATCCCAGGAAATTAATTAGGCCTTGCTAAAGCTATTATGGAAATTAACTGATTGTAATTCACAGGGAACCCTGTGTAGCTTGAGGACCCCTGCCAATGTGACCCCTTATATGAGCAGTACTATAAAGAGGTCAATGAAGAAAATCCTGATCTAGGTTCAAACAAACAAAACAAGCCTTGGAAAAGGACGTTTGCCTATAGCCATGAAATACTTCAGCTGAAGATTTTGCCTGTCAAAATACCTTATAAATATTGATGGACTCCACAAATGTTGACCCAGCATGTCAATTCTAGTTATTTACCATAAGGAAAAGCACACTTCCATTTTCAGGATGATGTCACTTGAGCCATCATTTCATGGTCACAGACCCTATGGTGAGTGGGTTGAGTCCTTTGCCTACACACAGCCCAAGTGAAGTCCGTGGAGTTTCTTCATGCTAGAAATGGATGAATTGGAACCTAGTCATGATGCTTCAGTGCCATGATCCATTAGCTGTTTTGGCAGTGGGATGTGTTTCTGCCTTCAGTAGTGTATTGATTAGCCCAGAAAATATGTATGTGGCTATTCTATCCCTGTTATCACTCAGCTAAGCTTTCCATCCCAAACTAGGTCAGGTTCAAGAGAATAATGCAATCACTGAAACATAAAAGGCAGAAAGACTGTATAGGTCCAATAGTGATATCTTTAAACAATGAATCATTCTGTGGTTTAATGGCTTTAAATTGATCATACATTTTACTACAGCTTTAGACACCATTACAGTATTTACTTGGATAAACAGGGTAAATTGTCTCAGGGTAGGCAGTGAGTTTGTCAGTGGAAGCGTTACAAAAATAAATGCTAAATTGCATGAGATTTTCTGATATAGGTGCCTTGGCTGTGACTAGGACTGTGTTTTACTGGGCATTGTTTCTCTCCATACACAGCAAAAGAGACATACCTGTGAATTCATGATCATAAGGCCAAATGTCCGAAAAAAGTGTAAGGTTCAGAGTCCACAGATTGTCTTGGACAGGGCTGCAAACAGGACCCATTGTCGTCTAAGGACCAATGTCTTTTTCTCAAACTAATTTATATATGCTTCTTTGTCCTTCCCAGATAGTCTGTTACTGAAGGATTTTCTTCATTCTTGCAAGAGCTGGACAATGGAAAGTCCCAGATTTCTCAACATCCTCTTGAGAATTCACTGCCAGTATGACACTAAATCAAACTGATGTCTGGTGAGTATTAAAGCCTGTTGGTTTACATCAAGGCTGTCCAACTTCTGAGCAACAGGGGACTGCTTACACCCCAGGTTGCACATAGCAGGCTTCACCCTCATGCAGCAGGCCATCCCTGACTTTGCCCCACCCTGCTGTGCTCTCCAGTTCCCTCTGAGCCTCTTGAGTCAGCCACAGCTTCCCTGTGGGGGAAGGAAGCAGAAACTGGAGGAGAGGGGAGCCTGATGGCAGCAGCAGGAAAGTGATGAGGGGAGCAGTGCCAAGACTGGGAGCCTGGGGTTGTGAGTTAACCCATCACATTCCCTGTGGCCCACCAGCTGGACAGCCCTAGTTCACATGAAGGTACTATGCAGGTTACCGATAAGCATTCCTGTACATATTACAGAGATGTTGTGCTGCTTTACTAATTAATATTTACTGCGTGCTTTGAGATATGTAGGTGGGAGGTACTATAGAAGAACAAAATGTTGCCATGAAAAAGAAGAATAGAAGTGATTTAGAATGCTTTCTGTTCTACTCTCCTAGTTAGTCTACACTGGGGTCCCTGTGCTTTTCCCATCACTGCAATCTGTGTGTCCCTTTAGGTAATGCATTAATATAACCAACATGTCACATGTAGGTCACTTTTTCTTCCATGTTTCTTTTTAAATGTATGGCTTTGGATAAACACCTACAACTGATACTTCACAAAGATCAGAAGTTGAGAGAAATATTCCCAGCCCCTCCACTCTTGGTTTTCAAACAGCCCCCCAACCTTGCCCACCTCATTGTCAAAAGCAACCTCTCTGCACTGCCCAATAGACATCAAGTAGGACATGGCCTTGCTTTGGCAAGAAATGCTTCACTCGTTATCGCACCTCCACTTGACTGCTACTGCTGTCAACACTCCTCATATAAGGGAAAAAAAAATGCAGAACCCATGCCCTACCCAAAGTATGATATATTTGATCCAATGTACCAAGTGCTGTCACAGAAGCTATATGGGTGAAATTAAATAGCAACTATGTGCCAGAATGAACTCTCTCACACAAAAATATAGAGGATGGAGACACACACTATTAGGAGCACATTTCTCACACAACAATCACTATTTCTCTGACCTCACTATCCTTTTGCTCAAGAGAGATCTACCTAATGCCTTGGGAACAGAAATGCATAAGCTAGCTGGACACTAAAGGCATTTTTACACATGCTCTGGGGGTTGGGAAGAAGTGGGTGAATCATAGGACAGGAAGGACTTGCAAGATCATCAAGTCCAGTCCCCTGCCATGGGCAGGAAGTTATTGGACTCAGGCAAGCTCAACAAGGTGCTTGTTCCAGTCTCACCTTGAACACCTCCGAAGATGGTGACTGTACCACTTCTGCTGGGAGTGTATTCCAGATTCTGGTAACCCTTTCAGAGAAAAAAGATTTTTCTTATATCCAGCCTGAATATACCTTCTATTAGCTTATGCCCATTGGTCCTCATCTTCCCTTGAGGTGCCTTCCTGAAGAGTTGCTCCCCTAGATCTTGATACTCACCCCTGACGTACTTGTAGGCAACTATCAAGTCACCTCTCAGCCTTCTCTTACTCAGCCTGAATAGGCCTAGTTCCTGCAGTCTTTCCTCATTGGGCCTATCCTCCATGCCTCTAATCATATGGGTGGCCCTTCTTTGTACCCTTTCAAGCTTATCCACATCCTTTTTGAAGTGCAGTACCCAGAACTGGACATAGTATCCCAGCTGTGGCCTCACCAACATTGAGTAGAGAGGGAGAAGCACATCCCTGGATTTATTGGCAACACATCAGCTGATGGACACCTGAGTTCTATTTGCCTTTCTGGCAACTTCATTGCGCTGTTGGGTCATGTTCATCTTCTGGTCTATCGTGATCCCCAGGTCCCATTCAGATGCTGTGCCAGTCAGTGGACCCTCCCCCACTCCCATTTTGTAGTGGTGGTGAAGGTTTGTCCTACCCAGGTGAAGAACCCTGAATTTCTCCCTGTTAAACCTCATCTGATTCCATTCAGCCCATAAATCCAGTCTGTCAAGGTCATCCTGGATCTTTGCCCTATCCTCTGATGTGCCCGTGTTTCCCTATCGCATAGTATTATTTGCAAGCTTAATCATTGAGCTTTTCACCCTATCATCAAAGTCATTAATAAATATCTTAACGAGCACAGGTCCAAGCACTGATCCTTGGGGGACACCACTGGAGGTGGCCCCCCAGGATGTGGCCAATCCATCTATTACAACTCTCTGGGATCTGCCTCTAAGCCAGTTGTCCACCCACTTCACTGTAGACTGGTTCAGCCAAGTACCCCCTAGTTTGGTTGGGAGAATCCCATGGGAAACAAAATCAAGGGCTTTACTGAAGTCTAAGTAAATGACATCAACCTTGTGTCCCTCGTCCAGATGTTTAGTTACCTGGTTATAGAACGACACCATGTTTGTCAGGCATGACCTACCCTTGACAAAGTCATGCTGGTTGTTTCTTAACACCAGCTTGTAATTGATGGCCTCCTTAACACATTTTTCAAAAATGTTACCCACGACCGAAATCAGACTGACTGATCTGTAGTTTGCAGGGTCATCCCTCTTCCTTTTCTTGAAGATGGGCACCACGTTGGCCCTCCTTCAGTCATCAGGGACCACTCCTGAGTTCCATGACTTTTCATACAACTTTGCCAGTGGTGCTGTTATAAGCTCAGCCAGTTCTTTCAGGACTCTCAGATGAAGGTCATCTGGCCCAGCAGACTTGAAAACATCCAAGTGTTGTACGAGATCCTTCACCTGTTCAAGGCTGATTAAATATATTCTGATGTCTTCCTCATATTCCCTGGTCCTCTGGTCAGGTGAACAGCCCCCATTTGATTTAAGGAATAGTGATGTGAAGTAGGTATTTAAGAGTTCTTCCTTTTCACGGGGCTTGACTGTGGGCTGCCTCTGAGTATTCAGTAGGGGTCCCATAGTGGAGCCTGATTTTTTTTCTTGCTCCATATGTAACTATAGAAGGACGTTTTGTTGTCCTTTATTCTGGTTGCCAGCTTTATCGCCATGCCTGCCTTGGCTTTTCGTGTCTTGCATCTGTAGAGCCTGGTGACATGGGTGTATTCCTCTCTGGTTGCTGAACCATTTTTCCATTGCTTGTATTCTTCTTCTTTCTTTTTCCACAGTTCCCTAACATCCTTGTTGAGCCAAGTGGGTCTCTTAGCTCCTTTCCTGCTTTTTGCCCATGTGGGAATGGCCTGTTTTTTGGGCAGTGAGAATTGTCTCCTTAAAGAAGCACCATTCCTGAACTCCCAAATTGTCCAGTTGCTGGTTTCAGAGGGCCTCTCCAACTAGCTTCCTGAGTTTGCCAAAGTCTGCCTTTTTGAAATCTAGGACTGCTGATTGTTTTCCTAGTCTTACGGTGGATGGTGAATCTAATTGGATTGTGATCGCTGTCACCCAGGGTACCACCAATCCTCAGGTCATCTATTGTGTCCTCCCCTTTGGTCAGCATTAAATCCAGAGTTGCTTTACCTCCCAGAAGGAGTGCCAGTTCCTCCTATTTATTTCCCATGCTTCTGGCATTCCCTTAAAGACACCTGAGTTATCCTCTAGCCACCTCAGGTTTCCTGTCATGCTGCCAGCGTCTCAAGATGCCAGTACTTATCTGGCTGTCCATTGCTTGAGTACCCTCCTGTGTGTCATTGTGGCTAGAGGATTTGGTATAGCAGCTGGACTGTGGCAGGGCACTGTTCGTGCCTGCCACTTTAAGGGCCTGAAGACAGCAGCTGGCAGGTGTCTGATTAGGGCAGTCATTTTGGATTCAGGGCTGCCCATATAAACAGGGCTTTTTGCTGCTGGAGGCCAGGCAACAACATCGCCTGGCTGCAGGGCTGCTGGTATCATCTGGAGGTAAGGGAGGAGCTGTAGGGGATGGTCAGGAGGCTCTGGGTCCTGGACATAACCTAAAACTGCACCCTGCCGGGAGTGGGTGGCCATAGGGAAATTGGCCCCGAGAAGGGCCCCAGTTACAGGGACCTTCTCCTCTGCCCCCAGAGGTGCCTAGTTTAAAGCCCTCCTCAGTAAGCTGGCAATTCTTGTAGCGAAGAGCTTCTTTCCTCTGGTTACAAGATGAATACCATCCCTAGCATGTAGATCACTGAAGTTAAACTGTATACCAAGGACAAGGTATCCAAAGCCCACCAGTGACAACATGTCCTAAGCCTGTGGTTGACTTCCTTGATGCGCTCCCCCCTCCAATGGCCACGACCTCTGACTAGGAGGATTGAGGAGAAGACCACTTGTGCTTCTGGTTCCTTGAGCTTCACCCCCATGGTCTTGTAGTCTCTCATGATTTTCCTGAGGCGACTTCTCACCATCTCATTGCTGCCCATGTAGACAAGGAGCATGGGGTAGTGGTCAGTAGGGTGGACCAGTTTAGGGATCCTCATCATAGTGTCTTTAATCCTGCCTCGTAGAAAGCAGCAGCCCTCTTGAGCAAAGGGGTCTGTATGGCAGATGACTCCTTCCAAGCCCCACATCAGGGAGTCTCCCATGACAATCACCCTTCATTGTTTTCTTGCTGGGGTCGTTTGATCCTGTCCTGTCTTCAGTGCAGCGGGCTCATATGCATCTTCTGTTGATGGTGTGAGAGCTGCGTTATTGGTGGAGCAACTGAAGCATGTCATGGCTTCAGACCTGACATGACCAATTTCCACTCACTATTGGTTGGGGTATCTTGTTCAAGCCCACTCATCTGCTTGGTCTCCATGGCATCCTTTTTCAGATGCAGGGCCTGGCAGTAAGCATCAATTTCTGCCTCATGTTCCTGATGATTGCAGCCTGTTCACCTCCTGGAGCTCCCTCACCTGGCAAAAGTCTCCACCAGTTAGCACATTCCACAAGGGGGAGTGCTTGTGCCCCGGTCCCAGTATCAAGCAGACATTCCAGGCAGACCCTGCAGCCTGGAGTCCCGTGGCTCCCTAGGTGCTTGTCTAAGTAGGAGACCAGGTGGGACCCCCATGTGGTCCTTACCAGCTGCTCTGCTGCTGGTGGTGCTGCAGCTTGGCAGGCAGTTTTGAGTAGTTGTCTGCAGGGGGATCCCCTGGCTTCCTGAGCAGCTGGGGGATTCCCCTGGATCCCTCTCCAGAGGGGGGGTTGGTCCCTTGTTCCCTTTACCTGAGGTCCGGTGCTTTAATTAGAGCAGTTCTGAGAGCTGCTTTATTTAAAGCACCCACAGGGTCACATGTATCGGCATCCCCATGCTTCAAAACAGTGGCAGGGGTGCTTTAACTAAAGCTCGTTCAATGAGCTTTAGCTAAAGTGCCCCCACCACCATTTTGAATTGTGGGGATGCTGATGCACAAGATGCAGAGGCTGACTGGAGCATGCTCCAGCAGGCTCAATTAATCAAGTCTGCTCCAACACAAGTCTGCTCCAACGCACTGTAATTACAGTGCATTGGAGTCATCTCCCTGCAAATGTACAGGCACCCTAAGAACCAAGGACTAAACATTGATACTAGTGTTATGGCACATTACATTTTATCTAACTCCTGAATTCTTTCTACAAAGGAAAGCTGAGAATGATCCTCCTTCCTTTTGATAAGCCTTGATCTCCCAGTATTCAGCTTCTTTTCTTCTGCTCATTATTTGTCTGCTACTCCAGGGAATTTCTCTCACTCTCTCCCCACTGCTGTTTTTTTACTATGGTGTGCCTGGGTCCTTATGATCAGATCTGAGGAAGAATGTCTTCCATTAAAAAGCTTATCTAACTTTATTTCACCTATATAGTGGGCATATCTACACATGCATTAATGTACCATTATTACAGTGCATTGTTTAGTTCCTGTAATAACAACAGGTATTGACTTAATGCACCATAACTGGCACTGCTGTGCAGTAGTGCTGGCACATGTTTTTTAGGTGATGCTAATGTGTAGTGGGCTAATTCTACTGCGCATTAGTGCATTAGCACAGCTTTTGCCATGACATGATAATGCACAGTATAATTAATCTACTGTGCTTTTAGTGTCTCATGTAGATGCATCCATTTAGTCCAATAAAAGATATCACCCTAAGAAATGTTTGCTTCTCACACAATTTCTAGACATTTATGGCTACAACATCATTCTTACAGCTCTAGATAATAACTTTGAAGCTGCTACTCTCCTAAAATGTTTTGCCCAGTTGCAAATAATACAACACTTCACATTTGTGATACAGCTTTATAGTGGGCAGCAAACATTATTATCATTACATAACACAGGTGGGGAAACCAAGGCACAGAGAAGCTAAATGAATTTGCAAAGGTCACCTGAGGCCCTAGCCATCTGGACCAGCATGACTTCTTGTAGGTCAGCATGGGAGCAGCTCAAACAGGGGCTGTAGGTGGTGGGCAGGATGCTGGTAGAAAAAAACAACACCCTGGATAATTTAATAGCAGTAGAATAAATTCATATATTTTTGTATTGTGGTTAGTGCAGAAGTTAAATATTTTCCTCCTTTTATCAAAGTACCAACCAGCAGAACTATTTAGAGGGATTAACTGCTAGACCTAGAATGTCTTAAACTCAGTGTAGTCAGGCCAAGTTTTTCTTGCTTTTAATTCTAAATTTCAGATAAAGCCAAAGCTGGTGGAGCACTGAATGTAATCTGTAGTCCTTATAGAAAGCTTTGAAGGATTCTACTTTCTCATTATGTAGGACACGTGGTTTATTTATCACAATGATGAGTGTGCTAGTTGTTTATAAAATAAATCCATAAAATAGCTGAAATGTTTAAGGGGAGGTGGGATTTTGAGTGCAACTCAGTCCCAAATGAGCATGTGATTTAAATGAGTGCAGAGACCTAACTGTGAATGACCATCTAGAAGGCTTATACCAACCCTAGTTTTTCAAAATTATAAATAATTTCTGTTGGGGTTGTTCAGTACCACTTTGATTTAGGAAAACATTTTTATATTCACTCTGAATGACAGGATTTAATAAGAGCTGCCACACATTTTTAGCCTGCTCATCTGTTTGAGTTTTGAAATGCAGTATTGAATTTTGATTTCATTAGTGATTTGAAAGCCAGCTAAATATTAGTTAAGAGTTTTTCAAATACGTAGGAGTCCCTGGAGTGAAGGTTCTATGGATCAATAGCACAGTTATTTTTTCAGTGAAATCATTTTACTCTTAGACACATTTATTTTATCAGAAGATAAATACTTATGCATTTCAACTGTAGATCAAACTGCTATTGTCTTTTATTTACACTGTAAGTAGAAGCTGCTAAATAAGAAAATTAACTGTGCTCTAACTACTCTGAGTCCTGACTTCCAGTCCATTGCTCTGAGGGTCTGTGGTCAGTTCTGTACTGACTTGCTTCGAGACTTTAGGCAACTGTTTGTAATTGTATGGTGCCTGTTTCATCCTCTAAAAATGGATGAGTAATATTGACCTCAGGGATATTGGGGACTTACTTAATGAATGTCTATAAAATACTTTGGGATTCCAGGATAACAAGTATAAAATAAATACAAAATACCAAGTATTTTCCTTACCCATTCCTGGTTGATATTTCTGCATATTTTATATTGTCCAGTACAAACAATTTGATTGTTTTTACCTAATTGCTTTTCTCCCATTGGACTGGGAGATCTTAGCAAAATCCATCTAGAGCTTCTCTCAGTTTTTAGTAGATGCAGGGTCCAGATTCTCCAAGGAGTATAGCTACCCACACAAATGGAAGGTGGGCCCCTAAATATCATTTGAGAATCTTAGCATGTCAAAAATGATGCACATATTTTCTCAGGCGGAATGAGATCCAGGGGTTAAAACAGGATACTTGTAATTTGGCACTACTGGATCTGCTACTTGTTGCCACCGATTTTAAGCAAGTTGACTGCTCATGTTGTACCTCCATTTCCCTCGTTATAAGAGGTACATAATAGTTACTTACAGAATAGCATGTGTGAGAGCCCCAGGAAAGGGGTAGTCCTGGAATGCAGGCACGTTCTCATTGTAGCCACATCCTTCCTGTGGGGTGACAGAAGTGTCCATATGGAAGGTACTCCTTATATGGCAACTTACTGACCCATGGGGAGGAGCAGCTTGTCTTCTTTGGACTCTGCCCTAATGTGCAAGAAGGACAGTATCTAGGGAAGCTGTAAAATCTCTTTTATCAGTGGTTTTCAAGAAGAGGCTGGATAAGCACCTGTCTGGGATGTTTCAGGAAAAGCACATCCTGCATTCATGGCAGGACCTGGTGTTGATGACCCTTGAGTCTTTTTCAACCTTATGATTCCAGGAGCTGCCTTTCCTATAGGTGAATGGCTGTTCATGGGAGGAGGAAGCATACATCAAAAGCCTGCTTTTCCCTGCTGTGTTACTGAAAGATCCATTTATACCAGTGCAAAGAGGGTATATGAAGTCCACTACTCTGATTTACCCCAGTGTTACACAGGTATAGATGCCAATACAAATTGCAAGAGAATTTGCCTCCCTTCCAAAATCACCCAGAATAGGAATAAAGAAATCTGACATCATAGATTTGGGGGTAACTTTTGAGCCTCCTCTCTACTCTTATTAGTCATGACAGATGAATCTACTTTCCACCCTGAAGAGGTCAGGGCAATGGCCTGGGTCTGAAATCCCTCAAGAGGTGCAGTAGGCTACTCTTCGAGCAACAAGCATGGCATCAGATTTTCTTTTGCTATTGGTTTCTTCTCTCCATTTCATTTGAGAGGCAAGGCTGGCAGCAGGAAGACTTTCTAGCTGTTACATGCAACCAGGGTTTGCCTGCTTCGGTGGGTGGTATGGATGCATGCACATATACAGCATAGTGATGGCAAGATCCCCCCCAAAATTGAGTCCTGATGGTAACATCCTATTGAGATAAGCAGGCCTGTGCACACCTGCTCAGAGATATTTTTCCAGGCTATCTGAAGGCTCAAGCAGCTATCTCTGAATAGTTGAATATACTCTTGGCATATTTTCAAACATAATTTTTGCAACCATCAAGCCTAAAATAAAAGCTCCTTTTCTAAACTCATTAGATTGTCATGAACTTACCCCCAAAGTAGCAATATTTTGGGACATTCATGGAATATCAAGCATAGATGGTTTCTTGAAGTGCATTTACTGATATAGGTGTGATCTTTATTTGTAGCTAATGTTAAGCTGTTTAGATTTGCTATATAGTGCTGAGCCTCTATTGCTAACTAATATGAGGCTCTGTTTAGTCTTATCACTTTTTTATATGTATGAATTACAGGATTTGATATTTTTGTACTTTTATACAGTAGTATGGCCAGGATAAAGCAATATGGCAATGAATAAATTAAGTGTTACTCTTTCAAGCAGGGCTGTCCCACTTCTAAGTGCCCAGGGACCGCAGCCCCCCTTCCCCCACCCCGAGCCATATCAGTGAGAGCCATGTACTATGTGGGCCATAGTGAAGAATATGGGTCCTTGGGCTGCATGCCATGTAGACAACCCCCTGTTGTACCATGTACCCGTGTGGGCACTCCCAAACTGCAGCACTGCCTGCCTATGACTAGCCCCTGCTGAACGGCTGCACCATGCACCTGTGCAGCCTCAGGCTCATCCTCAACTTGTGCCATGCTACATTGCAATACCCTGCCCTCAGGAGCCACTGCAGAAAGTGAAAGCCAGAGGAGAGAGAGAAGCCCAGAGGCTACAATAGCAGCAGGCAGAAAAGGGGACACACACATGCGTGTGCGCACACACACACACACACAACTTAACCCCTTGTGGGATGCATGCAGCCCATGGACATAGGGAGGCCATCATAGAGGATATTTCTGTTTTCTGCTACTCTGTCCTTTGTCCTCTAGTTATACGAAACCCGACACCTTATGTCCTCTATTTTTCTTTAAGACAAAAATAGAGGACATAAAGGCATCAGGTTTCATATCACTGGAAGATAGAGGAAAACCAGACTGTCCTGTATGATGGCCACTCTACATGACTGCACCCCTTCCCCTGCTCAGACTTAGTACTGGCTGTGACTGTGGACTACAAATCCCAGAGGCACCTGGAAACAGGAAAAGGCAGTGATGAGAAACCCTGCAGAGTCCTGCTGCTGTAATTCTGAACTGCAAATCACAGAGACCTCAGAGGCAGCAGGAAGAGGAAATGAACACACAGTCAGAAAGCTGTGGTCTAATACCCCTGGCTTCTTGCCTGAGCCACTGCAGGCACGTGGATGCGCTTCCTGAATCAAAGACAAATGTCTGCTCACTTCTGTTTCAGTTTAATCTGTGCAGTATAGACTAACCTGGAAAGACTTCAATTCAGCCTCAGACTTTTTGACTGTCTGTACCTAGTCTTTAGGTGCAAGCCTAATTGTCTAGTGTAGGGTTGTTGGGTTGCATCCATGGGCCATTGCATGAGGGTTCAAATGAAGATGTTTCAAAACCTAGTGTCTTCTGTAACTTGTGTCTGTGCTGTCTACCAGACTGTAGCTGTTTTCAGAATATGAAGGAGGAAAGGGAGCAGAGGAGTTCAGTCTGCGGGGTTTTCAGCCCCCACTGAAGGGTGGGGTGGGTGCACTGGAGCCCCCGCAAGGTTAACCCATCCAGTTAACCCACCCTCACTTTCTAGTGCAGGTTGGAGAACCCCTAGAAGAGCTCCCTCAACTTCCTTTCCCTACTCCCATTCTGATAACAGCACAGGGTCACAGGGAGGAGGGGCCATTTTAGGGGAAACTGGCTGCAGGTTAGAGCCAGCAGCTAGATTCCCATCTCCCCTGGAATCAACAGTGAACTTCTGTTTGTTCAACGGGACTGTTGTAGCTCAGAACATTTCCTGCAAAGCCTTCTTAGTTATAGTTGGCAGCTGCACTTCTATCTGTGCCCTAACTTCCTTGAAGTGAGTGGAGGTGCACTTGCCTACAACTCATTTAACTGCAAGGAGAATCAGGATTAGAACATCTTAATTGGGGAAGAAAATAATTCAGAGATTAGGCCATTTTATAATTTACCTGTTTTAGAAATCAAACCCTTTTTGAGCATTAAAGGGATTTTTTTTTGTCTTTATAGAATGAGATAGAATAGATACTAGTCTTTTTTCTCAAAGAATTTATGAAACTAAGTGTATGCCCCCCAGAAAGATTACTTTCAAAGGTTTGCTCAATTCTACTGTACCTTGTTAGGATTGGTACCAGTTCTGCAATCTCAATTCTACACTTTTCCTCAATCAGCATCTTCAGTATTTACACATAATTTGGTGCACTTGTAAACATGGACCATTAGCCAGCCCTCAGTCCAGTATTTCACGGGAAGAAAGGTCTCATGTAACAGGAAGAGGCTGAAGTGCAATAGTAGAGCAATTTGTCTCAAGAAGCAGGAGAAATACCAGGGGGAAGCACATAGATAACAGAGTAGCTTAGGTCTCCAGAAGGCAGGTTTGAAGTTGCAATCTAGACTTATGCTAGGGGATGCCCCCAGTTTTGGTAGTGCCCTTGTTTTGCCTACTCTGTACCTGTGGCATGTGGTAGGGCAGTGGTGCTCAACATTTTTGGTCACAGGCCAGATGAGCAGTGCTGTCTGCAGCTGGACCCAAATGATGATTCTGATCCAGCATGGGGTGGTTGCAGCAGGGCCCCATCCTACTATGTGGAGGGGCACAGGGGGCATCCTGGCTCCAACCTGGCCCTATGAGGGTGGGGAGGAGGCATGGCCCAGCCCCGCCCTGGCCCTGTGGAGCAGGAGCAGGAGCAGGAGCAGGAGCAGGAGCAGGAGCAGGAGCAGGCATGGCCTGGCCCTGTGGAGGAGGACAGGAGGCTTGAGCTGGCCCCAACCTGGCCCCATGGGGAAAGGGAAAGTGGCTCAGCTCAATCCAGCCTGGGTGGAGAGGTATGGCCTGACCTCATCCAACTATGGGGGGGGTGGGGAGAAGGGGGCATGACCCGGTCCCCCAACCTGCTGCACAGGGCTTGGGGTTTGGGAATTTGACAGAAGGGGAGGGAGGCCATATTGCCGCTGCTCCCCTGCCGTCAAATTTCCTGATATGTGGGAAGCCCTGTAGGGTGGAGGTTAATCATTCCTGTGGTACAGTGGTCTTGCTATTGGTGGTCCTGTGCCTTTTATTTGTGGTATTTAGAGTAGCTGATTTTTAGGGATTTGGGGTGAATGGCTTACTGCAAATAGAGAGGACTGTACGTGATAGCCCAGGAGACTCCTTTCAGTCCTAAAGTTCTCAGTAAGTCAGCTTTAAATCAGTCCCTCATCATTTGTGTTGCTAGCAGAATTGTTCCCTGGTGATGCTGCAGGAAATCAGTAAGTCTTAACTGTTCCAGCACAATGGGCTGCTAAACTCAGGATGACTTTTGACTTTGACATATTGTTAGGATTGCAATACATTTATTCAGGTTGAATATTAGGGAGCAGAATAGGTGTCCATTCATTATGACCAAGAGTCTTACACATTACTGAGTCATCGAGAAGCAAAGCTGGAAAGGACTGCCAGAGGCCATCTATTCCAACCCTGTGCCTGAGGCAGGATCATCCCTATTCAAACCATTTTATATAAACTCTTTGTAAACCGCTTAGGAAAAAACTATACAGTCTACCCTGACACAACCCAAGATATAATACCCTAACTTGCCAAGCATAAAGCAGAGGGACCACAGTGGCCAACATCCTGCTGTTGAAAGGGTTGTTAAAATAAGCTTGAGAAATCCCATGTCCCCCTGCTACAGAGGAAGGCAACCCCCCCTCCCTCACAGTCCATACCAATCTGACCATGGAATAAAATTATTTCCTGACCCCCAATATGGTAATCTGAGCCTGAGCAGACAGGCAAGACCCTTTAACCAGGAGCCTCCAGGTTTAAGTCCCAGAAGGAGCACTGGCACACCTCAGTCAAAATCCCTAGCTTTGGCTTCAGCCAACACCTGATGCCTCTAAGGAAGGATTTAAAGAAACCCTGACACATCTGGCAGCAGAAAGGGAAAAACACATCACTCTCAGTCCTATGCAAAGCCAAAAGTATGGGAAAAACCTGTAATAAAATAATAGGCATAACTACACTTACTTCATCGCTGACCAGTAGCTGCACAACCATCTCAAACACCTCCACTGATGCAGAGCCCGCAACTTGCCTAGGCAGTCTAGTTTACAGTCTCACAGTTCTAACAGTGAAGAAATTTTTCTCCATATCAAATCTAAACCTACTTTGTTGTAACTTCCAGCTATTGGTCACGGGATATGAGCAAACAGTCAAGAAACCACTGAAGCACTTCCTTTGTTGTTTACATGATCTCATGGGAAGCTGGTGGGACGTATGAGAGAATACACGCGTTGCTCTCAAGAGCTTACAGTGTAACATTAAGATAAATAAAGACAAAGGTGATGTGTCTGTGCATGACAGAGAGAAGAATGAAGACAGGGATGTGAAAGACAGATGTGACTAAGAAGTGCCCTGTGTTTTCCACACGCCCTTGTGAGCACCTCTTTAGATGTTAAAGATGGGCAGATGTGCAACTTTAGATGCAACTTTCAGAAGACAACCTCCAACAGAGCATGCATTGTTTGTGCAATTTCTTGTGTGCACTCTTCTTGTTCATGTTACCATGAGACTCCCTGTGCACCAAATTTCGTCTGAATGACACATTGCACAGGAATGGGTTTTGCGTTTGTAGGTTCCATCATCCATCTGAAGTAATGGTAGTACACAAGGGTTGTGCCCATGTTTACCCAAGCATAAGGATGTGCATTTTAGAGAGTGTGTTGAAACTGCCCTTAAGTATTTCATAAAGAGAGGAAATACTCTAATTAACATTAACAGGTTTGGGGGGTGGCCAAATGATTCGATGCAGATTGACAGTTTGCTTCCAGGATGCAGCTCTGATTAATCACTTTCTGCCTGCTACCCATGGCAAGTGAAGATAAACCACTATCTGTTGTACAGAGACAAGGATTTTTGTGGGTGACATCTTTTCTTGGACCAACTGCAGGATAGAGATAAACTTAAACAAGCTTTTGAATGCAATGCATTCCATTTGAAGGCTGGTCAAAATCTATCCCAAGCATGCAGCTGCTCCAAGAAAAGACATCACTCACAAACATGCTTACCCCTTGCAGATTTCCTGGATCATTAAAGCTATAACATCACTCCAACACTACCAAACTGCTGTAAATTTAGCAACCAATAAATTGACATCAGACTTTCCCTTCTGTTTAACTTTTATTAAAAGAGGTGCTAAGGTACTGTACTGTATTCAGTACATCATATTTATTACCAAAATTAACAAATATACAAAACTTATACATGTGATTTTCTTACATCCATTTATTTGTTTATAATACTGCATTTGTTCAAGTAGGTTATCTACAGTATGTAAACATCCCTTGGATTGACCTCACACAGATTAGGAAAGCCCATCTAACCCATGTATTTACCAAATATATTTTCTTTTTTATTTGGCTTTCATTGGTAGCATCTAATCTTCACATTTGGCACGTGGAAGAGACATCTACAGTGCAAAAGAGGCAGATTTTTCTGGTTTCATTCTGAGCAGTTTAGCAGTGCCACAATTTTAAACAGCTGGGAGGAAAGTAAATTTACACTAATTTGATAAGAGATGGATTAGTATCAATGTCAATGACTTACAGAACAGCCATTAAATGGGAGCCCAAATTCAAGGGCAAGATGGAAAACAGAAAAAGTCAGCCTTGTTGCTGAAAGATTAAAAGGACTCTGTCAACCACAGAGTAAGGAAGCTTATTTATTATGAAGAACATGTCAGGATAGGATTCAAATTTCAATTTTCTGCTTTGTGTGTTCTTTTTTTAATTAGCAAATGTTATTTTTAAATAGGAAAGACAAAAAATTAACCATTGGGAGATATATATATATATATATATATATTTTTTTTTTTTGCTGGCAAAGTCCCTGTGAGTGGAAGATTACTATTGGAGTCTAAGGAACTTTGTACCCAGATACAGAGAACTCAGTAAGCTGCCATGTAAAAAATTAGGAGAGAGAAAAGCGTCTTTATAGTCCAGGAGTGAAGCTTTCAAACATAGCCCTAAAACCAAGAAAAACATTTTCTTCCTTTTGCTCTTCATTGTGTAAAAATTTAACTTAATTTAACTGAGTAAAGCTGATCCAGAGAGAGATTTGTTTACAGCCCTCTCCCCCATTCTCATTCAAGCACCATATTGCTATTTTAGGAGGCCTCACCCATGTCCATGGAAGCATCTGATGAGAATGGACCTAGATTCGGATGTTTGTGTTGTGTAGAAAATGCTCTGAGCTCCTCTTTTGTTACCACAGAGCCCCACTGCCATCTGTGACACCATACATCTCGGCCAGCTTTTTAAAGCGAGGTCCCCAGTCTGTCAGGTAGTCGTAGCTCTGGTCTGAGTCTGTTGTGACTGACTGTAATGAGCTGAGTGACTCTGCTACTGAGCCATTCCCTTCAAACATGTACGTCTGAAGGGAGTCAAAGGGAGGAGCCCAAAGGTCCATGTCAGCTTCATACAGCTTGGCCAGCACATAGTTGTGGACGTTGCTATCCATCACGCATGTCTGAGGCACATATCTGGAGAGGCTCTCTATTTCAGGCATCATGTCCTGCCTGCTTTTCACCACCACCTGGGCCTCCCTAGGGTTCCACATAGCAGCAATATCAAAGGCCTCTGTGTCTTCCTCACCGCCTCCTTCGTCATCGTACCTGACAATATTTTCATGGATGTTCTCTTCTTCGTTGATGATGTACGGCTGTTTCCTGTGCCGCCTCATAGATAAGATGAGCAGCACTAGCACTGCAAGGATCAACCAAAACATACCCATGTCAGAGCAGTTTCACTGAGAAAAGAAACAAATGTGCATTTCTGATGAAAGGGATGCAGAAAGAAGGCAGCAAGAGTGCAAAGACCCTGCCATACTGCCCTGCCAATTAAATGGGTGGTTAAAACACTGACATGGTTAATATGTCACTTTTGTAGTGACAGTCACTCAAACGCTCATCTTCTTATTTATGGTAGAGATGCGAGTGCCCAGAAGTCAGAGACTTCTGAGCTTTGCGGAAGTGGCTATAGATGGGAACCAAGGAAAGAAATGTGGATCCTGAGTATGAATAACATGGGAAATTGAGGCCCTAGATTTAAAAAGTGCAGACTTCTGAAGGGGAGGGATGCTGACAGCTAGACCCATAAGTAAATCTGGTAGTTTGGGTCTGGCTAATCTACTTCCTTTCTCACATTAAGTCTCCTCGGTTTTCAGTGATACTTTGGGCAGAGGTAAGCTCTTTCAGCACCTGTGGCAGAGGGGTGGCAGGGGGAGCGGAGCGGGGGTGGATTATGCTGGCCATTGGAGAATAGAGGGGGGAGGGAGAATGGAGTAGGAGTGGAGTCTTACCTGTTGGGGCTCTCCTCATTTGGGCAGCAGTTGCTTCTGCTATGGTTGCTGCTGTAGCAGCATGGGCTCAAGCTGCTGGAGCTGAAGAACAGGCAGTAGCATGGCCCCCTGGGGGCTGTTCCTGGTTCCCCATTCACTCCCCATCCCCTTGCAGGGCTGTGCCTGCCATGGTAAAGCTTTCTAGAATGAAGAGGACCACACTGGTGGTCCCTCAAAGTCAGCGCCTGGGGTTGGTGCCCCACTGACACCTCCCCAGTTATGCGACTGCTTATGGGTACATCTATATGGAACCCACAGCAGTATAATGTAGTGATTCCTGTGTTCAGTTTAAATTAACTCAGATACTTGTAGAAGTCTAGCTATGGCAGTATATGGCTCAGCGCAGGCAACTGACTTTGCTTCTTAGATGGGTTTTGCAGCCTGCTCTAAGAATGCTAACTGGACTGGCATTTACAGGTGAAATTAAATGGGGAAAGGCATAATTGATATATTCTGACTAGGATTAGGAACTATTTAATTAGACTCACTGAGAAGTATGGTGTATTATTAACCTGAACAGAAAGCCATGCAGATGTGGCTACATTGCTTCCTGTATTAGAGCTTGCTCATTCTGAGCTATCGTGGGTATCTTTGAGCATCACAGCATGGCCAAATGCAGTTTTGACATGTGGGAAACTTCATTATTGGAAATTTAGGGATCTATAGGCTTTAAGCACCTACAGTGCTGGTGGCAATTGAGTGGGGGTTTGGAAGGTCTAGAATTTGGACCTACGTGCCTCAGCCTCTTTGCACATGTGTCTCTTTGATACTTTTGAAATGTTTTACCCTTTAGTCTATAGCTGCTCAAACTCTGCCTCTGAAATGCCTGAGAAGGTGGCTATTATCCAAAAGCACATTTAGCAAATGGAGGAATAACTGCACCTTGACTCCTGTTGGTTACACTAACTGGTGCAGAATGGAGGAGGAATGGGCAGGGGGAAGGATGGGATACATGGAGAGAAGGCTTGGTGTATATTTGCATTGCTTTACATGCCCTCCTGCTTGTCCCCCCCACACAAATATCATGTAGTCACCACATCTGTGAGCATGCCTAAGACAAATAGCAGCACTGAGCATGCACTGAAAAGTGGCTACATGGCATTTTTCCAGTATATAGCTTGCATGGTGCCAGGAATGATTTGTCAGGGTGTGTTTTGCTGGCAATGCTATATGGTGCTTTCTGATGTAGTGTAGCCTACTAGCCATGCCCTGAGACATTCTCAGCATATTAGCTCCACTGCTGAACTTAGAAACAAGAGTGAGGGGACTGTGTGAGTTGGCACACCTACATGAGATGCTGTATTGCTGTAGTGATGAGCTATGATGACGTAGCTCATCACCACAGTGATGTAGCATCGGTAGGCATGAACCATGATGCCACCACTAGTGTGCAGTAACAATGAGCTACTATGTAGTAGCTCATTGGTAGTGCGTAGTCGGGTCAGAAATGACCCATGTGGTGCTGGGACTGTGCAGTATCAGCAGTTACTGCGTAGTCGGGTACACGTGTAGATGTACCCACTAAATATATAGCACAGATTTTTTTTTTAAAAGGAGGCAGGTATTCAACATCTTGCAAAAGAACCTTGGAAACCTGCAGATTTAGGTCCAAAGTAACCACATTTTATAATTCCCTAAGTTCATTTTTATTTCCTCCCACTTAATTGTGGATATGCGTCAAAGTTTGACTGTTTTACTGTGTGATGGCTGGACCTCTCTGCTCCTACAATCCCTCTTCCCTGACATAATGTCAGGGGAAAGGCTAAGTTTGATAGAGAAGAAGCTTCCATAAAAAGAAGGCAGGAGATTTTTCCTTTACATTGCTATGTGCCATTTTTACCAGCATTCTTTTTTTATTCCTCTCCCAAACCATGGGGCTAAGTGTTGCCCTTGTATCTCAAATAGCCAAGGTGAGTGTTGAAGGGGAATGAAGGCTTTACCTAACAAGACAAAGATGCAGGCCAGGATTGCAATAAGTGCGCCTCTACTTAGGCTGACGGGGAGGATGTAGGCCTCTGCATTGCAGGAGATCACCACACCATCATCATCACAGCTGCACACGTGAACAGTCAATGTGCTGGTGCTGCTCAGCCTGGGGCGCCCATTGTCGGTGATGAGGATAGGGAGGTAAAAGGTGTTCTGCTCATGTTGTCTGAAGCCAGATCGTCTGGTTAAAATCCAGGCAGTATTGTCTAGGGCAAGAAATTAACATAGTTAAGTACTTGCATATGGTGTAAACATTTTCAGCTGGAGATGCAGATTAGAAAAAAAAGTAGCAGCATCTTTGTTGCCCTCTCTTCTTCTCCTTTGTCTTTCACCAGTTTGTCACTACTCAGTATTTTGTCTCAGCCTCCCATCCTGATTCCACCAGCTTTTCAATGAGAGAGCATATAGGCCTGCAAGGCACACCTCGTGGACCTCTCTCACCCTTTGTGACAAAAAGAGCCCAGAGCAAATACTCAGCCTTCAGATCTTGCTACAATACCTTTCAGAAAGCAAGACAGAAATGAACAATTGAGAGCAACTTGTTGTCTCTGTTTGTTTCTGCTCAGCAGGCTTCACTGCTTTATGCCTCCAGTATAAATGCTGTGGAGACTTCTGTGTAACCCTTGTAGACATGCAGCATACTCTTATTTTTAATGTAGAGCTTGTTTTTTTTCCTCCTCTTCTTCAAGGCTTCTCAGATAACCTGGCCAGATCATTCTAAGGCATAGAATTCACATAAGATGAAAGAAACAAGATTCCCTGCTTTGATGGTTCAAAACTATAGTTGGTCAAAAAAAAATCACTGAACACTTCTCTATCAAGAAGTTCAGGCTATATCCACTCTGATGGATCTTTTGCTAGGAAAAATGCAACATGTTTCACACGAAGAACTTCAAAAAAACAATGTTTTGATTTTTTTTTCTGTTTCTATCCCTCTAGGTAAGACTATTTGTTATTATATTGTATTTGAACACATTATGCAAGTGTAACAAAATAAATAAAATAGTAAAGGTGAAACCAAATGCTTTGACAGGGCCAAATGGAAATGTTTTAGAACTTTTTTTTCCCCAACAGAAAACTTCTACTTGGCTTTTTCATTCCATTTTATAACAATTTGTAACAATTTTTTTAAATATCAGACTTGCCTGTAGAATGGAGATTCTAGTCCCTAACTAGCTCCACTCAGGACATGAAGCCCTCTCTGTCCCACCCCACCAACCCTTGTAAACTCCTCACAATCAGGGTTTCCTACTTAGAGAGGAGGAGGAGTTGGTCAGAAGAAGTGAGATGCATGTGGCAGTTCTTAGTTCTAGTTTCAGGCAAAGGAAACTCCTGTTGAAAAACAGTGCTAGGTTCTATTGAGACAAAATCTGTGGCATGTATGTTTTTCTGAAGGTCTATCAATGAATAGGAAGTCAGGGCAGCATTATTCCTAAACAGGCTGTGTTACTAGAAGCGAGAAATAATGTGATATGGTCTGACAGGAGGCTTGGCCCTCTATACGAACATTGAGATACCCATGTATGGACAGAACCATAGCTCCTTTTCTCTTTGGACCTCCAAATTTCATGATAGAATGATGCAGTGGGTTGTAGCTCATGCAATTTTCTACCTAACTTTGCTCCCGCCATCCATAATTGACTTAAAGGAAGTAATAAACTGATTATCCATGCTTTTGGTCTGTGTCACAGAGGGTGCATTTACACGTGCACTTTAATGCACAATAGCCTATTTTACTGCGCATTAAAGCATCACATAAAAACTGTGCTATTATGCTAAAGCACAGTAAAATAGGCTACTGTGCATTAAGTGTCACTTAAAAACCATGTGCATTCTTTACTGTGCATTAAGGAAGTATAATGTGCATTTCCTAAGTACGTCACATTGGAGGTACTAAATTTAATGCATTTTAGAAAAAGCACCTTGATGCACACGTAGACATGCCCAGACATCCTTAAAATGAAAGGTTGCTGTGCATTTTTGCTGAGTACAGTGAGTATTGGTAGTTAGATCTGGTAATACAACTTTCACTCAGAAAAAGTCTGGCAAAGATGGTGGTGGTTTAGGGGCTGGGAGAGAAGCAGGGGAAGGAACTGCTCTATTACTCACATTTTTCTGTCAGTAACAGTGGGTGTGTCTGCACAAGATCCTAACAGCACAGCAGCCTAATAATACTGTGCAGTAGCATACTGGGCAAAACCTGTGCTAATATGCTACTGTGCAGTAGCATTAGGCATAACCAAGTACTAAATCAGTGTGCAGTAACTGGTGCTTAGTGTCTGTAAAAACCCATGTGCCGGCACTACTGTACAGGATTAACAGTTAGTGCACATTGATTTAGTACTTGGTTATGCAAGTACTAAACTTAATGCACAGTAACTAGAGTGCATAAATAAACATGTAAGTGCACCGTTACATTAGGAACTGGTATTAATTTATTCAATGCAAATACTTCACCTTAATCTAAACATCTGAACTATTACTGGTTGCACTATAGGAGTGAACTGTTCTTCAGTGTCTCAACACAATAGAAACAGAGTTTAGCAGCAAAGTCAAGTCTACCTGTAGCTTGCCAGAGATTCAGCTACAATTATGTGATAAGCACCATCTTTCATGCAGCAAAATTTGTAGCATTATTCTGGATGGCCAAAACTAATCCCTTTAACACTGAGGAGCTGTTAATATTAGGTTCCCACAAATCATTAAACTTCTAATCATTAGAAATCATGAGTTAATAAAGAAAAGGAAATTTGCTGTTTTTTTTAATTAGCTTTCTAGCTTTTGAGCCTAAACAGTCACACTTTCAGGCTTTTCCTTTGTATGTATGAAGGCTAGAAGCTCACTTTTCCCCCCTGAAAACTGAGATTCTTGTTTAAACATATGGATGTCTAGGAGCTGGGCCTTTGAGGAGAGAACACCATGTACCACCATAAAATCCTGAGAGGTGGCAACACTTACGATGCTGCACTGCTTACTGACTACACTTCTATTTGATAAAGCACAGCTTTTATCATGACAGGCAGATGCAGTCAGCAGAAGTAGGTGGCTGTCAGCTAGGGCCCATATGCACACCTATTGTAGAATTCCAGCCCTGTATTTCTTAGGAGTGCTGGATCTTGAAAGAAGGTTAGAAGCTGCAGGGTGTTTCTGCTCCAAGTCTCTTCCGTTGCACGCACTCAGGCTGCCTACCGGTCCTGTCTTATCTCTTCCCCAGCTACTGACACAATGCCTTTGTGCCATGGTTCTATGATAGCAGGTGGAGAAACTGGAGGAATGGCAAGGACCAGCCATCTGTCTAGATTTATGCTATACCAACAGATATTTCTGATGCATCTTGGCTTAAAAGGGTAAATTGTGCCATGGTTTGGCTGCATACAAGTGCTACGAGCTGTTCCCGAGACAATTCTGTCTAAATGAAAGGGAGTAGGAATCCCAACTGCAATTCAGCTGGACCTTAACCTCATGCAAAGTTGTTCTGTACAGAGAATAAAACTCAGTTAGTTGAAGGGGGCGGGAATCGCACCGTATTTGTAAAAGAAGAATAAAACGAGTGTTTTTGTACAAAATTTGGTAATATTAGTAAGTGACCAACTGTAAGCATAGGTAACCTGAGTTCCTTTCCAGTCTGAAAATCAAGATTTCTATAATGATACATTAAAGGAGATTTTTTTTGTTGACTGGAGCTTTTTCACTTAGACGTCTCTTAACCATCCATGGAGATGTAGTTCTATTGGGTTCTTCTTGGCATCATGCTTCAGCTGCCCCTTTGGTTTGGTTTTGTTTTACATTGGGCAGGAATCCAGTTCTTCCTTAAAAGCTGCTGGACTAGTTGCATCGTAAGTGCAGTGTGTTTGTGCCAAATCCTGTTGTGATATGCCTTACCAAATGCCAATGAGATTTTGATGCTATGCCCTGTCACAAGCACATGGTAGCTTGCAACAGGGTTTGTCAGAAATTTGAATACCTCATTTTTCCTGAGTTGACATCTGCCGAACCCTCGCCCCTAAGAGAACTGAGCTGTTGAGTTTACCAAGGTCCCATAAAAATGGATGGTAAGAAAACACAACTAGGATTTACATCACAACCTTGTGAGAATCAAATGCAGTTTCTTCACATCACAGAGGTCTAGCCTGCAGTATTTATATACAGCACCAAGTGGAAACAAGTGTGTTGCAATGCAGGGTATGAGACTCTACATTCATTGCCAGCCCCTGAACGATCAGAAGGAGCACACAAGATATACCATCCTTTGAGATGTATCTCACTTAACGTGGCACAAAGGATCAAAGTGCATGTGTTTGTGTCTTTGTGCAAGTGCATGTGAGAGACAGAACTGCATGTGTTGGTTTCTTTCTGCTACATTGTGTGGGACAGAACAGTCATGCTGTACTCCCGAAGTCACAGAACAGAAGCACCAGTAGCTCCTAGAATGGCAAAAGCTACCTCTGCCCCACTGTGCTTCTTACTCATGACAAGGGATACTTTATCCCAGAATTTGTCTTGGCTTTTTTACAACTACAATTATTATAGGTAATACAAAAACTAAACTTACCAGAAATGGGGAGAGAAAGCACAAGGAGGTGGCCAAAGTTGACAAAGAAAGAGGCAGTCAGTTTTGGGGAAGACATTTTTTTCAGCTTTTATCTCTGTCATCAAACAGAGATACGCTCTGATTTAAGAAAAGGGATCTTTAACAACCTGCCAATCACAGAGGCACCTTAAAATATAGAGGGGCTTTTTTTTATAACTGGTGATGAAAACCCACATACTGGTATGAAACTGGTACTTGTACCTATTTACTTTTGTTTCTTAGTTTTAATAACTAAAAGCTGGAATTCAAAGAGCATAGGGTCAGGAGAAGACCATATTCAAAGCTGCCTTGTGAATTCAGAAAACTATCTATTAGGCTGCAGTACTTTCTGTCCTGATGGCAAAAAAATAAAAAAAAAGTCTTTTGTCTCCTGTAGAAGTAGTGATGGGTCCATTTCAGCATGCTCGATAGAAAGGGGAGGGATACTATACATGTGACGGAGCTGTGTTCCAACATGTGCTAATCAGCACATCCTGGAGCAGATTCGATTAATTGAGTCTGCTGCGAGTCTGCTGGAGTGTGCTAATTAACGCACTCCAGCAGCCTCCGCCTCATGTATTCAGTGTTCCCATGTTTCAAAATGATGGTGGGGGTGCTTTAACTAAAGCCCATTTGACGAGCTTTAGTTAAAGTGCCCCCAACCACCATTTTGAAGTGCAAGATGCTGAATATGTGTCATGCTGCAAGCACTTTAATTAGAGCAGCTCTTAGAGCCTCTCTAATGAAAGTTCCCCCCTTTCCCCACCCCAGAGTGTATGTATAGATGCCTGGGGTCTGCAGTCTGAAGAGCTATGTAATAAGCCAGTTGTAATTGTTGCTAGAGTTCTGCAGCTCTAATTACTCTTAATCCTTGCATTGGCTAACAATGTAATCAGACCCACAGCTAATTTGACTAGGTTATTCTCTTCCCCCAAATTGTGTGGTATTTGTCTAATGGCTAGTACACATCAATGTGACTCAGGAGTTCTGGGTTCTGACCCTAGTTTTGCCACATTGTGACTTTAGAGAGACATATGCTATTTTTCATTCTCATAATCTGTAAATGCCTTTGAGGTCCCCAGACAAAAATATGAGGTCTTTCATTTAAAGTTGCTGCTGAACTCCATATTGTGGTAGTAGTAAATTTTTGTGGTTTGGTATTTAATATGTACATTATGAATTTGTAACAAGTACAGGCATACTTGTTTTATTGCACTTTGCTTTATTGCGCTTTGCAGATATTACGTTTTTTACAAATTGAAGGTTTGGGGCAACCCTGCGTCGAGCAAGTCTGTTGGTGCCATTTTTCCAACAGCATTTGCTCACTTCGTGTCTCTGTGTCACATTTTGGTAATTCTCGCAATATTTCAAACTTCAGCAACGACCACCCTGATCAGTCAGCAGCCATCAATATCGAGGCAAGACCCTCCACCAGCAAAAAGATTATGACTCGCTGAAGGCTCAGATGATGGTTAGCATTTTTTAGCAATAAAGTATTTTTTAATTAAGGTATGTACGTTGTGTTTTTAGACATAATGCTATTGCAGACTTAATAGACTACAGTATAGTGTAAATATAACTTTTATATGCACTGGGAAACCAAAAAATTTGTGTGACTCACTTTATTGCGATATTCGCTTTATTGCGGTGGTCTGGAACCGAACCCGCAATATCTCCGAGGTATGCCTGTAATATTACTAAATTTGCTTACATGGATGGATCTGAAAACCTGGTACATGACAGAGCACAGAAGGCAGAGTTATCCCATCGCTGCTGTCACTATACTTTATACAAAGAATGGCCTTAGACAGAAAAAGTACATCTGACGTTGAGAATTTTTATGCGTTTCCTTTTTTTTAGAACAATGCCATGAGGATGAAATGAGCCTAGTTTACCAAACGTTACAGTGATGGTTGCTGTCAATTTTATTGGCAAATTATGCCCTCAAAGAAAGAAAGAAAGACAAGGTCAAAGAATATTGAATAGATTAACTTTAGGGGCCATGTGCAAATAAACATTACGGGTGGAGAGAGCAATGGCTTTCTGCCAGGAAAGACTACCTTGCAATCTTCACATATTGCCTATTTGTTAAAGATGACAGAAGCTCCCTTATGCATGCATGTCACATAGCTGGACACTGGTTAAAAATACTGCAGGTGTCCTTACCCTTACTTATTTTAACAGTCTCCAATTTACCCTTGCTCATTTGTGGCACCTTACATATTATACAAAAAAAAATCCCATACAAATCCAGGCCAACATGAGCTAAATTCCCATTTGTGGAGCAGTTGCAGATAAGCATGGTAGCTCTTTAAAGGCCTTCTCTGTTTCCCATTGAAACCTGATAGGGTCTGACTTCACTCCATTATTTGTCTGCTGAGAGATCTTCTCTGTAGTCTACAACTATGGTGTCTTCCATGTTTTGATCACTAATCCTAAAGTAAACAGCGGTGTACCCTAACAGAAAGCAAATTTCACAGATTAGGGTGTTCTAAATACCAGTGTTCTGCCACAAGTCCCCGGAAGTTCTTTTCCAAAAACTGCAGCATCTAACTAACTGCTGCAATGGGGCTGGCTCTTGTTACCAGCTTGATCAATCCAGATGTTTGAGGATCTTGAAGACTGTAACCAACATTCTAAATGGCTCTTGGGTACAAATAGTGAGAGTGTACAACCAGAGCCAACCTGAGCAGGGTGTGGGGCCTGGGGCAAATCAGCCCATGCAGGGGCCATGCCCCCACTCCGATCCCACATGCCCTGGACCCAAAATAGCCACTGCTGCCATTGGCAGTGGGGTGGGAAGGGTAGTGAGCAGCTGGACACAAAGCAAGTGGCGTGGAGTTGTCACAGCCGCTCTGCCCAATGGGGCCCCCCAGTGCAGAGGGCCCGGGGCAGTTGCCCCAATTTGCCCCCCTCCTAGGTACAGTCCTGTGTACAGCTGTGTACAAACTGGTATGAGCTTGCACAAGTCCCACTGACTGCAGTGGAGTTAATGGTCATTTATACAACCTGATAACCAGGGATCCTGGTTTTCTCAAATTTAAAAAAAATCCCCATTTTTCCATGAGCCTTATTTATATCCCTAGTTGTGAACAAGATCAGTCCCAGTCAAAATGGTTTTCCACTTTGATTCACCCCTTTGCACTGAGCAGCTGTTATTTGAAAACAGGATTGATTATCTCTGTGCTCTTGGCCATGTGTTTTTTCACTTACTACTGTTTCCTTTTCTGGGTATTCCTTTGTGGCTTTTCTATTTCTGTTCAGTGCATCTTAGACAGCATCTTACCTTCCTGCCAAGTTTCTCCCCACAGCTCTCTAAGCCTGTTCTTTTTTCATAAGCAATAAGTAGACAAGTATAAAGAAGAAATGGGATGAGCTTTAAGAAAAGAGAGGAGATGTTTGGAACAATACCTCTGCTCACTTTCTGTCTAGAAGAAAATGTGAAGGTATAAAAACAGTGATATAATTCTACTTGGATTTGCCTCCTAATTCCAAATTTCTATTTTACCTTTAAGCATCTCTTTCTGAACGAACAGCAAGTCCCACTCTTGTAACTGTAGGTGCCTACAGTGTTACTGCAAGATAGGAATTTGCTTACACCAACTCATTTCCTCAAAGACAAAAGCCTATAGCTGGGAAATATTTGTATAGCAGTAAATACCGTGTAACCCTCAACTGTATGAATTAATCTGTCATTTTATCACTGCCTTTAAGGAGCAGGTGTCGGCTGGCGTTATATGCAGTGGCAGTCTCACCATGCAATGCAAGTCAAAACCTCTCAAGTCCAACTTGTGCAGGAGAAATTACTGTAACTAACTGACTGTGTCCGCTCTGATTACCTTGATTGTCCCTTAGAGTAAAGTTGGGGTTGTTAGCTGCCTCAGGAGCCAAGCTGTAGTAGAAGTGCTGACCCTCCTGCGGGTCATCTTGGTCTACTGCACTCACTGTCTGAATGAGCTGTATGGTGCAAGAACAAAACAGAAACAGATTGGTAACAGTTCTGACAGGGAGACGCTGCTTCAGAATTACAATTTCAAAACAAATGATTGCAGTATTTGGTTAAGACCATCTTGCTGAGGGCCCAGAGAGAAATAAAAGGAACAGCCACAGCTTGGTGGACTCCATTTTATTTCACTGCAATTGGACAAGTCATATTAAAACAAAGAATGATTTGATTTGCCTAAAATAGTGGACAGCCTCCCACTCCCCATCTCAAATCAAACTTGCTTTTTATTGAAGTTCAGAGATGCTCAGAAAAGAAGAGTCTATTTTCATGAGATGTCCAGTCTCATTTCCTAGTGCTAAGATTTAAAACGAAAGCTTTCAGACGTTTAACCTTACCAGACCGCTAATGAATTATTTGACCAATACTGAAAACATTTTGGCTAAGTATAGGTAGTCAAAAAGCCCAAGGATGAATTGATTCAGTATTTGTAGGTTATTCTAAGATGTCTAGATTGAACTGATAAGCCAGTGAACAGGCTTTTGATTCTGGAAATGCAGCCACATGCCTGCAGTGGCCCAAGCCAGAAGCCAGGGTACGCTTGAGCATGTCTCCCTGCTCCACTGGAGCAGACAGCTTTGATCAAGGCTAGCCTACCCACCCTGTGAGAGGGAGTTTGTGGGGGAGGTGCAAAGCATCCTGGGATGCTGGGGGACTGTGAGTTAACTTGAATCTAGAGGGGATCTGGGACAGAAGTTCAATAAATTGAATTAACTTAAATTAGTTAAGTCAGATATTACATCCATCCAGGTTTATCTTAAACCGGTTTCAGCCACTTTGAAAGCAGTTTATGTGCACTGAACTTCTGTTGCATTACAGATTAGAACTGGTTTCCAATCACTTATACTGGTTTTTGTTTAACTTCAGTCCCCAGCCTTTAAGGTATGTTTCACAGTGAAAATGTTTTACTTGGCTTTAAAAGAAACAAAAAAGATCATCTGCAGCATTTTATATATATTTTATATAGAGAGATTCACTGTGTCTCATTTCTAAGTAGGGGTACACAGATGAAGATTTTTTGGGCTGATACCAATGGCCGATTATTGACCAGCCATATCAGTTGATACTGATCCGATTGCTGATATGCAGCCCAGCATCTTGGAGAACAGCATCCAGCCAGTAAGTCTATTGGGAGGAGAAGGGGTGTTGAGGAGGCAGATTGAGACCCCCGTCGTGAGGGAGGAATGGGGTAGGAATAGGCAATGCCCAGCTGGGGTGTGGTAGAGTGCAGGATGGAGCCGGTGGCTCATCTGGAGTGCCTGGGGGAGCAGGGGGGCTCCTGCCACTGTGCACATCCCCAGAGGAGACAAAGGGACATGTACCCCACCAGATCTGTGTATGGGGCAGATGCAGGCTGCAGCCATGTGCTTGGGGCTGGGACTGTGCCTGCCTCTTCCTAGCAGCTGTGCTTGAGCCGGGTGGGGTGGTGAGAGGTGGGCAGCAGTGGCACTGGGAGGGCTAGTATGGGGTGGGGCTAGAGCCACCTCAAAATTTGGTGTAGCCCCCTCCCAGTGCCGTCCTCCCTGCACCACTCTACCCAGCCCAAGTGCAGCTGCTGGGAAGAGGCAGGCACAGCCCAGCCCCGCCCCGAGTGCACAGTGGCAGCCTGCCTCCACACCATGCACAGATCTGGGGGGCACATACTTCCCATGCAGCCCTCCCCACGCCCCCAGCTGGGCATTACCTGCCCCAACCCTACTCCCTCCCTCACTGTGAGGTTCTTGATCTGCACCCCCCCCATGCTCCTTCCTTCTCACAGACTTACTGGCCAGACGCAAGTCTCCAAGCTCCCAGGCTGCACTCCTGGCTGCATGCATGCTGTGGCTGCACACATGTATGCAACATTTATCAGAGATGTTATCAGCCACATCAGCCAAAAAAAGCTGATTGCTGATAATGTCAATTTTCCTTTTATTGGTGCTGATACGATATGGACTGATGTATTGGTGCAACTCTATTTCTAAACGTTGTTTGTTCCGTATGTTGGAACAGTATTTAACTGTGTAACTTTTAGTACCATGACTTTAATCTGTTTTTGAATACAGAGTATAAACCTTCCTCCTCTGCCTTTATATTCTACCTTTAATAAAACAATGTTCAGGGTTCAGAAGAATTAGTAATGGTGATGCTGTAGGTGATCTACTGTTTAAAATACCTTGGATGAAATCATGGCTCACCAAAATCAATGAAAATAGTTCTATCAACTTCAGTGGAGCAAAGAGGTAATCCTTAATTTTTAATTCATTAGGTTATTCATATAGAGTCAACAGTAAAACTAAAGCAAACAAGAATTACCTTAAGCTAGAAAGATAATAATAAAGTTTGGAAATAAACTAAAATGGAAGCTGATTCACAGCCAAGTTGTACTATCCTTATTCATACTGACTTTGTCAAGTAGACTGATGATTTTACTGGAGATAAAAGCAGAGTAAGCTACTTCACAGCATGAACAAGTGTAGCAAAATCCATTTCATTTAGTTTTTAGGCAAGGAATACTTCTCTACTTCATTTTATACTATTGTATTTTATTTTCTGATGAAAAATAAATGATGATCTTGGGCAGCCTTAAATAACACATCAAAACTGATGCTTCTAACTTTTCAAAATGGCACAAAGGGATTTAACTACATGATTTCAGTTAATCTCTACCAGAATTGCATGTTTAACTTCTCACATGCTATTTGGAAAGTCTGCCCTTTAGTGAAACTTTCTACTCCCAAAACTAAGTAGCAATTTTTCTTTGCTTCCTAATTAGAAGGCTTTTTAAACATAGGGGGCCAAAGGTACTCTTGATACAAAGGGACTCACTTCAGGGAAGTCACCACAGCTATGAGTCTGGCACAGTCATTTCAGGACAGCCTACAGTGGTGAATAAGCTTAAGAAATTTAAATGAAGCCAAGGGTGGGTCATAAATGTTGTATGGATCATTTTTTTCCTCCAGAACTGAAAGTTGGTCATCCCACTTTTAAAACTAGGTAATCTAGTTTTGCCTTGGGGTCCCAGTTTCAAGTTCAGCTGCTCCTGAGATCAGTGGCCAAACTTCCATTGATGGCAGTGAGTGAAAGGTCACCTCTATTCTGACACTGTGCTGCACCCTAGAGCACCACAGGGTTGCAACTCCCCCACTGACTCCTGTTCTTTGTGCACCCAATCCCAGAAATGAGACAATTATAGGCCCCTTAGAGGAGGCCATATGTGGGCATCGGTGAGCTTGCTTGATAAAGAATGCATGAGGGTAACATTTAGGGTCGTTCTCAGGGGTAACATTGCCTCATTGTGGAGTGAACAGTCATCATGTACTTCATACCAGTACTCCCATGTATGACCTGGAGATGATGTAGACTAGGGCTGTGCAAAGCTTTGGTCGCTAATCTGATTTGGTGGAGATTCGGCCCAATTCGGTGGCTGAATCTCCAAAAACGAATCGAATCAAGAGACCCTTTAATCTCTTTGAATCATATCAGAATGCTCTGAATCAATTTGGAGAGATTCAGAAAGATTCAATGATTTGGACATAGACACTGGGGTGTGTGAAGCAGGCTGATTGAGATCACTGTCCCAATTAGTTGATTCGGATCACTGTCCCAGTTTGATTTGGCTGATTCAGTGCTGATACGGAGAATCAGTAATTTGGCCATAGACACAGCTTTAAATGTTTTTTGTACATACCTTGAGGTACAGGTGTTGCTTATGAATGATGAGATGGTGGGGCAGATGGAGCATCCCACAGGAGCATGGGGCAGGCTCCCGCATGGCCCGTGGTGAACCCGGAAGTGGGCTGGAAGTACTTCTGGTCCACTTCCAGGTCTGCCATCATACCCCCCTACAGCACCCCCAGTTTGGCGATCGGCTGCAGGGGGACCCCAGGTGCCCCCCCCAGACCCAGGAGGCAACAGTTGCTGAGCTGGGGGAAGGTGGGGGAGCAGTGCAGCACACTCCCCGGTGGACTCAGAAGTGGACTGGAAGTGCTCCTGGTCCACTTCCAGGTCTACTGATGAGTGTACTGGGGACCCTCCTGCATCCTGTGGGATGCTCCATCCACCCCAGCATCTCAGCATTCATGAGCTGCCTGGTACCTAGAGCTATGTAGAAAAAAGATTTAAAGCTGCGTCTATGTCCAGACCATTGAATCTTTCTGAATCTCCTTAATTGATTCAGAGGTTCCAATTCAGTTCAGAGAGATTAAAGGGTCTCCTGATTTGATTCAGATTTGGTGATCTGACTGCTGAATTGGACTGAATCTCTGCTGAAGTGAATCAGCGACCAAAGTTTTGCACAGCGCTAACAGACACAGCTTTAAATGTTTTTTCTACATACCTCAAGGTAGCGTGGGGGAAGTCCCCAGCGCACTCGGCAGCAGATCTGGAAGTGGACCAGAAGCACTTCCGGTCCATTTCTGGGTCCGCCAGGGAGCATGCCGGGCCCCCTGCCCTGCACCCTACCTGGCTCAGTGACTGGTGCCTTCTGGGTCTAGGTGAACACCTGGGGTCCCCCTGTGGCTGACTGCTGAGCTGGGGAGGGGGCTGGAGGGGCCCCCCAGTGCACTCGGTGGCAGACCCACAAGTGGACCAGAAGTACTTCTGGTCCATGTTCAGGTTCGCTGCTGAGCATGCGCCCTCCCTCCCATGCTCCTGTGGGACACTCCATCTGCCCCACCATCGCAGCGTTCACAAGCGGGTACCTCAAGGTATGTAGAAAAAACATTTAAAGCTGTATCTATAGCTGAATTGCTGATTCTCTGAATCAGCATCGAATCTTCAGATTTGGATTTGGCAGAATCGAATTGGGACAGTGATCTGAATCAATGAATTGAATCACTGTCCCCGATTTGGGCTGAATCTAAATCGAATATGGCCCATTTTGCACACTCCTAACGTAGACATCCCCTTAATGGAAGTCTGGTGTGGAATATGGGTACCCTGCTGAAGCAGCCCATGTTCCAAGGACATGGTAGAGAAAGAAAGAAATGGGATTGTGGAGTCATCATGGCTTACGTCAGAGGAGTGATCCTTAATTTATAAACAAGTAAATGAATGGAATCTGGCATCTTATGTTAGAAACTCAGAGGCTTGAATTCTTGTAGATTTGCCTTACAACTTCATTCTTCGGAGGTGGATGTATTAAGTATCTCCCTGTGTCGGGGAGTCTCCTGTACGTCACTTTTTGGGAAACAAACTCTATCTGTCATGTCTGAACACTAACAATTCCATGAGAACACTAGTGATTCCATGACACTTTCTTCTCCTTGTTGCTGTTGTGCTACATGCAGTTTGCTGGCACCATCCCCAAAGATGGCTCATTTTAGCAATGAAGTGAATCTTGCCCAGAGTTTGCAAAATACCTTTGATCTAATGATGGGGATAAAAGGTGCTGCCTGTGTTATTATTGTTAATATGATATACTTCTGGAAAACAATGAAACCAGTAGAGGATACACATTGAAGAACAGTACTGTCTGCTGCTGAACAGAGCTCTGGTAAAACACTAATATTCTGTATTACAAGTCTCCTCACATCTCCTCCTCCTTTTCTTAGCTTCTAATATGTCCTTTTGAATGCAGTATCTCATGTAAGATAATGCTCATCTCTCATACACAGACATTGTCAGGACTCCTCACCTGGCCAGCTTTTGCATTTTCACATACAAAAGCTTCATAGAACCTGGCAAATTCAGGAGCATTGTCATTCACATCCAGGACCTTGACTGTGACTGATACACTGCCAACTTGTGAGGGGTTGTCTAAAAGAAGGAAGGAAACAATTAAATACAGGGAATATGTAGTCACTGGACAAAAGCAGTGCCTTACGCTACCAAAAGAAAAGGAGACTTAGATTAGCTTAATTGCAATAAGTGAAATTATTTTAATTATATTATGTGTAGGTTGTGGACACTGAGACTAGGAACAGGCATTCAAAAACCCGAGGCAGAATCAATTTAAGTTATGCGGTTTTCTGTAAGCAGCATAGGTCAGAACAGTAGTAATACCAAGTCCCAGACTGAATTCTAAACTCCTCCATGG
Organism: Crocodylus siamensis; assembly: GCF_052110815.1. Taxonomy (NCBI): domain Eukaryota; kingdom Metazoa; phylum Chordata; order Crocodylia; family Crocodylidae; genus Crocodylus; species Crocodylus siamensis. The sequence goes on from NC_143397.1 coordinate 137,637,257, forward strand.
ATCACAGCTTTTTGAAACAAATCTCTTTTGGGGTGAAAAATCTTCATCCTGGTCTCAGTCCCAAGTAAAATGTTTAGAACATTTGAGAAGTTGCTCAAGAGTTAAGATAGGGCTGCAACGATTGGTTTAATTTTGTTTAGGATAAGAGAATCCTGAATTTCTGCAGGAGTTTGGACAAGGTCCTTCCTTTGGATTACCTGGTCTACTCTTGGTTCTGAAAGCACTGGGATCAAGAAGCCTTTATTTAAAAGCATTTTGTTCTACAGAGCATTCCTTTTTTTGTTGTTGCAATTTTATAATGCTGATGATTTTTGTCCTTTATAATTAAGAATTTCTGCTATAAAACCTTTTGATATTTTTGACAATTGTGTCCAACAAATATTTTTGTTCAGATTTGAGGACTAATGTCAATTGGGATAAAGAAGAAATATAAAATTGAAGAAAAATTAACCAAAGTTTTTTCACTGAAATTTCAATTTTCAATAAAAAGTTTCAAATTTTGATTGTATCATTTGTGAAAATTGTGGTGCATTTATTAATTAGCTCTATGGCTTGAAAACTTCAGAAGAGCTGAGTTTAGAAGACATAAAGCCAAATATTATCAGCATTAATCAGTCCAATAAATAGGTTCATATATAGTCTGGAATTTTTTAAAAGCTTTATCTACAGTAGCTCTATTGCAGGTGACACGATACATTACAGAGCTAATATCGTTAAATGATTTTACTTTTCACTGGGTTCTAATTTAAATCTCTAGGTACATTTACTCATTTGCTCAACTGTAGAGTTGACTAATTAGCTCTGCAGTAAAGCATCACTGTGTACACATGCACCCCTATTACAGCACAGTGAATTAATTACAACTACTGTAGAATAGTACTATCTGGTAGGGCTGTGTGAAATTTTGGTCCCTGTTTTGATTTGGCCTGATTCAGTGGCTGAATCTCTGAATCTGAATCAAATCAGGAGACCCTTTAGTCCTTCCAGATTGGATCAGAACCCTCCAAATCAGTTCAGAGAGATTTAGAAAGATTCGGTGATTCAGACATAGACACAGCTTTAAATGTTTTTTCTACATACCTCAAGGTACCAGGTGGCTCATGAATGCTGAGATGGTGGGGCAGATGGAGCATCCCACAGGAGCATGGGGGGCTCCCCAGCACACTCAGCAGCAGTCCCGGGAGTGGATCAGAAGCACTTCTGGTCCATTTCCAGGTCCACCGGGGAGCATGTGGGGGGCTCCCCCGACCCCCTGACTCGGCGACTGGTGCCTCCTGGGTCTGGGGAGGCACTTGGGGTCCTCTCGTGACTGATCACTGAGCCAGAGGGGTGTGGGGGGGCCCTTGCGCACTCCCCAGTGGGCCTGGAAGTGGACTGGAAGTACTTCCAGTCCACTTACGGGTTTGCCACTGAGCATTCGGGGGGGGCCATGCTCCATCCATACTCCATCCACCCCACAGCATTCATGAGCCATGCCTCAAGGTATGTAGAAAAAACAATTAAAGCTGTGTCTGTGGCCGAATCACTGATTCTCCAAATCAGCATCGCATCTTCAGATTTGGATTCGGCCGAATTGAATTGGAGGCAGTGATCTGAATCAATTAATTGAATCATTGTCCCCAGTTCAGGCCGAATCTGAATCCAAATCAAATACAGCCTGTTTCACACACCCCTACTTTCTGGGATAAGTACTATCCTACAGCAGAGTAATGTGTTGAAATGTACATGTAGATGGTGACCAGGGCTGACTGGGGCACGAGGGTACTACATTGTGGGAGCTGCCTGCCTGCCTGCATGCTGAGCTGGGATGGAACAGCCCTGGGATGACAGGCTTACCTCTGAACTCCCTGGCAGCTGGGCTTGTTCTGCCCTCGCTCTGTGTACTGTTGTCTCAGGCACATGTAGAAACACTGTGCCCAAGGGCAATAAACTCCAGTGCAAACTGCACTGGAGTTTGTTGCTATGTGCTAATTACATGTGTAGATGAACCCTCTGACTTGCCATCTATCCATATATGTTCCTTTGCTGCATCTGTCATTGTGACATACGAATGTCTCATTTATAGAATTGCTTATACTCAATTAACTTGCAACTAGAAGCCTTATTCATGGGTGCATACTAACACTGGCAAGTTAAAAACTAGATGCTTAAAGAAAATACTGTTCTGCATGATGTGGAAAAGGAAAATTCCATTGTCTCATAAACATTATGGAACCTAACTTTTGTCTGAAGAGAAACTCCTCAGGGAATGAGCCAGGGGATGTTGTGAAAAGGATATTCACCATTGCATTGTTCTGATTGTCTTAGCACTGCTCTCTGCATAGCTGCAATTGAACCTGTGGGTTCACAGGCCTGCAGGGATTTGAAAATAAAACTAAGGACTGGTAGTGTTGGTGTAAGGTCACTTCAGATATGTGCATGAAGGGTGTGTGTATAATAGAGGAGCCCTTACATTGGCTGTACATTAGTGGAGTGGGCCATCCTTATATCTGAGTGATCCTCCTGGCTTGAGTCAGTAGTGTAACTGTAAGGAATGCAACCAGGGCACCAGCCCTGGCTGCTGACTTACCAAGGGTACTGGAAGTGCTTGTACATGTGATGGGGGTTTAGTCCTCAGCGTTTTAATTTTATGTCCTCTAAATTGAAATGGTGGGTTTTTGATTGAAACTCACAGTTTCATGTTATGGCAAGGGGCCTGATCCATTTTTTTTTGTTGGAGTCAGAACCTGTCCACAACTGGGGGCTGAGCTCCCAGAGAGCTGAGTGGTCCCTGAGCTCCAGGGTCCACGGTCCATCCTTCAACGGAGGGAAGGGAACAGTTGGATTGGGCTGGGTGCTGCCTCCAAACTGGGGCAGCGCCTCCAAACTGGGGCAGCACCTCCACTAGCAGCCTGCTCGGGCAGCCCTGGGGGGATACCACCACAATGGAGAGAAGGACCGGGCCCCCCACAGATATGGGGCTGCTCGGCCCACTGGCGGCTCACCCCCTCACTGTGGTAGAGGCAGGCAGGCTCTGCTGAAAAAAAAAAAGATCAGGTCCTTCGCCACTTTTGCTTTCAGTAGGCACCTGCTGAAGGCTGAAGCAGTGGGGCCTGATCCTTTTTTTCTGTGGAGCTTGCAAACCTCTCCTGTGCCCAGGGGTCGAGCTGACAGCTGCTATGCATCATTGCAAACTAAACTACATCTGGATGTAGTTTGGTTTGCAACGATGCAAACTCATCTAAAACCCACAAAACTGTCATATGTTTTAATGTGTGACGCCGTTAAGCCACACAAATGACATTTTCATCATGTGTACAAGTGTCCAGGGAGAGCAGCTCTCATGTTTCTGTCTGCTGCCACCCAGGGCTCAGAAATGCCCAGTTATGCCTCTGGCCTGAGTAAAGTGCCAGTTTCAGAGCAAAGCAGATGCACAAGATGATCAGGCCCCTATATCTCTCTTAGGCAACCCCCTGGGAGCAAAACAAGCCATTCTTCCTCATTGGGAGTATCTACATGTTCATTAATATGCTGTAATTATGGGCTGTAATAACAGGTACTAACTTAATGTGTCATAAGTGGTGCTACTATGCAGTAGAACCAGTGCATGGTTTTTTTGTGACGTTAATGCATAGCAGACTGGAAGGCCGTTTCAGGCTCAAATCCAGGAAAAACTCCTTCCCAGTCAGGGTGTCCAAACTGTGGAATAAACTCCCTCCAGTGGTGGTGCAGTCACCTACCCTGTAAATCTTCAAAAGGAGATGGGACAGTCACCTTGCTGGGGTCAATTGACTCCAGTTGTCTTTTCCTGACTAGTGCAGGGGGACTGGAGCCGATGATCTACAAGGTCCCTTCCAGCCCCTAACAACCTATGAATCTGTGAACCTGAACATGTGACTGGGTTCTATTTAAGATGCGATTAACAGACAAATTGCTTGCAACAGGCAAGTGTTCTATTCTACAATTTCACTTTTAAGTTGGTTTTTAAAGTTTTGATGTTTAAGAACAGCAGTCTATTTGATAGACTGCTCTGTGCATGTCCTTTCACAGTATCTGATGAAGTGAGTTTGGGCTCATGAAAGCTTATGCATCTCTGATTTAGTTAGGCTATATGGTGCATCTGTACTCTGCCTTCTTCCTGACTCCAGACTAAACATGATTAACTATTTCCCTCTACAAGGATCACCTCCTGAAGCTAAGAAACCAGTCAGTGCTCAGCCAACTGAAAGACTGCCAACAAAGGTCCTAGAGAATGTTGAGCAGTGGCAGTTTTTATTACATCCATTGGGAAATGAATGAGAAGACAAACAAATGTGCAAGATGCACAGCTTTCGCTTTGTGGCTTAGCGAGCCTTTTACTTTATTTCATGCCCTGAGCATTGATGTTCATAAGACCTTTTACTCAAAATTTAGCTTAGGTCCTCCTTAAAATTATCAGATTCTTTGCTGCTTTGTTTTGCTAAATTTCTGCCTTAGGTAAAGGGGAATCTGAGCTGAGTTTTGGTGCCTATCAAAACCTGAAAGCCTGACAAGTTTCAGCTCCTTTGGCATTTGGTTACCAGAGGTTCACAAAATATTATAGCCAAGGCTGACTAAATAGCAGGCAAATGATAATGACATCCACTCAGTACTGACCCAGACTGGATTGAAACCAGGAAACAAATTATGGAAAATGCTTATAAAACTGCTGCCTTTGCAGCACCTGCTTTTGTGAACTGGTTCTCCTGGAGAATGTGAGGTTTTTCACAGAATGGTATTTCAAAAAAACTTCACATAAATGTCTTGAATACTAGTGATTTGAGAGAAAACCACTGAGCATTCAATGGCCAAACCCTGCACATGTCACTCTGTGAAAGGAGTATAGAAAATGAAATGTGGTATTCACTCTCTAACATCAGAAGTTCTTCTTCAGACAGTTAAAGTGGCTTCCAAAGCAGTGCATCAAAAACACTGAACTGAAATCAAACTGTCCACTTTGCCTATCAGATCTCTCTAAATCCATTTAAGCTCTCCATTTCCTTACTCAGCTCCATAGCCATCACAGTGATATTGTGCCAAGAAATGTCTTCCCGGTCAAGAGGTCTTGCAGTCATCAGTGCTCCTGTTGTAATGTCGACATAAAAAAACCTTCCAGGATCACTGCTTCTATCAATTGAGTATCTGCAAAAGTACATATTAAAAACATTATTCAGACTTTGTAGAAACACTATGTTATAGTCAAAAAAGTAACTTGCCAACTACAGGAGGGAGACTGTCATATAGACTATATTTGTATTCATCTAGAACCCATTCATGCTCTGACTGACTTCTATAGTAACAGTAGAACCTGGATCATTCATATTTGGGGAGTTTGCAACCTACTTACAGCATTTACCTGAATCCAAGATGCTTCTGAAGATAAGACAAGCCCCCCAATAATTAGAGTATACATTTGTTATAATTTTCAGAATCTAGAGAATCTAATTATTGGAGCATTGTCTTAAATTTGTTTCCTGTCCCTGCTACAGTAGAGAAAGCAGTGGCAGGGGGCAGAAGGGCAGTAGGGAAGCAGAAAGTGAGGCAGGCAGTAGGGGGGCAGGCAGTGGAGAGGGCAGGTAGTGGAGCTGGACCCATGAAAATTGTCCTCCACACCTTGTCCCCTGCTGCCTATCTGCCCCCTCCCTGCATACATGCCTCCCTCTGTAGCCTTGGGTCCCCATTTTCCCAGTCTCCCCTGACTGCAGCCTCTACTACCTTCTCTGCTCCCGCAGCTTTGAGCCCCCTGTCTCCCCCTACCCTGCAGCCTCTGTCTCCTGTCTGCACCTTTCCAGCCTGTCACTGTTCACCCTTGGTTCACAATAGCTCCTTCAGGCTTCATCCCCACCACAGCCTGGGACATGGAGCATGTGTTCGGTTCTTCCTCCACCCGGTCTTGTAGTAGTCGTGACAGCAGGAGCTTGGGCCAGGCCCAGAGCCATTGCGGCTATGGGGCTGGAGTAAATATATCCTCTGTGCTCCTCCTTTGTGCAGCAGGGATGGAGCCTGTTGGAACCATTGTAAAGCAAGGGTAAGTAGTGGGGGCAGGAGCAGGTCAGACAGGGGGAAAAGGCTGCAGGGTTTGGGGAAACAGGGGAAGAGGGACCCAAGGCTGCAGATGGGCGGGGGTCGGGGGGGTGGGCAAGCAGCAGCTGAAGCTCTATCCCCAAACCTGGGTTGTGGACAAAGTCAGAACTGAAACTGGAGCTGCAGCAGCCACCTGTCTCCCCCCAACCCCCAGCCCCTGCTGCCTTGTACTTGAATCCAAGATGAGGGGCTTTTCCCCTCATGTTAAATGGGGGGTGGGGGGGAGCCTTGTCTTGGATTTGAGTAAATATGGTAATTCTCAGTGGGTTGCCCAAATGCGGAATGAGCCACTCAAGTGTTTGCTGTGGTTTTCATTTCAAAGGGCATTGCTTCTCCACTCAGCTGGTGCAGTTTAGGGGTCTTGCACAGCTGATCAGGGAGGCAGTGCCTTTGAAATAAAAGCTACAGTGAACAGCTGGAGCACCTTGGGAGGACCGATGCAGCTGTCTGCTTTGGCACTGTCTATGTCCAGACCCTTCATAAGCCTTCACAGTGGGTGGGTAAAGAATTAAATCCTGTGAAGGGTCCAGTTTGTACAGTACAGGTTTGGAGCTGTAAGGAACTAGCAAGTGGCTCATTGTTGGCTGAAAGGCACAGGTTAGAAGAGTGTGGTTTGGCTTATGCCATTCCAACTATGTTGCTTAGAAGCAAGAATTTTTAAAATTAATATAACTATATCTTTTGTTTTGATACCATTATAGCCAAATTAAAGTACTTCACATGGGAATAACTATTTTCCTTCTTTTACAGAAAGAAGCCATGGCTTGTTGAGTGAAGGATGTGGGCTACATTTAAAGGACAAAGCAGGTTTTATTGCGAAAAAAAAATATTAGGCCAGTACTTGTTATCCAGGCCCTGCTTCTTCATAGGCCCCATGTTGCTCCAATGGTGCTCTGTTTTACACTATGTATGTATTACACATCACTTTTTACATAACCTCCTTCCAGCTACGAGTTAACATTTCCCCCTTTCTCCTTTTGAGCAGCCATTTCCAACCTAGCCATCTCCTGTCTATTCTTTCACAGATGCTCATGTAACCTTCCACTTTCTGCTTCCTTCATTCACTAGAATAGGAAATAATTTTACTTTACAGAAAAATTATGTAATTGGATGTTTGATATCCCCTATTGCATGAGACTGGGGAATTATTTTACTTGAAAAACAATATATTTTAACTGCATTCTCCAAAACAATTTAAGCATTTTGACTGTATAATTAATTATCATATAGATAATGAATTCAATTTAATTCCCAGGACCATCAGCACATTATAAATCACATGACCAAGAATCACTTGTAACCAGCATTACCTAATTAAGTGTATAAAATGCCTTTATGTTGATACAACTGTGACTACTCAACAGGGGGCTATAGAGGTGTAACAATACAAGTATAAAAAACTATTACAACTTGCTTGTGGAGACAAAGCTCAACTACTAAAAAAGGTAATGAAGTTAGCCTTAGCAGATGTGCACGATACTACGTATTTTAGTTTTTTTTTTTTAACCCAGCTATTTGTACATTTGATCCACAAGTGTTACCTTCTCCATGCTGGAAAACAAGAAAATCCTTTTGCAACTATTATAGGGTGATAGGTTTCCTTTTTTAGCAGAGATATTTCATAGGCACTTAGACTATGGTATTGGAAAAGACACGTGGTCCAGCATCCTCTTCTCAGGAGTGCTCTGCTCCAAATATTTCATAAGCCACCCTACTCCCCTCACAGTGAAGCTAGATTAAGGTACCTATGGTAAGAGTGCCATAGGAAGCCATTTATTCCTGACACTGGATGCTCAGACTGATGTACAAGGGTCAGTATCTTTTTTGATATAATGCTAAAAAGGGTCTTATTCCACCTTCCATGTACATCCCAAACTTGTACAATTTTGTGAGAATTTTGGGTAAGGAAGGAATTTAGAACTGGTTCCAATTTTTTGCTGCAATATGCAAAACTAATCTTACAGTTCTAGTAAAGTAAGATGCTCCTCCTCCTCAGAGCACCTCTGCAGGAGGCAGGCAGACTACTACAAACACTGTTTCATGCAAATATGGGGCTGCAGACCTAAGTTGGAACTCCTGGGCTACAGACAGAAGTTACACATAAACCGGTATAAGTGATCGGAAAGTGGTTCAGATCTGTAACACATCAGAAGTTCAGTGCGTATAAACTACTTTCGAAGTGGCCAAAACCAGTTTAAGATAAACCTGGATGGATGTAGTATCGCTTAACTGATTTAGGTTAAATCGGTTTATTAAACTTGTGTCCCAGATCCACTCTAGTTTCACGTTAACTCGCAGTCCTCCAGCATTCCAGGATGCTTTGCACCTCCTTACACCCTCCCTGCCTTGCAGGGTGGGCAGGCTAGCTTTGCCCCAAGCTGTCTGCTGCAGCCAAGCAGGGAGGCATACTCTAGCATCCCCCAGCTCCTGGCCTGGGCCACTGCAGGCATGTGGCTGCATTTCCAGAAGCAAAGTGAATGTCTGTTCGCTTGCTTATCGGTTCAGTCTATGCAGCTTAAACTAACCTGTGAAGACTGAATCAATTCAGTCTTGGGCTTTTTGACTGCCTCTACTTAGACTGGTAGCAGGCCATTGCTGTTTGAACTTAGTGCACAAGAAAAGTATGAGGAGACTTGTGCTTAGGCTGTTTCAAGCTACAGCAAAAGACTCTTGCCCTTTACTCATTTCATGAATCTAGCCAACTGCAACAACAATTTCCTCTCAGTTCATTTCCAGTGCTGTGAGCATCAACTGAGCTCAGAACATATCCTTTTCTGACTCCCATTTACACCCATAATAACCTGCATTTCCACAGATACATTATACGTTATGTAAATGGGAGAACTTTTTTGCCATTTGAAATCAAGAGCTTTCTCTGTAACGTAATGAAGCTTTACTTTTCACACTGAAATAAACAGTAGATCAAACCACATTCGTTTTTTGGTTTCTTTCTTGTTCAGGATGCTGACCTAATTTTTTGCAGATTGTAAATATTGGGTCACTGGTCTTGTCCAATGCAGTAGTGTAAGTTCCTATTAAATTTCTCTGACAAAAATGTCACCTTCATGTCAACTACAAAAGGATTTTCTTGTGTTTCAGGATGGAGATAGAAATACACACGGCTAAAATGATGTAGCAGCCAGCTCTAGTCTGTAATGTAAATTATAGTAGCTATAGCTAACTACCATAGCTAGCTCTACTCTACTATAAAGATAAGAACTATATCTAAAGTTATCGAAACAGAAAATGGAGCAGTATTGCAGATTACAATTCAGATTCTTTCACACCATTACTGCTGTAATCCATAATGCTCCTTTTGGATTTAATATGGATTTCAACCACTAACAGCAAAAAATGCTGAATCAGGCCCATTATTCTAAATGTTATTCTTCCTGTGATTAAGACAATCAACACAATACACTTGCTGTAAGCCTGATACTGAGACAGCAATATGATGTACAGTGCAGGGGAAAGAAAACACTGTAAAAGTATCAGCCTTTGAAACACACTTTTTTCAAGAAAAATGGGAACAGAAGAAAGAAAAACAGACTTTTTTTTGCTCTCTCCTTCTTGAATGGAGATATTTCTGAGTTATTAGATTTATTAAGGAAATATACTGGAGTGTCGCTACATTTTGCTATAATAATCATTCTAGTATGAGGGCTATAAAAAGAATATTCCTATGACAGTTTAAGGCCAACTAGTATCTGAAATGTAATATGGCCCTGTGATTAGTGGTGCAACATTAATCACTGATGTCATGAGGCACAGGTGGAGGCTTTGTGTGGAGTACCATGCACACTTTCTCCATTAATAATAACTGGTCCTCCATACCGACTTCTATTGTACTGTTTAGATAATCTTCCTTAGTCACCCCATAGCATGCTATATTTCCAGCAATCAGAGCTGTAAACTGTGGGAGTCCAGGTGCTAGAAGCTGGGAATATAAGTGGATTTGAGAATTCCCATGTGTTTAGCGAGGACTTGTTAAATGTGCCCTGATTCTTAACACTTATTTTCAAATCTCAAGAAATGGTGAGGCAGTTACTGAATGGTGTCACTAAATACTTTTTTCTCTCCTCCCTTGTCCTGTACATTGCAAAGTCACATATACCTGTGCAGTCTGTTATGATGATGATCCTGCACACACTTTGCCTGGATGAAAATGACCCCACAGGATATCCAGCAATGGAGAAACGAGAAGTAATTGTTGCATTTCATTTATAACAGCAAATTTTCATTTGCTCTCTTTTCTGGATTTCTTTGCCCTAACCATTCCTATTTGTATTTACAATGTGGTCCAGGATGAGAAAGAAAGAAAGAAAGGTGTGTGTAAGAGAAAGAAAAAGAAAGAATATAATATGTATTTTATGTGCTTCCAAGTGGAAATATATTTGTTTTTGCCTTTGGCGATGTTTTTGTATTTCTCTTTTAAAATGTTTTTTCCTCGTGGGAGTTATCTGAAAGTCCCTGGGGAAAACTCAAGACCACAGTGTATATAAGAACAAATATGTCTACTCTCTGAGTGTCTGCACATATAATTTTAAGCAAACATATACATACATTTTTGCAACTGCAGGTTCTGGACTACCCCAGAAGTAGATGAGAATGGCAAGACTTTCTGAGTTTAGGACTGCCAGACTGAGGCAGATTGAGTCTAATGTCTTTATAGATACTGAACAACTGATGTTAGGCTGTGCTATGAGAAGTTCAGAGCAGCAAGATAAATCTAGTAATATAGGCAGGAGTTAGAAATATAATAACATAAGAAAGAAAGAATACATTTTAGAGAGAGCACTTATATGGAAGAATAGTATACTAAGAACAATAGGTTTTCTGTCTATTCAGGTTCCCTACTGGAAGCCTGTAGAAATACGCCTGCAGGATTTAAAATTATAGTAACTAAGCTTCTTGAATGACCACTGTATTTCTTAGCACAGATCCTTGATCCAAACAGCTGAGCTTTCCCAAGTGGTAAGGAGCACAGGAATAAACAGAGTGTTTCTTAGGGTAGAGAATTTTTGTAATGTGTTAAGTGCTGTCATATTAACATGCAGTGAACTTATAGTATTCTCAAAAATGCACACACAAAATAGCCTCAAAGAAAAATGGCCCTTTCACTATCATGGCTACAGCACCACTCCAGCCTTTGCTGATAAGTCAGACTTAGGCACCACAGAGGAGAATCCTGGGGCTCTTTTTTGTGTTCTAGACATGAGGTGCCCATGCATCAAATGTAATTTATTTTCCTCATGGCAATATTCAGCTCATGAACAGGAATGTCACAATATATAATTTAGTGGTTCATGCATATGTTATTAGTCTCCATTCTAGCTGTTCCAAGCTTATTTGTATATATGAGTCATTGACAAAGAGGGGGTTGCAAGTAAGGGTGGTGTTATAGGTTACCTTAAAACTATTCTAAAGGCACTTAATATAGGAGCATTTATGCATTAAAGAGTGTTAAATAGTACTAAGTACCCTCTAAGCACATTAAAGTTATGCCCCCTTGGGTAAGGTTATCTTTGAGCCATTGTACTTAGCTAGAGCTAGGGTATGGTTAGTCTGCTCCACAGAGATAAAACAATCAATTCGTAGTCATTCAGCATCCCAGGATGCATAGCTTCTAATCCCTCTACTCCTGACAAACGTTCCACCCTCCCAAGATCTACTGCCAAGGGGGTGGAACTGGCCCCAGGCCAACACCTCTACCAGTGGGTACTATCCCAGCCCACATGGCACCATCCTGGCAACTCCAAGGACCCTAGGAGATCTGACCGGGGCCCTTTGGGTACCAGGGCCCAGACATGTGGCCCTCCCCTTAGAGGGCTATGCCTTTGCTCCATATCTGGGCTGCTCTCCCCTAATCAGGAGAATTTTAGGGGGAGTATGTGGCTTCTCTCCCCAGCCTCCGACTTCCTGGGATTGTGGGAGGTGGGGGCCAAGGAAAGGGCTGCCTAGTGCTGCACATGGTAAGAGCATCGAGCCCAGGGAGGGATGCTTCCCTGAGGTCTATGCTGTCTTTGCACTTAACCCCCAAGACACTACTCCCAAAGGAGGAGTAACGTTCTGTCTTCTGGCCCCACACCTCTGCTTGCAGGTGCTCTAGTGGCAAGTCACAGTTGTGCAGGTCAGCGATGGCATTAAGCCTTACCCAGCGACTGCTCTGAAACTGCTCTAACTTTAACACTGCCTAGCATTCCACAGATTTAGAATGGTTTCAAGGTAACCTGCAGCAGCTTAGGATGTGCACTGAAACAGAACAGAAGAAAGAGAAGAGGAGAGAGGTGATTATTCACAGCACAACACTGCAGCAGATTCTCAGTGGAATTACCAGGGTCTTCAGTTTCCTTTAGCTGAGGATTTCTCTTACCAAGCACAGTGGAAAGACCTCTGAATTATACAAAAAGGACAAAACTTATGGAAAAACCTGATTGAGTTGTTGGTCACATCAGGGTCCTTGGCAGAAATGATTTGTATGGTGGTTCCAATCTCTACATCCTCAGGCACTTCCACAAAATAAAAGCTGGGTTCAAACACAGGTGGCTCATCCACATCCTCCACACTGATGTGTACAGTTGTAGTGTCCCGGAAAGGACCCAGATTCAGGAAACGCATTTCCAGGTGGGGGTTGGCACCTTCAACTTTTAAAGTATAGCTTTTCTTGCTCTCAAAACTTAAGGGCTAAAGGAAGAAAGTAAGACAGGTTGAACACACTTCATTAGAACACCTCCCTCTGCTTCTCTGAAATAAAGTATTTCTCCCTATAAAATAAATCATTATGCAATCTTCTTTTTTCAGTGCTCCATCACATTCTGAGGTTTTATGTCAGATATCGGGGACAATTATTTTTAGATGGAGACAAGAACTAAAATAGCAGCTGTATTAGGAGGAAGGTTCTTTGAATAATGAATTTTCTGGTTTGGCAGCTGAATGGAAAAATGGCTTGAGAATTCATTTTTGGATTACAGTGAAATCATTAAACACAAAATATTTAGTTTGAACCCAAATGCAAAATTTTCGTAGATTTCATAGACATTAGGGCTGGAAGGGACCTCGGAAGATCATCGAGTCCTGTTATGTACTTGTGAGAAAAAACAAATGAAATGAGGTGCTAGAGTGACTGAGGTTTCTTACCTGGGATGTGGGAGAATGAGATTCTATCTCCTTCTCTCCCTGAGTGGCTCCCATGCCAATGTCACCCTAACCTGTTGATGTTGTTTCATGTTGTATAAAGAACTAAACATTCACTGGAGCAAGGACTGGAACCCAGCTGCCCCACCAAACTATTGATTAAAATCTTTCTTCTAGACTAGAAGTGGATGTGAACTTAGGTCTCTCACCTATCAGGAGAGTGGCTCAACTCCAGGGCATTTTGAGGTAAATCTCTTTCAGTCCAATGTGTTAAAGCTATTCCATTTTGTATACATGACTGAAATATTCATTGAGAGAGAGAGAGGAAGGCCTCTCCAGCCTGATGTTTAGGGTACTTGCTTGGGTCCTAGGCCCTGCCCCAATAAATGTTTATTTATCCAAGTAAAATGGCATCAGCAAGAGAGATTGAAAACAACCTAGCCCAGAACACCATATAGCCTAGTCCAAGGGTCAGGAACCCCCGGCATGCGTGCCGAGCATGGCACACAAGGCCATTTTGCTCAGCACACCACCACCAGCTCGGACTCTAAGCAGCTGCTGCCAGACATGGAGCCCAGGCTGCTCCCAGCAGGCGGCTGGGAGGCTGCAGGCCCTGTTGCAAGCAGACTGGGCTCTGTGGGCCGGCTGCAGCCGGGAGGCTGCAAACAGCTGCTTCAGGCTCCAGCATGTCGGCACTCCAGTACCTTTCAGGGTAGACATTGTGGTTTTTTCGGCACTCCGGCCAAAATAGGTTGCCAACCCCTGTGGATACAGCACTCTCTTGGGCAGTGAGAAGATCTGGGCTCAATTCAGAAACAAGAATTGAACATTGGTATTCCACATATGGGTGACCAGGCTAAGAGGAGAGCACCTCCTCTTTCTCCAGAAGTTTTTGTGAACTGAGTCCCACAGCTGTTTTTTTGTTGAGTTTTTTTCATATGAAACTATTTGATGAATATGGATCAATCCACAAACAGACTGGAGGTGGCCGGAACTGCATTTTACAAATAAAATATAAAAGATAGCTAACCCCCCTCTCCCCTGACAACAGGGGAGATCTGTCTTGGCATCACACTGGCAAGGCAATAGCAGTGCCCTTATCTCCCCTGCTTCACCTACTGCATGGTATAGTGAGTTCTTAGTGTTTTTGGTATTGTGCATAGTAATTGCATGAGAGGGGTTGAATTAGCAATTATTGAGATTCCTTGGAAAATTACTGATTGTGAATTTAGGGAACTGGACTTGACAGATTTCTAGTCATATGTTCCAATGAAGCAGTTAAAAATATTTCACTAAATCAGGTTCTATTCATAAATACAGTGGATGCAGTGGCGACTGCAAGTTTATATGAGGATGGATATCCTTCTGAACATTTTATGTCTTACAGTTGCAATACCTAAACATTCACAAGCTCTTTACTTTTAAAATCTGAGACGTTTCCGTGGTGAAAATCAGTACAGTTAGAATCCCCTTAAGCAGCACAGATCCTGAGCCAAACAGCTTTTATGTGAAATCGGAAAGTGCTCCATTCTCAGACCCATATAACATGCTAGGCATATTCCCTTTTGTTATAAGAAATGCTTTAAAAATCTCATGGATTTTCCCGTGCTTATGTTTTTCGCATGCCTTAGATCTAGGAAGGTATCTTGTGTAGGTGTTGAATTTATTCAGGATACAAGCACATAATCAAATTGCTTCAAGACATAGGGAAATGGGAGGGGGTGCACGGGGGTGCATGTGCCCCTCCCCCGATGGGGCTGGTTCCCCCCCCGACAGCCGACACTGATGCTGTCGGTAGGGCTGGTGCCCCCCCGACAGGGCCGCCACCTTTGGTGGCTTCTGCAGGTGCCCCCCCCGATTCAGGAGGCACCAGTCACTCATGCTTCAAGAAAAGCTACTGTGTGATATTGGGATTACTGTTCTTAGGCAAAAAAAATTAAAACCAGCTTGAATGGGAAATTGGGGAACAAAAATCACCCACAAACTGGATTGTGTTAAGTATGGTTGAAGTATGGTTTAAACATGGACTATGGATTTTTCATTACCTAGATTCATTTTTGTGACCCTTTTGTCCCTATGGTTTTAATGCTTGTTTGCTTGTCTCTTAGTAGTGGCCCCACCCCTTTCTCCCCTATTCCTCTGTCCTCCCCACCATGTCTTTGTATTCTAATTTCTCTGTCCTTCTTATACTCTTCTTTCTGCAGGTCCTTTTACAACATCTGAAATAAGCTTCAGCCTACAAAAGCTTGTGATCTCTCTCTCTCTCTCTTATTTAGCTTGTTTATAAAAGTGCACATCTACCTTACCTTTGGAATGTTATAACATATCAACTACTTTACGGTAAAATGCCTATGTACATGTTCTTACTCTGTGGGAAATGTGAGATACCTAACTCTTAGAGGTGTGCAAAATGGGCCCTATTCAATTTGGATCACTGTTCCCGATTCAATTCAGCCAAATCCAAATCTGAAGAATCAGTGATTTGGACATAGATGCAGCTTGAAATGTTTTTTCTATATACCCTGAGATACCAGGCATGGCTTGTGAACGCTGCAATGCTGGGGTGGATGGAGTGTCCCACAGGAGCACAGGGGGGCCTCTACATGCTTGGCTGCGAACCCAGAAGTGGACTGGAAGTACTTCTGGTCCACGTCTTGGTCTCCCAGGGAGTGTGCTGGGGCCCCCCCTGCACCTGTCCCGTCTCGGCAATTGGCCACAGGGGGCCCTGGGTACCCCCCCCAGACCCAAAAGGCACCAGTCACTGAGCCAGGGGAGTACGGGGGGGCGCCCCCAGCATGCTCCCTAGCAGACCTGGAAGTGGTCCAGAGGTCCAGAAATGCTTCTGGTTCACTTCTGGGTCTGCTGGCAAGCATGCTGGGGAGCCTCCCACGCTCCTGTGGACACTCTATGCATCCCAGCATCGCAGCATTCACGAACCGCCTGCTACCTAGAGGTATGTAGAAAAAACATTTAAAGCTGTCTCTATGTCCGAATCGCCGCATCTTTCCAAATCTCTCTGAATTGATTTGGAGGGTTCCAATTTAATTCAGAGAGATTAAAGGGTCCTGTGGTTTGATTCAGATTTGGAGATTCGGCCACCGAATCGGGCTGAATCTCTGCCAAATCGAATCAGGAACCGAAGCTAATGAACGTAGGGTAAGTTATCCCACATTGTTGGGTAGAAACATACATAGGGGCAGTCATCAGGGAATACAGAATACACTGTAAGATCATACCCTCAACCTTGTACAGTGTCATAGTAATTTTCCTGTTCTTGGTGCACTATTTCCTCTCAATCTTTGTCATTCTTTTCTGTTTGGAGGAGTAATAATAAAACGATGATATTAGACGCTTATTGGGTTTGGATGGCAGGGCACCCTGAGCCAGCACAGGGTAGCTGCTTGGCCAACAAGTGAAGTTGGAGGTAGGGCTCTACCTTCCAGCTCAGAAGGAGTAAGAGCTTTAAATTTAGACATGGTGAAGTTTTTAAGTGCTCTTCAGGTGCAAGAGATATGAAGTGCTATACATTTGCTGCTTCCAGCTGTGTACTAGCAAGGTAGGCAGAGGGAGTACAGGGCAAAAATTGATTAAAAATGTAGGTTGAGTGTTCTTGGGGCAAAGGTTTTCTCTAGATGACTTTTGGATTAAAAGGCTGTGGACTTAGCTCCAGAAGTGTTGAAAACCTATTGTGCTTGCACTAACAAATACTATTTATAAATACACCTAAGCCAGCTCTAGCCTACTGTCCCCATTACTGCTACCATGCTCCATTTCCTTCCTACTGAAATGCAGTGCACCTTAGTTAATCATAACTCATTTGGTTTTCTCCCTTACCAGTGTGGTCCTGGGAAGCTCCTGGGTATGCTGGTTACATGTGCACCCAGACGGCAGCACATTGAGCCAGACTGGAGCATCCCTGGCTGGCAGGGAACTCAGGGGGTAAGCCTGCCAGCCCAGGGCTGCTCCAACCAGACTTGATGTGCTGTGGAGGGGCTGGCTGGGGCATGAGGGTGTTTCAGTGTGGGGTATCTTGCAGGAAGCCCCACACTGAAGCACCTTTGTGCCCTAGCCAGCTGGATCAGCATCTACACATACACTGGTGTGCAAAAAAACCCTGCAGCTGGATAGTTCTTCTATTGACAAATGGTACCCTGCTGTGGAATTTATTAGTTTTGTGTGGCCCTAATAGGATGTTTACTGCACAGTTAATTAGTCAACTGAACAGTAAAAGTGTCTTGTGTAGATACACCCTGATTTAGTTAATCTATAAGGTGCAAAATTACCCTGCCTTCTGCCTGATTTCAGACAAACATGACTAACTATCTCTCTAGCAGTTACTTGCCATTCATTGTAAAAAAAGCAGGTAAATGTATTTACATGAGCAAACAACAATTATTATACATCAGGTAAAGAGTGCTTAACCTGAAGCCATCTAAATACATAGGGAGGAAAGACACGGTTATATCTCCTAGAAACTTATGTAAATAATCTTGAGTTAAACACACTGCACTTATCCTAAAAAGCCAAGTTATAAAAAAAGAACAGTAAAATGCATGGAAATACTTAATAGCTATAAAAACAAATATATCCTGAAAGGCCAAACATTTAAAGTGCTTAGGGTAAAAAAAACAAAACAAAAGCAAAAACAAAATAAGTCAATTTGAATTAATTTATCTTCTTTCTCCATAAATACCAGAATTGTGCAATCTCAACAGTTTTGTCTCATGAAGTCATATATCTGGATTTTGCTCTGAGCTTATGGCTGGATTCCCTTAATATTTCCTGTGACTTCACTCCTTCTCACTCTTTTCTTCTACAAATCTGCGGCACCTCCTCCTTTCCTCACATTTCCCATCCACTCAATTTAAACCTCTTCTCAACACTCAGTCAGGATATGCTCTTCTAGCTACAAAATGCATTGCCTCTTTGATGTGCCCTCGGTCTTCTCTTTGATGTGAAATATGCTAGTGAGAAATTTCTGAGGCAGTAAATTATGACTGTAGCCTTCATCCTCCTTCCAGCTGCCTACTCTGCTCCACAGAGAGGTATAGTGCGGATGAATCATCAGGAGCTGCTGTGATGAAGAGAGAACCAGGAACACTTTACTACCTCTTCAGCAAATGCAAGAACAGTCCCTACTTTCTGAATGGAGAAGTTGTAGCCCTCTATGTAAGTAGCAAAGCAAAAGCAGGGGCAAGAGTGGGACTCTACCTACAGCAACTGACACTGGGTTTTGAAAGGCACCCTGAAGAAGGTGATCATAATTCTTGCAGGGTTGTATCTGGAGATAAGCAAACTCTAAAAATGCTGGTTTTAGCTTCAGCTATAATTGATAACTCCAATTTTCTAGGCTTGGTTTTGCTTTCAGCTATCTGAGCAGCATTATCAATCAAGATTTTCTTTCAGAAATCTATCTTTTGGAGAAAACAGAAAAAGGCAGAAGTTTAAAATTTAAAAAAGACTTGGTCTTGTTTTCAGAATGGTTGGGGTTTTCATTTTTACCCCTAAGCATTTCTTTCTTAGTAGAGATTGTAGACATCCTTTTTTGTAGGGTAGATCTAAAACAAAAGTGCACATTTCATTCTGGATGCAAATTTACTAGCTTTACCCTGGGCAGAAGCAAAACCCATAGGGCTTAACACTTCTGGAATTCTGATCTCTATGAGAACAGTTTCACTATCTGGAGTGGAGAGACTAAAGATTGTAAACAAAAACAATACATATGGTATTCCACTGCAATAGTACACTGGGCAAATAGATGTTATGAACTGTCACAGCACTTTATCCCAATATTGTACAGACATACAGCTTTATTACATGGTAGGTTTAGGTGGCTCCTGGAGCTCTTAATCTCAGGACAGATTGCACATTAACACCTTTTAAGTGGCTTAGGGCCTTGTCAGACCTGACATTGTAAGCAGAACAAATATTAATCAGCTTAGTGTTGTTCAGTTTAGTGGAACAGTCACACGTAAAGCTAAGAAAACTTCTCTGACTGGCCCTGACCTGCACAGCTATGACTTGCCACTAGAGCAGGGGCAGGCAAAGTTTGGCCCGTGGGCTGGATCCAGCCGGCAGTGGACTCCATTTTCCAGCAGCCCCTGTCCACATCTGGGACCAGTTCACAGCTCTTCTCTGACTCTTTGCAGTGGTGACAATGTGGTCCTTGTCACGGAGGCACTGGGGTGCTCCGTGCCTAAGAAGGAGATAAGGTGAGCTGCCAGTCACCAGGGCAGCTCAGGTGCTGATTGTCAGAACTGCCAATCACCAGGGCAGCTCAGCTGCGGGTTGCTAGGGCAACCAGCCAGTCAGGTGGCCAGAAGGGGGCAGGTCCGGGCCTTTATAAACAGCCCAGGCCAGAGCCTGACTAGCAGTTCCCTAGGGGCAGGGGCAGGGGCAGGGGCAGGGGCAGGGGCAGGGGCAGGGGCAGGGGCAGGGGCAGGGGCAGGGGCAGGGGCAGGGGCAGGGGCAGGGGCAGGGGCAGGGGCAGGGGCAGGGGCAGGGGCAGGGGCTCGGGCTCTGTGGCTGAGCTGAGCTGAGTGGCCTGAATTGGTAGTGGCAGCATTGTGGTGCTGACTGGCTGTGATGATGCCGGGGATGAAAGCACCTTGACGAGAGGTATGGTTGGAGGCCCTGGGGTGGGGGGGGGCTCAGTGTTTATGTTATGAGCAGGAGGCTCTGTGTTTTATGTTGAAGCCAGGTGGCTGGTGTTTTGGTTATAGTTACACCGGAGGACTGGGTGAGGCTGTAGGGGTAAGGGGAGGCCTCAGGGGGCTCCCCAGCAGCCTGGGGGTTCCCAGTGCCCAGTAGGGGCACAGTGCCAGTGGAGCACTACAGTTTGCGCCGGAGAGGCACGGTGTTTGTACCAGAGAGAGTTGTGGTGTCTGCCCAGTGAGGCAAAGGACCCAGAGAAGGGTCAAGGGGGCCAGGTATGGCTGCGGCCACCTGAGGCCCAAGTGCAAGGAGCACAGTATAGGCCCAGTAAGAGGGTAACCGTCACGGGTAGCGCGGCGTGGGCCCTAGAAAGGGCAAAGGCCCCGGAGGCAGGGCAGAGAGCGCGGCGCGGGCCCGGAAGGGGGGGCAACAGCCGTGGATAGGGCTGCAGAGACCCGAGAGGTGCCGGAGGCACGGTAGAGGCCCTGAGAAGGGCGCAAAAGCCCAGAGGTGGGCCTGGCTCTCTGCCCGCTGCCCCGCTCTGGGGCCTTAATTGCCCAAGGGGCGCCAGTGACAGGGCAGCGGCGGAGGGCCAGGCCCAAGGACACCAGGCGGGTGATGAGCCCGGGGTGCTAGAGAAAGCACCAGAGGGCAAAGGACCGCACAACGTCCCACGCATACCCCTTAAGGGAGGGGTGCAGAGAGGTACCCCATTTTGGAGTAGGGGCAGGACCATATGTACCGGTCACCAGGGAGATAAAGGCAGCCTCCCATTTAAGATCAAAGTCGTGGCGGGTGAGAAGCTGAGGGTGCTGAGTACCACCTTGAGTGACGGTAGGGGGCGCTAGGGAGTTCACGGCCACTCCTAGGCCCCACGCCCTTACAGTCCTTAGCCAGGGCAGAGCCACGATCTGCTCCCCTGCCTAGAGCGTGCAGGCTGCAGATCACACCTCTGTCCTGGCCCCAACCAACCTGCTCCCACTTCCAGATCCCAGAGGTACCTGGAACAGCCCCTACCCTACCCTGCCCTGCCCTACCAGTGCCCTACCAGCACAGCTGGTCTCAGTGCAAGGCTGGGGTTTCCATGATCACAGCGCAGCTGTGCTGGGGTCTCCATGGGGAGTCTTATAAGAAAACTCATGAAAAGAAAGTGGTAGATTATAAATGGCTTCTCAAAAGGAGGATTAAAAAGAGAAACTGGGAGCACAACAATGGTCACCAAGGGAAAAGCTTCTTACACAATCCGTGTTAAAGCCAACATAGATGACAAGAAAGATGAAAGTCCAAAATGCAGGATGTCCAGGCCTCAGAGAATATCAGTCAGTCATGTAATAAGCAGATATGCCAATCTGGCCAGAAGTGCTGTAGATAAACAGTTAAGGCATCTCATCTCACTATAGCTCCAAAGGGATTAGCTTGAACTCTACTTCAGATTTGTGCCAGGCACTGCTACCACTCAGCTCAGCTATAAATGAATATCTAGTCATTCAGGCAGCTAGATACGTTGGTAGCCACATCACTCTTATGTGCCATTGGCAAATGAATCTGTGGTGTTTTAACCACAGTAGTCTTACAGGCTGCTAGTGGGGTTGCCAACCCAAGATTTTTTTTTAACTGACAATCTGAAAACTTTTTACTGAAAACTAAGCTTTTTTTTTTTTTTTTAACTGACATATGTTTTACATGACACAAATGTAACCTTGGAGGTCAGTAACAGTTAGGTTCAAATTTAGGATTTTAACACCAACATTTAACACAGTCTCACTTGACTTCAGTGATGGCTTTACACCATGCTTCCCCCATCCCAGGGGTCCCTTACCCCCAAATCTTGGTACCTGTGACACCACCCCACATGGTGCTGCCCCCATCCCAGTCCACCCCCAACATTACCTCTGATGGCCCTGCTCCCTTTTTTTTTTTCAGGCATAGACACCCACCCACCCCTGCTCCCCAGTCCCAGCCCCATAGCTCTGTCCATTGTAGGCAGATGATGGGACTCAGTGGCAGCAGGGAAGCAGAGCTAAGGAGACTCCTATGGACTGCAAAGCCCTAGTGGAGAGCTCTCTAAAGGGTGCTAGGCTGTATTCCTGCTGAAATACAAGGTGTTACGTCTTTGCTGTGTCTGTCTAACAGTTGCATCAAGCATCATTCTGACAATGTACCCTCAATCAAGCTCACTATTTCTTAGCTTTTTACAGTCAACTCCATTTTTAATAGACTTTGACAAGCATTTTAAGTCCCCTTTTATAAGAACTATCCATAAATTTATGGTCAGTTGTCAACCCTGGCTGCTAGGCTCTCTTGTCATAAGATATGGCACAATGTAAACACCAGTGTTGTGCCCTAGATTATCTGCAAGAAGTGGGGGCTTCAGGTAGGAAATAGGGGCTGAAACCACAGGCTATAAAAATTA
This sequence comes from Crocodylus siamensis, assembly GCF_052110815.1. Classification (NCBI taxonomy): domain Eukaryota; kingdom Metazoa; phylum Chordata; order Crocodylia; family Crocodylidae; genus Crocodylus; species Crocodylus siamensis. Next base: position 137,659,539 of record NC_143397.1, read on the forward strand.
TCATGTAGTATGTGTTAATGTGTGGAAAATAACAGAATAAAATATGTTGTTGTCCCCTCAAGTACTGTTTCTGAAGTATATGATAGGGCTGTGTGAAACTTCAGTTGCTGATTCAATTCAGTGGAGATTCGGCCTAATTCAGTGACCAAATCCAAGTCTAATCAGGAGACCCTTTAATCTCTCTGAGTTGAACTGGAACCCTCCGAATTGATCTGGATAGATTTGGAAAGATTTGACAATTTGGACATAGACACAGCTTCCAATGGTTTTTTTTTTGCATACCTTAAGGTACCAGGTGCTCATAAATGGTGAGATGGTGGGGTGGATGCAGTGTCCCACAGGACTGCAGGGGGAGGGGGGGTCCCCAGCCTGCTCAGTAGCAGACCCAGAAGTGGACTAGAAGTACTTCTAGTCCACTTCCAGGTCTGCCAGGGAGTGCATGGGGGGGGGGGCCCCCTGCACCCCGCTGGCTTGCTGACTGGTGCCTCCTGGGTCTGAGGGGGCGCCCAGGGTCTCTCCATGGCCAATTGCCAAACTGGGGGGGCTCAGGGGGGTCCCCGTGCGCTTAGCACTGGACCCAGAAATGGACCAGAAGTACTTCTGGTCTACTTCTGGGTTTGCCGCCAAGCACATTTGGGGGGGGGGGCAATGCTCCTGTAGGACGCTCCATCAAGCCCACCATTGCAGCATTCATGAGTCGTGCCTGGTACCTCGAGGCATATAGAAAAAACATTTAAAGCTGTGTCTATGGCCAAATTGCTGATTCCCCAAATCAGCATCAAATCTTCAGATTCAGATTTGGCCAAATTGAACTGGAACAGTGATCCAAATCAATGAATCAAATCACTGTCCCTGATTCAGGCCAAATCTGAATCCGAATTGAATATGGCCCAGTTTGCACACCCCTAGTATATGATCGAAGGCCAGATTTGGAGGTGGGAAAGGGTAAACAGTGCTTCATTGTATATTCATCTTTGTTACTTTAGAATATTCTTAATTTGAAAATGCAATAAAAGGATATGCAAATACCATCAGGGCAAGAACTGAAGAAGATCTGGGGCACTGGAAGCGTAAGTTTTTAATACCAACTGTGGGTATTATACAAGTATTACGTTCCACTACCTTTATTGGAATCTGGTAAGGATATGGGTCTTTTAGAAAGCAACAATTGAGGGGCACTTCTAAAATATCTGTGCAGGTGAAAACATTCTAAACTTGCCAGTCTCTTAATGACTGTGTTCCTTCCAAGATCCCAGGTGGTAGAAGGAAAATAATAATAAAAATCATCTTACAAAGTGCCATAGGCGTACACAGAATTATACAAACATGAACTCATAGTGACCGAAAATTAGCTGTAACATACTCTGTTGGTATGCTCCACTTTAATCATTTTTAAGTACTGCAAACTCACATATGCTATAATCTAATAAAAACATATTTCAAATATCCAGAGGCAAGCCTCCCAAATATTAAATCCAATGAAAATTTTCCCTTTTATTCAAAGAAAGAGCAAGAGACATGCAATGAAGTCTTAACTGAATATCCTTTTCAGCAAAGCACTTTGGCACATGCTTAATTTATAGGAAATGTAAGCAAATGCTCAAGCACTTGGCTGGGCAGAGATGAACAAACTTACAAAGAAACATATGTCTGGAAGCAGACTGGTCCATGCTAAAATTACACAGCACCTAAAATGAATCCCTGCTCTATCGAGCTGGGGAGTTAAAGACAGCTGGATATGATGATCTCTTGCATTCTTTTGGCTACAGAAATTAGTGTGCTTTAACCACACTATCCCAATGGCCTGCTAGGGTCAGGAAAGCCATTGACTTGATCTTTGACAGTAGATATGCCTAGAAAAAGGTGTGATAACAGTGTCATAGCATAGAAATAAAGTTTAACTTTCCATCATTTATGTAATATTTAAGAACAATCCTATAGCAGATAGTTTGAGCAAATACTCCATTCTTTTCTGTGTAGCCTGCAGTAAAAAAAATAGAAGCAGTTTCACAGCTGCCATTTTAAAGACAGCTTTTTCTAGCCTAATTAGCATTTATGGATCTTCAAGCAGCAATTAAAAAAACTGCCTGTTTTTTATTGGTTTATAAATAATTCTAGGGCTTGCTTTATTATTGTTTGTAGGACATCACACTGAAAAATGCATACAGTTCAAATTCAAATATTGATCTAATCACTTGTGTTGTAGGGTAATTAAGCTACAAAGGTTATTTAAATGAATAAATAGTGAATTGGAACATTTCTTTGGTGGGAACAGACATGTTTATGTGATATCATGACCCTTTTTAATGTTGTTTTTTAGAAAACAGCCTTTTTCATATTTTAGCAATGAGTGTTAAGAAATGGTGTTTTATAGCAGGAAAGCAGGTATTGTCATGTAATAGGATCCAAGTTACATTAGCTGTAACAGGACATTATACACATTAAATATAACCAGAACTGTTAGTTGTATAAATTACTATAAAAAGAAAATTTTACTACCTTTCTCACAGTTATGATGCCAACTTGGTAATTAGGATCAGTGTTAATGTCAAAGACATCTAGTCCATCTCCATCCACTAGGCTGTATTTCATTTCAGCATTAATGCCTTCATCCAGGTCCTTAGCAATGACACGGCCCACAATGGAGCTAACCGGAGCAGACTCCAACACATTCATCTGATAATGTTCTGGCATGACAAGTGGAGGGGGAAGGAGGGAAAAGAATCATGAGTAAACCATTAATTCAAAGGGCAGACCACAGCTGTCAAACCAAATGGTCTTCTGGGGGCTCTAGTTAAAAGTCCTCTCTTTTTTTTTTTTTTTTCTGGCTGGAAAACCAAAGGGCATCTCCATTTAGGCACCCAAAGAGCATTAGGATTTGTCAATGAGAGGATACTGGTCACTCAGAATAAAATGAAAATATAATTAGTGGAGAACTTATCTGCTCTAACAGTGGGCCTGAAGAAAGAAAGAACAACTATACTAAAGAACAGTTTCACAGTTGAATAATTCCATTTATTTGCATTCTGAATCACTGCTGAGACCTGGTTTTCTCCAGCACCATTTTTTCTAATCTACAGGACTGACCTCTGCAGCTGACATTGCTTTAAATGTAGGAACAGCATCAAAACCATGCATTAAATCGGACATGATTAAAAGGGAAAAGAGAAGAAGGAACATGGAAACTATGTGCAGTGGTGGTTTTACAGAAAGGTTTGGCTGGCAAAGGGAGAGGAGTTAGGAAGTGAAATAAATGAACAGATAAAGAGGTTAACGAGCAGTGTGGGTATAATTCCTTTTCCAGTTTGTTGGATGAACCATTATATTGCAAGATATTTTGTTTCAGATTGACTCAAACCAAATATTTGGTTTTTCTCTATAAAACAAACCAGTCAACTGGCAGCCCACAGGATGCATCCTGCGTCTCCGGAACTACTGGTTCAGGTGCTGGGTGTCATCTCCTTCCTCCTACTTTTCCTTCCTGCCTCTGGCCCTGGAGGTTGGGCAGGGCACTGGAGCCCATGGGGCTGAAGGAATCCATGGCCGGGAGGCTTGGTGAGACCCAGGAAACCCATGTGATGTGGTGCCTCCTTTTGCTGTCCCATACTAGTATACTGCAACTGCCATGCAGTGCAGCAGGAGGTGGGGCAGGTAGCATGGCACGCAGGACACAGGGGCGCTGGCATGGTGAGTGGGGCAAATTATGGTACAATGGGGGTGGTGCCTGTGGAACACCACAGCAATTAGTGTGCATGGCATGTGGTTAGTGGGGCACGCGGCCCATACAGTGTGTAGCCTGGAAGCGTACAACCCCTGGCTTGTAGCCCTTGATTACTCAGAAGTTGGACAGCCCTGATCTGAGGAACCATGGGGATTACTTAAAGACCACTGAAGTCAATGGGAATTTTTCTATTAACTTTGGTAGGTTTAAGTCTTTAGTCAAGTCATTAGGAAAAACAAAGGGAGAGGTAGACAAGGTGGGCCATAACTTGTTTCAGTTACACTGGTGTAAACACAAAGTAACTTTTCTGAAACCAACAGTGCTATTCTGGGTTTACCTTGCAGTAACTGTGAGAAGACTGCATACAAATCCATCCTGTACTACTCAATACAAATAACAGGCTTTCTTCACCAAAAGAGAGAAAATGGAGCACAAAGTAGTTTGCCAACAGCAACACCTTTTATTTTCCCTCCTGCTTGGTGGGATAAATGTCCTCCCAACTATGGATACACCTGGTTAAGAATTTGCTGACAGTTTTTTTTTTTAATAGGAAAATACTGACTTGTCAAAACCAAACTGTTTGTTGTAAAGGGCTGATCTGGGCAAATCTTATGTGGAAAAAAAAATTAAAGAAAAGTTTCAAACTGAATGAAATGTCACATTTTCATATTTTCTGGATGCAACTTTAATTTTTTTTCAATTCAAAATGACTTTCCATTTCATATTTTAGTTTATTAATATTAAAATATATCTATATCTAAAGATCACAATTAAAATGAACATTTTGATTAACCAGATCTGAATTTATTTTCCAGTGTGAATTTTGGCTTTTCTTCCACTGTTTGAGAGAGGAAAAAATGTTAAAGTCTCATTGACTATGGAATTCTTTTTACTTTCTGCTTACCACTAGTTATGGATAAATTCAATTTGGAAAGATAATAGAGTAAATATACATCATCTCTCTTTCCCCCAGCTGTAGCATCCTAATGTAGCAGATACTTACTTTGTAGGAATCTGGGCGGATTGTCATTGACATCAGAGAGGGTGATGTTGACTGTGGTTGTCCCAGCCAATCCTCCCAGCTGTCCACCCATGTCTTTGGCCTGGATAATCACTTCATAATATTCTTTTGCTTCTCTGTCCATGTTCATTAGAGCTGTCCTAATTAGGCCTGTGAGATTGAGGGGAAAGGAAGTCTTAGGAAGCAAAAAAATTTCCATTTAAATTATAATCACACAAGCTACAATGACTCAACCAAAGTCAGTGGAACTATTTCATATTCTCTCTGTGTAAACAAGTCCGAAATCATTCTGAAAAATTTATCTTAGGTTACCAAAGTTTTTCAAGTCAAAGTGGATTATTTTAACTGCATTATGCCTTGTGTGGTCACTTTTTCTAGTTAGCTTATTTCCCTTCCAAAGTAGAAAACTACTTTGGAGATGAAGCCAGGAAAAGTGAATTATAGCTATGTTAAGTCTGAATAAGACTATCTGCACAGGGGTTTCATGCAGCTTAACTAATCCAATTTAATTCATATTCAACTTTCTGAGGGTTCTCATGTAGACAAATTGTTCAGCATGAGAACAGAATTTGTGGGGCACTCTCATCTCCATTTTGTTTAAATGGAAAAAATGGTGGCTTATTATTTGCAACTCGGCAACAGGGGCAGGGACTACTACTAGTAATGCTGCTACCGTCCACAGCAAGCCATTTTCTTCTCTGGTAACATTACTGGAAAAGAACATGAGGTGGCAGCAACACTTCTCTTATAGAGCCTAGAAAGAGCCATCCAAAGCAATTACTGCCACTGCTGACTCACTAAAGGAGATTGCTACTTTTCCTTACAAGAGGAGGCTCTATGGATGTTTAGAAAATACTTCCTTATCTTTCTTTCAGTCTCCTGCCTCACGGATCCTGGTAGCATAACTGACCTCTTATTTAAGCGCTTCTCATGCCCAAGTCAGTACATACCAACACACACACACATACACTCATACACTCCTCCTAACTTTCTTCCATTTTTTTTCTTTTTATTTGGTTTGAGGGTTTATCAGGAAATCTTTTTTCTTGTCTTCTATTTTAATACACTTGGCTGCCTTTGCAGAATTCTGCCATTCTACATGACGTGCTCACAAGGGCAGAGAAACAAAAGGCATACATACACTTAGAATTTATTTTCAGCAGTCACATGATATATGAGTTTAATAAAACAGCAATAAAATGATATTGCAGTGGCAATTATCACCATATAGAGCAAGGAAGAAATAGCGACCAATGCAGAGCAATTCATGGCGCACACACTATTTTAATCTTGCCTCTCGTGGTCGTTATGAGGCTGATTCTGCAAGATGTTGAGCATCTTCAGTTAAGTGCTTTGGATCCACAGCTCCCATAAATTTAAATGGGCCTGAACCTAGTCAGCTTTCGCAAGAGAAGGCTGAGAGGGGATATGGTAGCTGTTTGCAAACTCACCAGGGAGTACCAGTGGGAATTGGGGGAGGCTCTGTTCTCCCAGGCACCAGCCAGGGTTACTAGGAATAACGGTCACAAATGGTCAGAAAGGATGTAGAGAAGCTTGAGAGGTTGCAGAGGAGAGCCACGCACATAATCAGAGGTCAGGAAAACAGACCTTACGATGACAGGCTGAGAGCCATGGGGCTATTCAGCCTGGAAGAGCGCGGGCTCAGGCGTGATCTGGCGGCCATCTAAATTTATCAGGGGTGCTCATCAGGATCTGGGGGAATGACTGTTCACCAGAGCCCCCCGGGGGATGACAAGATTGAATGGTCACAAACTCCACTGTGACTGGTTCAGGTTGGACATAAGAAAGAACTTCTTCACTGTCCGAGCCCCCGAGGTTTGGAATAGACTGCCACCTGAGGCAGTTCAAGCGCCCACTTTGAATGCTTTCAAAACACATTTGAATGCTTATCTTGCTGGGATCCTATGATCCCTGATGACTTCCTGCCTCTTGGGCAGGGGGCTGGACTTGATGATCCTCCGGGGTCCCTTCCATCCCAAACGTCTATGAAATCTATGAAATAGTTAGAGAGAAGGTTCAAGCTGGACGTCAGGAGACATTACTTCACGGTCAGGGCTGCCAGGCTCTGCAATGGGCTCCCAAGTGAGGTGGTGCTCTCTCCTACCTTGGGGGTCTTCAAGAGGAGGCTGGACAGATATTTGGCTTGGGTGATATGACTCCAGCACCCATTCCTGCCCAAGGCAGGGGGTCGGACCTGATGATCTGTTTAGGTCCCTTCTGACCCTAAGCACTATGAAACTATGAAACCCTTTTCCTCCTTTATACATTAGCTTAATTGTTAACCCACGTATCCAGGAACTCAAGTCCTTTTTCTGCCTAAGGAGATTCAAAACTACATCATTCATCTCCCATGAGAGTGTTCTCATGCCCAGGCAACAGACTATTCTGATGCGGGAGGCACCCTTAATCTCACCTTTGAAGTCATGCCACTGTGCAGAAAGGAATGAGAGATTAATTAGGCCAGAAGGAACAAATTAGGGAGCAGAACTCTGTAGGTTATGGGTTAGGACACTGAGCAGAGAAAGACAGTAGGCTTTGGTCCCTGCTCGCTAGACTTCTTGTGTTTTACATGAAACAACCATTACTTAAAATACAGGAAGGCCTGAGGAAAGATACTGTGATACCCAAAAGCTTCCCTATGTCTATACCAACTATACATTTGGTTCAATAAAAGATATCACCCACAAGAATGCTTGCCTCTTGCATATCTCCTGGACCATCACAGCCATAACATCACCTCAACACTACCAGAAAATGTCCAGTAAGCGGGGCTCAGATTACTAGACAGATTACTTTCTCAGTGCCCTAATCACTAGGCACCAGATGCATACTGACATAATGGATGTCCTCTCTTCACAGAGGCACAGCTACCACAGGAGGGATAGAAAATACATCCACGCAGAATGTCTTATGTGTGTATGAACAGAGATTTCATAGATTTCATAGACATCAGGGCTGGAAGGGACCTTGGGAGATCATCGAGTCCAGCCCCCTGCCCAAAGGCCAGGAAGTCAGCTGGGGTCATAGGATCCCAGCAAGATAAGCATCCAATTTACTCTTGAAGGTGTTCAATGTAGGTGCTTGAACCACCTCCGCTGGCAGACTGTTCCAGACCTTGGGGGCTCGGACAGTAAAGAAATTCTTCCTTATGTCCAGCCTGAAGCGGTCTTGCAGGAGTTTGTGACGGTTTGACCTAGTCATCCCTTGGGGCACTCTGGTGAACAAATGTTCCCCCAGATCCTGGTGGTCACCCCTGATAAACTTATAGGTGGCCATCAGATCACCCCTGAGCCTGCACTTTTCCAGGCTAAAGAGTCCCATGTCTGTCAGCCTATCATCGTAAGATCTGTTTTCCTGACCTCTGATCATGCGTGTGGCTCTCCTCTGGACTCTCTCAAGCTTCTCCACATCCTTTTTGAATTGTGGAGATGAGAGAGAGAGAAATTATATAAATATAAATATGCATGCATTCAGAGAGAGTCTTGTGGAAAATGTAGGACTACTAATAAATATGCTTTTCAAAAGACTAGAGTCTGTATTTTTGCTTGTAGTCTTCTACCCCACTTAGCTTATAGGTTTTTCTTACTCAGACATGAGCAACTAGACCTGTGGAAGACTTCAGTGAAATGAGAAAGGCTAAAAGAAATATTAATGGTACCCAAAACACCCAGCTCCAGATGAATTCATATGCATGTTACTGTTGAGAATTTATTTTTGTTCTGTAGGGCCCTACTGTAACATTGCCTGAAATCTCTCCTAAAGCTGTCGCATCATGGCTTTTTTTATATAAAAACAAGACTTGAGAACCCTATTGTTATTTTTATTCTTTTAAACATCTTGGGCCTCAGAAGTTTTGCTCTTATATGGCTAAGATCCCTGCTAGATATTACATATATTACACAATTAACTGTTTAATCATGTAATAAATTTAGACCAGCTACACATGCAAAGAAATTATCACAATACAAATGACTATCCAGCCATAAAAAGAGTCAACCAGTTTGTGCTTAAAAATGTGTGACAATTCTATAGCTCAGTTCTATCCAGCATTAATTTAAACGTGTAGCAGGGCCCTAAGTGTTGTTTCATGCCAACCTGCATGTGCTTTTAAGGAAGAATGGGGCCAATAGTGAACAGTACATGAAAGTAGGTGCGATAAATCAGATTTTCTGGCTGATTTCCTATTGAAATCAAATACCTGTCCTGGAGTCCACAGAGAAATATGGTTGGCCCTGGAGAATACTGTAGACTACTCTGGCACTGTTCCCATATGTTGGATCATCAGCATCTGTTGCTGTCACCTGAATAACAGAGGTACCTGAGGAAAAAAAAGGGAGAACCCAGTTAAATGTATAGGTAGGGGGAAAATAGATATGGTTCTATCCAGGTTTAATGCTTAAGAAACATTCTATCATATTGGACTTCATCTAGGAATATTTTTTCATGTGCATGAGACTAGTATGCATACCTCATCAGTACTGATGAGAGTTAATACATATAAATCCACCATTTATCACTGAAAAGATAGAAAACCCTTAAACTAGCAGTTCTGTAACTGTGACCTTTGAAGCTTGTGGTTTGCAGAGAACTGGCTGGTTTAGGGTGCTCACTTCTCTTCCTTATTTCTGGCTACTAAGTAATACTAAAAAGAGCAAAAAAGCACTCTGTAGTATACTATTATGACTTCGCTATGTAAAACAAAATAGTGCTTATAACTTGTGAGTGAAATGCATCTATGGAGAGGCACAACAGGGCAGCTCTGTGCCCTGAGCAGTGAGGCAATGCCAGCTTCCGTGCTGTTGATGGCACAGCACAGCAGTGGCAGAGCTAGGCACCAGCTGCAGTAGCAGCTATTTTTGCAACCTGCCCCACAAAGGTGGCACCTGGGGCTGTTGCCTGTGTTGGTTTCCCCTCCTCCCCTTCTTTCAGTCATGCTACTGTGGTTACATGGGCAAATCCAGATTGCAGCAAGGAGGAATGCAGCCGGATCCCCTTTAACTGTGTTGGATGCGCACTGAGTTGAGCTGAATTCAACAGCAGGGCAAAAGTGGGGATAAGTGGCAGTGGCACTCATCTCTTGGACTCTGGAGCTGTGTGAAAGCTGGAGATCCATGAGCACATGCCAGTCAGGTGGTGATCTAAGAGCTCGGGGCACTTGTACGGCTCTGGTAGGAGCTGTGCTGACACATTGTTTTGCGCAGAGAGCTCACTGTGTATATGCCACACAACCACAGCTTACTGCGGCCTCATTGCTGCACACTGCTAGATCCACCCCTGTGTGTCTATGAGGTGATCTCTCTGGTAAACTAGGGCTTAGACTATGAAGATATCTGAAAACTCTGGCCTGCTAAATAAAATATAAACTCACATGAAGTTAAAACTACACTACACCTGCATTGCTAAGCAATGACCTACTCAGTAAAACAGTATTTCAATATGGTTTTGTTCATGCATTTAAAGAATTGTAAATGCCTAGAGATTGTCCTTCTGAAGCATTTGTTGGTGCCTAAATAGAGATGTCTTTTCTATTCATTGATTTTCAAGGGACCTTATCTCTCAAGTTAACTGTAGTTCTGTAGGCTATATAATCTTCTAAGAACTTTGATATGGTGGAATATAATTACTTCCAATATATTTTTTCCGGTGTCTCCCCTTTTATCTAGAGATAGTACGTTATGAATCCATCTATCCCTCTATCTAATATTCCATGATGAAAAACAACTTCTCTCATGTTATTTTATAAAGGTTGGAAAATTAATCCTAGACCTAACCACGCATGAAATCCAGAAAACTTTAGACCTTGGTGTAACTTTTATGGCTCAAGTTCACCTCTAGCTTTATGTCTAAGTTACTAATGTGAAGTGGAAACTTGGCTGTATATTCATTCTATGTGATTTAAGTAGCACTATATCTTTATCAATATGTCACCAGAAAGCAATTATTATCTCCAAAGAAATGGAAATGCAATAGGAGAAAACTAGAACAACAAAAAAAGACAGTATTGTTCATTTAGTAGACAATTTCTAGAGAGAGTTGGTTTTTTGAACCCCTCAGATCCTAGGAAGGCAGCTATTTGTATTCCGCTGCACTGCAAAAAAGCCTCAGTATCTTCTCATTTTCAACTTATTTATACACCACAAAATACTTACAGATCTACCTGAACTATGTTCAGCAGAAACCCAGATAAGGTTGGAGTTGGGGCGCAGTATCAAAGGTGGCTTAAAGTTTCCATCCCAAAAAATCCCAAATCTAGGGGCAGCTAGATATTGCTTGTCAAGCACTCAGAGCAACTATAATTTTTGCTTGCTAGTAAGGGATACCAAAGAGGCCATCACACAGCTGCATGTTGTCAGACCACAGGGCATTCAAGCCCTTTCTTACCTCCTGTGTGCTCTTTCCCCTGTCTCCCCTTCCCCCACCCCCTTTCATTATAACATGACCTCTTGCCTGAGCAGGGCCAATACACTTGCTTAACAGTAGCCAAGGCTGTTTTAGGGAAGCTCTCCAACATTGTTGTATTGCTCTCATGTAAGGCCAAGGTAGAGTCTGTGAGGCACTGGGCTGGTTTGGGTATAATTAGATCATTTGGAAGATTGTGTTCTTAAATCCACCTTACCCACTGGTGACATTTCTGGAACAGAAGCTACATAAGGTCCATCCAGAAATTTAGGTTCATTGTCATTGATATCTTGGATTTTGATAATGAACTCTGACTCTGGTTCCATTGGCCTGCCTGTCCGTCTGTCCAGGGCCTGTGCCCTCAGTGTATACTGGGATCTTTCTTCTCGGTCCAGTCTCTGAATGGCATGAATGTCCCCAGTCGTATCATCAATCGTAAATACAATGCCAGCTCCTTCTCCTGAAAGAATGTATTTGATTGATCCATCCCCTCTGTCCATATCAGAATGAAGCTGCAAAAATTAATGGGAACCAATTAGATGATGAGCATGGAGTGCCTGCAGTGAAAGACGTATTCCCAATTACTTTTCAGAACATTTTGGTCCCACTATTAAGATTCAATAGCTGGCTGTAGAAGCATTTCTTTTGCATTGACAGATACAAATATTCGGTAAAAGTTATCTGGTTCTAGAAACTTACGCAAATATTCAGTAAAAGTTCATGTAACCAAGATGCAATGTTGAGGTTAAACGCTACATCAATCATCCCCCAAAACTGCACTCTGCTAAAAGAAGCAGATTCAGACAACCAAAGAAGAACACTCGCTTGGCCTGATTCAAAGCTCCTTGAAGTCTATGGGAGTCTTTCTATCGACTGCATAATGACTTTATACTTGCCGAGGTGACTCAAGAGGGGTAAGGCTGCCGCTCATAAAATATGACTATGTATATCATAGACCAAAGAATACGGACTAAAGAGAAAATAAAATAAGGACGCTAGGGAGCAAAGAAGCAACAGAACTCAATAATTGCTGTGTTGCAAAACTCCCTTAAAAATCATTTCTGATAAGAAAATAGAAGAAAAGTTGTTGGACAAATAAAAATGTAAGCTAAGCAGCTGAATACATACACAAACCACCACACACAAAAGATATGCACCCCAAGTTTTAAAGGGAATTAACAAATGAACTTACTGCATGACTGATAGATAATTAATTTTAGGAAGCCGAGGATAACTGGGGATGTAACAGAGTAAGGAAGAAACATAAGTGTTTCTGTCACTAATTCTTTTTTTTTTTTTTTTTACAACAGGAAGGAGAATTATTCTGGTAACTAAGCATGTGCTAAGCATGAGAAATACTGGAATGAATGTTAAGGATCAAACAAATCACATCATTTCAATGGGACTTCAGATACATTTAAAGTTAAGCTCCTGTTTAAACGCTTGTCTGGAGTGGGGCCTTACTGCCCACTGAGGTGGCACAAGATCAAACCTCAAATGCTTGAAAGTAAAAAAAAGTTATATACAGTAATCATCAGAATGGGTTTATAATAGAGCTGTCAAATGATAAAAAATTTGGTAGTGATTAGTGGCAAGATAAAAAAAATTAGTCACAATTAATTGCAATTTTACTCACATAGCTAAAAACTCAAAATTATGTGCAGAAAAACTCAAAGTTACTGTATGCAAAATTATGCGGGTACTTTGTATGTTTTGGGGGTCAGTGTGGTATACGTGTGTATTGGGGAGGAAATTTGTGAAGGTGTGGAGGGCTGTGTGTGTGTAGGGGGGGTTTGGAGCCTGGGGAGTGGGGGAATTGCCGCAGGGGGGTTCTGGAGACCAGGGAGGGAGGATGCCTTAGCAGGATGTGGGGTACTGTGGGTCAGGAATGAGGGGCAGCAGCAAGGCTGGGAGAGCTGTGGCTTGGGAGTGAGGGGCAGGGCACAGGCATGTCACTGCCTCACCCAGTCATATTTCTGCCCCCCCCCAGGGTGTCCTCTTTTTTTGAAACTGGAAATATGGTAACAACCCTACAGGAATGTAGCTCAATGGCATGTAGAGCAGCACCCAGCAGATAAGCTGGGGGAGAGGGAACAGGTTGTGGACCAGATCGAGGCCCCCATGGTGAGGGAGTGGGGTTGGGGCAGGGGCAAGGGCTGGGGTGAATGGGACCCTGGGGCTGGGGCCAGGGCGGGTCATGGGATAGAGCTGCAGGAGGCTTATCCAGGGGCACACATCCTTATGGGGGGCATGTGGCCCCCCAGATTAGTGCGAAGGACAGAGATGGGCTGCCCACTGTGGACGGGGGCTCTGTGGCTTGCTGCCTTTGCCCTGGGAGCCGCATGCTGACCACTCATCCTGTGCTCATCCAGCAGCTGGAGGCACAACATGGCATTGCATAGCTCCCAGGATAAAGCAGGATAATAGACTGTAGGATCCCAAGACAGAAGGCTTTCTCCCAAGGGAAATGCTATGTCTGTTTATAGTCAAAGAGAATTAAATTAAAAAGGAAGGCAGGCAGGCAGGCATAGGTAGAAAAGCACAACACAATCCTAATGGTGTCATCTTTTCGGTCATGGAGAATTCTCACTACAAAAATGGTGGGATCCCGAGCTGCAGGCATTTAAAAGTAGTCTAGACAATACAATAGAGACATACCATATGGAACAACCTTGGCTTTCATGACAGTCCAAACTGTAATTTTAGGAAGAAAGATTAATTATCTAATTACCTTATCTGATCTAACTCCTTTGGGCCACATCCTCAGGTGAAAGTCAGTGAGACCCTTCACCTTCAACTATGAAATACTGCTGCAAATCTGGCCTTCTGATTCTTTTTTGTTCACGATCCCATCAAAGCACAATATATGACCTACACGAGCTTTGAGCCAACCCTAATTGACTCCAATGGAAGTTTCACATTATTCTGGATAAGAACCACATTGGGGCTCTGAATTAGCACTGCTTCTACCAGCGACTAAAGTGGAATACTTTACACAACAGTCACATCTGTATTCAGCTAACCTACATGTTCTAAGCAAGCATAAGCATTTCCTTAAAGGATGTTGAAATTACATTACTGAGCCACTAGCTTTATTCTATAATCAACCTTGCATCACACTGTGAAAAACATATATTAAAATCATGTACCTTCTGTTACTTTTAAAACATGTTAAAAGCACATTTTAGGTTTACTCCCATTTAGACTTTATATCTTACTCTGTATTTAAAAGTTACAGCTGAGACCTCTTTTTATGAGGCTCCAAAATGGCTGTAAGAAGCAAAGGTACAGATCGTGACAATTAACTTGTCGGGTAATTGATATTTCATTTAATCACTTTGCTGCAGGTCTCTGCTTTGGCTACTGTGAACTTAGGCAGTATTCTTTGGAGCCTTGACCCTTCAGTGGAAGGCTGGTATTTCTTCACAGATGCATCAGTTTAAAGTAAGTCGGAAACCAGTAATATTTGGCAGCAGAAAAGCAGTTAAACCAAGATGACTGCTACATATATCAAGTCATACACAGGCACTCAACTACAAAGTGGTGTATCTTCAGGAAACACTATTTGCTCTGTACTCTTAGAAGTCAGAGAACATCATTGTAGGAGCTAGTAACCAGGACTTTTCCAGAAAGACAGCATTTTAGCATGGCAGATTGATCCAGAACCAATACACTGTCTTGAGGGACATTTGGTTCAGTGAGTATGGCCACATAAGTAGGTCCAGCTGATACACCTAACTGGGGAAAGAAGGAAAAGAAGGAAGGAAGAAAGGAGGAGAAATGGTTGTGGTATGTTAATAAAAAAGCCCTGCTTAAGCGGTAAAATGCTGAAATAGAAATAAAGGTATATTTTAAAATGAGCAGTGAAACTGAAGTGTTCAAGGGACTGAGAGAAAGATACTGAGCCCAACTCATTGCTAAATTACATTCTCGGTCTACAGCTGTATTTGAAATCAATGCAATCACTCAGGGTGTAAATGAGGAGAGTATTTTGGCTATTAATAACACTATTTACAATCAATAAGGATCTCTGCCTTACTGTATAATAGCGTGTTAGAAACACTGGCTAGAGATAGACATCACTGAATGACGCGGATCAGCCATGCTGTGATGTGTTGCGGCACAGCTGATCTGCTTCACTGGGCAAAACGCATGTTGCCCCTTGTTCTAGGGCATGGTGCTGCCTGAGGAGAGAAGGTAGTAGACATCCACTGCAATGAAGTGGCAAAATCTATTACCACCTTTTGTCGCACCACAGATTTTCCTTTCATGAGGTGTAACAAAGGGTACTGATGTCTATTTGCTCAGCATTTGTGCTGCCATAAAAAGATTATGACTTCACAACTGATGTCAGGTGACATCTGTTTTCATCCACTGTGTCTCAAGCAGGTTGGCTGGTAATTCAAACTAATACAAGTTCCAGAAAGTAATGCTTGAAAAAGAACATACCCTATTATTTGTAGACAAAATATGTCTAGAGCATAAATATATGTATCTGTTTGTGTGTGTGTGTGTGTGTGTGTAAGAGAGAGAGAGAGAGAAAGAGAGGAGAAGGTATGCCAGATTAATAATAGGATTTCTTTTGCAATTTGTTTTGCACCTTGTATGCAAAGGTTTTACCATTCCAGGCTATAATAAATCTTAACAGCATTCACCGAATGAAGCTCCTGTTGCTGCGGTGACAGATCAGAATGTCCAACACCAAGGCTGTCCAAGGAAGGGACGTGTTGTGTAGCAGTCACTGGGCTGGAAAAGAAATCCACTTGCAAGTTGGGCCAATGCTGGGGCAGCTGTGGTGCATTGTGCTTCCATGTGGCAAGCTTGGAGCTGGAAAGAATCCCCTCAGATTTTCCCCTTCCATAGTAAATGAGGAACTAGGTGAGCAGTGATGCATACAGCCCTTGAGAAAGCACCAGCTATGTCAGTGGCCATGTCTACATGAGACACTGACTTCTCAATAGCTTGATATTACTGCACAGTAGGTTGTGTGGCAAAAACTGTGATGCAATACTACTGCACAGTAGTATTAGGCTACTACACAGTAGCATCACAAAAAAGGCATTTGCTGGCACTACTATGTAGTAACTCGAGTTACTGTGCATTTATTTGTCAGGTATCCAGGTTGTAGCTGTATTGGTCTAGAGGCAAAAGGAATCAAAACTCATGGAAGAGATATCTTTTGTTAGATCAACTTGATATTTGCAAACAAATTACTGAATTTATCTGCAGGCCTTCAGGCTTTTGTCCTAGTTAATGCCTCTTCCTGCAGACACAACTAAAATTCCTAGTTATGCCTTTTCCTGCAGTGTCAAAAAAGCAGTGTGACAGAGTAATTCTCCCTGGAAATGCAGGCATGTCCCCATGAACGTGCACATGCAGTTTGTGGCACCTCAAAGCTGTTTGAGGTGCTGCAAATCACACGTGGTGCATGTACATCCATGCACCAGGCTGCTTATTTGCAGCACAGTGGTTTTTTTGACACCAGATCTCACTATCAAAAAAACCCACCTGCTGCTGAAAAAAGCAGTCCAGTGCACATGGTAACAGTACATGAGCTGGAGACTGGAGCCTGGCCGGCCAGAGCCACACTTTGGCTGCCGGCCGGATCAGCACTGCTGCTGCCCCAGGAGGCTCCCACAATCCCAGGTAAGGCTGCTGGAGCCTTCCCTGCCCCACCCAGGTCCCTTTGCCATGTGCCATACACCAGACTGTGAGTGCAGGGTGTGCCCAAGGATAAATAGCAGTGGCACAAATATGTGCCACTGCTATTTGTCCCATAGGAAACGTGCACCCCTGCACATGCAAGCTTATAGGGACACACCCAGCATGTCTAGGAACTATAGTATCCCAAGAGAGAGTCTGGATGGGGCCAGCAGGAACTTCCTACTGTGGCAAAACAAACACAGGCTAACCACCAGACCTTGCAAGTGCAGCAGTACAACTATGACTTCTCTAGTGTAGTAGTACAACTGTCACTTCTCCAGTTTTTTCTATAAGACCCTATACATAACCGAGTTGTCTGCACACCACAAGCCCCAGTAGCTCAGAGGGGAAACAGTGTAGCATGCACTACATTTTGCATTTGGTAAACTTCACTAAAAAGGGGAAGAACCCCCGCCCCCATTTGTCCCAACTCTTCAGGGAGGGTAGCACCTGCAATACAAGAGTAGTGTGAAGAGTTCAGTTGCAGCCCAAGGAATACAAACTGGAGACCAACTTACGCCTGTCCCATCTCCTTGCACACCTGTTCAGCTGCCAAACTCACAATACGGGCTGGTCTTCAAGACAGAGATAGGGTGAGGAGGTGGCAAAGGAATAAGCCCTCCTTCCTTTGGTACCAGAGCTCTGGTGCTGGAATATTATAAGCTGCTGGATAAACTCAGGAAATGCCTGAGACCGACAGTGAGCATTTTTTGTTTCCCTAACATCACATTGTCCAATCACCTCCACCACTGAAAAGGTTGAAGCCTAGTATTTAACTTTAATGGGAGTCATGTAGCTAAAACACCATGCAGTGCTTTGAAACTAACCTCTAAATGACATCTTCAGGCACAGGAGAAAGGAAAACATTGTGCTGTGTGTCAGGAGGATCTTTCCTTCTCCCTGTCCAAAAATACTTTTCCTTTATGTCTCTCCATCAACCATAGGGTATTTTTCATAGAGGCCATTAAAACTGCACCAGCAAGGCTTAATTTGTGGATGAGGTTAAAGACTCCTTGGTGTTGCCCCAGTGGTGTAAAGTTAATTGAAAGCTTCTCCAAAGCAGGCTGAAACTTCCCTCTCAGAGGGGAATCCTTTGAAATGAAAAGCAAATAAACTGTCTCTATGCTATTCACTTTACCCTCTTCTACCCTGCAAGGGGCACTGGAGCTTGACAGCAGATATGGCTAGAGTCATTTCTGGCCACCAGAAACATTCCACGGGGCCCCATGCTCTAACTTGCATTGGGGCTGGCCCTAGGAGTCATCTTGCCTTCTCTTTCCTCAGTTATGCTGACTGCACACTCAGACCACCTAAGGACTGTGCTTGCAGTGTTTTATGCCCATGTATTTGCATGCTTGATTACACATCCAGGCCCCCCTAATGACGAACCATTTTATACATTTATCTATACCTTGGTTGTGCTCTCAGTGCTGGAAAATAGCTTCAGATTTATCCTCGTGTAATTGAGATGATAAATCTGGCCCTAGTTTTTAAGCAAAGGCCTTTGGGGGAAATAAATATTAATTCCTTAAAGCACAAGGGAAACCGGGAGAAGTTGGGCTTGGTGATGAATCAAGGATGGTGAGATGCTTGACATCTTGCTTAAAACAGGGTCTGTCAGTAGTAACTCCACTCAAGTCACCCAAAAACACATTGATGTTAGCTCTGCAGGGGTAAATCAGAAATAATGCCAGAGGCAGATCCAGAGGGGGTACATTGGCATGAATGCATCCCTTTTTTGGACAGGACCATGCTGATGAAGCCTCTGGGGACTTTAAATTTTTCCCAGAATAGAAGAGAACCCCCCATTCCCCTCCATGCTCGGCACATCCTCCCCCTTCCCCTCCATCCCTCATCTGCTGCAGTTGCTTTCCCTGCTGTTCCATGGGTGGGGTATCTTTATAGGTGCTCCTGCCCACTCCAGCTGGGCTGCACAGGGGCTATAATTTATATATTATATCAAAGTGCCTTTCGCCAGATGGAGGGACATTCTTTGGGACTGGTCCAATAGCTCACTTACAGCAGCAGCAGTGACACTCTGTGCCTACTCCTGCAGGGACTAGGCAGTGTGGGGGAACCCAGCCACTGTCCATTGCTGCTGCTGTCATGACTGTCCCAGTTGAGCCCAGTTCCTGGGCACCCTGGCTGGAGTGAGCAGAAGCAGTTTCAAAACTTCCCCACCTCTGGCACAGCAATGAAAGCAGTGTCTGGAAGAGGAGGGGACAGAAGGAGAGGGGAAGGGACATGCCTCTGAGGATAGAGGGGAAGGCAGGGATTCTTACCTCCTTTGGCAACTGAAAAAGTCCCCTGAGGCTCCCACAGTGGGGTCTGCTCACACCAGTGGGCTGAGGGAAGGAGGGTGGGAACAGGGGTGCAGCCCTCCCTGCAGTGCAGGTGGCTATTCCCAGCCCCCCATTTTGCCAAATCCTGCATTCACCCTGAATTAACTCGATTCAAGCCAAAGTCATTTTTTGACTTACCCCACTGTAACTGAGAGCTCATTGTAGCCCTGCAGAATTATACCTGTGATAAAAACAACTCCTAAACAGATCCTTGGACTTGTGAACATTTTTCCTAAAATATGAAGTTTAGAAGAAAAGAAGGAACCCCAAATACATGTTTTTCACCAGCCTTTATCCAGTTTCATCTAATCCTCTTGATATATCCTAGCATCTATGAATCTATACATCTATATATGTATGCTATACTCATCACCAAAGCATCTGATCATCTCAACGTGTTAAACCATAAGCATACTCTTCAAACAATTAAACACATTAGCATTTCCCCCAGTGCATCAGCTCAATGTTTGTCACTTGCTTTTAATTATCTCTATAACCAGTGTAAATTGGAGGTAAACATGGACCTGCCTGTGAGCTTTGAAGTGGCAGGATCAAAATAACTTCAGTGATCCCAGAGTACTAAAATGCAGTGGAAAAAGGAAATAAAGAAAGTGGCAAATTGTGAGTGACCATCAGTAAAGTAAGGTTTAAAACATCATGGGGTGCATCTACACATGTTGCTATGGCGATGTTGTTACTGCGCCATGATTTAGTACTTCCAGCACCATGATTTAGTACTTCCTTTTGGAAGTATTAAATTACAGTGCACTAACCACCTGTACTACACCATACATGTGGTGCATGGTTATTTTTAGCACCTACTTTACTATAGCAGTACTCTATACTAGGGAAGCGCATTGCTACCACGACTTAGTGTCACATGTAGACATGCCCCATAAGCCTGCAATTCCATTACCTTGTATTACTGGAAAGGAAATTCTACCACGGGAACGTGGTAGCATTTTACATTGATTTTGCATTTCTCTGTACTAATATCACAGATTACACCCAGTGTCAAGGAATGAATAGTGGGGACCCATGTCAGGAGATTAGACAAGCACCTGGTTGGGGTTACTTGACCCCAGCACTATTTCCTGCCCAGAGCAGGGGGTCGAACTCAATGATCTAATAGGTCTCTTCTGACCCTAGAAATCTATGTCTTTAATATAAACACTTATTCTTACTCCTCTACATATTCTGCTTTTGTCAATAGAATAGTGCTGAAGTCATACCAGTGTAAGTGGGAGGAAATTGAAACCCTAATATGAAACCACACTTTTCAAAAGCCACTGGTTAGTTTTATTGGACTGTAAATTTCAGATTTAACATCAGATTTGATCACAGACAGAAGCATTATTACAAGCCCTTTCTTCCGTATTCCTCACATGTCAATATAACCTTGCTTTGTCTTGACATTGTATTGGTCCCTGGAAAGACTCTTACAAATTTTCTAAAACTATCTCAATTACATCCGATAATTGTTACAACAGATCTTTCTGAATCAGGCAAATACATTGATAGCTTTTTGAAACAGAAATTCTTCCCAACTCAAGGTCAGACCAGTAAAAAACTCTGGAGAACTAAAGTAAATTGGATATGGACAGATTCACTGCCAGAAGGACTATAATAAAAGGTACTTCGGGGAAATCTGGCTTTTTTTCCTTGCCATGTAATACCATATTTTCTCACATACAACAAGCCATGGAATATGATACACATCTAATTTTGAAAGGCAGAATGAAAAAAAAGATCATTCCTTGTAGTAAGTAACTGAGTAACAGCAGCTGGGAATTGAGCTCATTGTTCTGTTCATTGCAGATTTTATGGTTTGTTTCACCCATAAAAGGAAGAACCCACTTGTACCGTATTTCTCAAATATAATGCACACTTCACTTTCCAGCAGCTGGCTTTGGGAGAAAGATGTGTGTTACCTGCAAGAAAATATGGTATATGGATGTAGAAATGTGTGTGTGTGTGTATTCAGGCAAGGTTCTTTGGGTAGATGTGATATATTTTATTAGATCAACTAAATAGTTGGAAAAAAGTTCTTTGCAAGCTTTCAGGCATTAGGAAACTCTGCCAATATATTACTATTAATATATTAATATTTATATACACATATATACATACACACATATATATGTATATATATGCATGTTTCCATTCTTCCCTTAAGCTTCCCATTTTGTGGTTCTTACCTTGCCAACGTATAAAGGGTCAGTTCCTGTGTACTCTTCCAAAACAAAGAACTGGTTCCACACCCAGCTCCTCTTCATTCGCTGATGCAGTAGCAGCTTGTCAGATAGGTTATCTTCTTGGCTTTTGGTAAGTGGCTTAGCACTCCCAGATAGCACAGTTGTAGTAAGGTCCATCAGTCCCCAAAAGTACAAGGACACACCAAGTCCAAGAAAGTTCTTTGCATTGCTCATTCTACCTGAAGTCCACATCTATTTATGAGGGATGTTGTTAAAATGAAAACACCACAGGTTGGCTCCTTCAGGAGGGGAAAAATGTCCAATATGTAGGCTTCTGAAGCTTGCAAGAGAACTGTGGTTCTGAGGATAAGAATTACCTGCAAAGTTAAGGAAAAATTTCTGTAACAAGCATATGTTTTATTTGTGCTACAGAGAGAGCTTCTGTTCTGTTCTGCATAAGAAATGTGAAAACAGGGCATGCATGTTCTGAAGAAAGCAGTCTGTTACTTCATTAGCTGTAGCACTGTATGCTTAGATACAGGGACCGGGTGGGGTATATTTAGGAAGTAAGAGTTCTTGACTTTGCTCACTTAGCTTCAAGATTCCACTATATTATTGATTTCCACGAGTTAACAGACAACTCTTTAGAAATATTTATGACCAGAAGCCTTTTGAAAATATTTTGCAGATAATACATTTTAGAAATTTATAAACACAATTAATGTTTCTATGGCAATTGATTTTTTTCTTGTTTAGAAACCATCTTGCCACCTCACCTGGGCATGTGCATACATATACAAGGGTATTACTGACACATTACAGACCCTGAATTTCATTTCTAGAAGCTGCAAAATATTTCTTACTTCAAGTATTCTTTCAACCCTTCATTCCTTGAATTCAGGTTTCACACTCCATTGCTTCCTCTCTGAGGAGCTGATCACTGGTGCTAATGTGACATTTCTAGAATTTGAATGGTCAGTTAATCATTGTTGAATCCACAAAAGGTTGCAGAAAGCTGATGGTCACATGCTATTGTGGTCTATGTCTAAGCAAGTCAAGCTAACAAATTTTTCCTTCTTAAGCCTGAAAAACGTCTTTAGGCAGAGGAATGCCGACCTCCATCAGAGGACACTTTCTCATCAGTCTAGGTTTTTTTTCTTGTCATGAAGTCAGATTAGCTGGTGACCTCACTCCAGGCCATGGATTGTAGCAATCTTTTCTTTCCCTGTTTTTCTGGGCTTAATGAGGTGGCACTGCACTCTAGTTACTCTGTCAAAACACTCAGCACATCCTCTCTGGGCTTAATATTTTGCTGTTCTTTTTTTGAGAACCCTGGCTTGGCTCCCTTTCAGGACAAATGGACTTGTTAGCAAGTGTTTATTGGGCTGGGAAGCTTAAGCAGCTACCACATGCTTAACTTTACTACTATTATTATATCAAGGTCTTGAGGCTTAATTAATTGTTTTTATCCTAGGGAAATAAAAACTAGCAGGAGATGCCTGTCAAATCATCATAATTGAAATCTTTCAAAGAGTTAAAAATATCATTCATAGCTGCATGGATTTTTTAAAAGTGCCAACTGATAAAATGTAGTATTTTTTCCAATATAAAAAGTCTGGAGGAATGGAGTCTTTGAATATACATGATTTAAGGTTGCATAGCTAAAGCTTTTCTGGACTTGGAAATTGACTGATATAGTGAGTCCAAACTGAATTCCAAGGTTTATTAAGCTGAATTCACTCTGAAATAAGTGTGTCTCCAATCATTATAATTATTAGTGGAATAGTGCAATATTATAGCCAGAATGATCTATAGAAGAGATAAGTCATTGTAAATTGTTAATAGAAGGGTGCTGGCATCCAAAAGCTCCTGAGCTCCATTCCCTCCTGAGAAGTTAATGGAAGTGGCACCTGTGTAACTCAGACCAGAATGGAGCCCCATCTATGTAGCGAAAGGGTCAAAACTAGTCATAATATATTTGGTACTTTATAGTGAATCTGGAAGCATCATGTGAGAAGCAGTCCAAGCACAGGCTGATGTCGGGATGTTGTTTTGAAAATTCAGTATTTGATTTTCAATTTTGTTTACCTTTAATAACATACTGTGGCTAATGACAACCTCAGATCACAACGTGCAATGGTCAGTTATGGTCCGGCTGGCAGGACACTATAGTTTCCTTCATGCTAGCAAGTAACCAGTGGTTGACTACTAGCAAGTAACCAGTACGACTTTAATTAGGCAAAATTAGGGAAATATTATTCATAATCCAGGTTTTGTGATTGATCAGGACCCCTGAAATAGAGCACGTCCTTTGGAATAGTGGTGTTCAACCTTCTGGCCCCATGGGTTGGATGAGTGATTCAAGGTCAGTTCACAGGTCTGATCCCACAGGTGGGTTTCATCCATGGGCCAGATCTAGAATAGGTTCAGCATGAAGGGCTGCTCATCACATGATAAATGGAGTATCCCCAAGTATGACCCTGCTCAGATCTTGAAAAGCAGTTAATGCAAAAGGGAGATGGGTTCTCTCCCTCTTTGAGGCTTTTCTGTGACTCAGTCTTAAGGATAAGATGACTGTATGTGTTCAAAAGTAGATACATTCATGAACTGTAAGGGATTTGAACAGGGTGGAATAGAAGGGCACTGAGATACATATGTCTACTTAGACACCTAAGAGGTGGAAAGGAATCAGGTCCTGTGATGTTGCCTTGGCCCACAGCTTTCCAAAACTTTCAAGATTTGGGCTGAAATTTTAAAAATGTAGACTTGTCCAAAGGTCAGGTCTCTTTAATTATTATCTGAATAAAAACAACGTTGCTACTTATGAGGCTAAGAAGACCGACTGAATGCACTGGGACAGATCCTCCTAGGAGGCAAAATGGCACAGCTTCATTGACTTCTGCTCTACTGATAGCTGCTGCTGCTGGTGTACCTGGTGCTGCACTGGCTATCTCATTCTGCTTGTGCAGATACTTCTGATCTATGTAGCTGCAGGTAGCATGATTGGCAGTGGCATAACTAGTAGGGGAATAAGAGGTAACTGCCCTAGGTGCCTACTTGGGGCGGGGTGCACAAAATAAAGCAGCTGATACCAACAGCCGTTCATTTGTAGAAGCAACTGCAAGTTGCTGCTTTTGCTTTGCCCCAGAGTGCCTGGCTACCTCCCTACACTGCCAATTATTAGAATCAACAGGATAGTACACAAAAGCACAGAGCCCAACAGAAGCACACTCAAGGTGCTTTCAAATGTGTTCAATACTACCATTTTAGGAATAGATTCTGCCTGCCTGCCCCAAGCTGGAGAAAACAATGAAACACCTCACACAGGAAGGCTCTACTCAACCTCCACCTGAATAGTAACATCAGGCCCTCACTTATGTTCTCATGAAATCCTGTACAGGTTTTTAAGAGACTTAAACATCAGAAAGGAGGGAAGTAATGGCTACTCTGCTTGCTGCATGGAGCATGGACAAGAAAGCAGCCTATTGGAGCTCAGCAAAGGCAAGCTCCAAAGATTTAAGTTCCACAGGAAGTGAAATCTTGCTTCCTTTGTGCATGCGAGGAGCCCCTTTAAAGCCAATCAGACTGCTGGCATGAGAGTATGGTACGTTCCAAGCAGATAATAAAGGGCACCGTTTAAAAGTATTGATGCTACTTCTGTGGCCCATATCACAGCACCACTGAGAAACATGTCCTCTCTGATTGTTCCTGCTCAGTGTGCACCAAGGTCCAGAAATAAGACCATGCAGCTCGATTAGAGTAGCCTCGAGTGGATGCCTAGATGCCTGGTCATGCCCAAGAGTCTGAAAG
This sequence comes from Crocodylus siamensis, assembly GCF_052110815.1. Classification (NCBI taxonomy): domain Eukaryota; kingdom Metazoa; phylum Chordata; order Crocodylia; family Crocodylidae; genus Crocodylus; species Crocodylus siamensis. The sequence goes on from NC_143397.1 coordinate 137,684,751, forward strand.
CAGCCCTGGGCATGTGTTTGCACTACCCTGCCTACAATCACTAATTTTTGGTAGGCCCTAAAGTGGGTGGGGTATACTTCTCAGCTTTGTGGCTGGGCTTTCCATGCAGTCAGTGGAGACATAGACTCAGAGAGAAGCACAGCTGGAAGGGACCTTTGCAGGTCATCTAGTCCAACAACCTGCCTCAGGCAGGATCATCCCTATCCAAACCACTCCATACAAATCTACTGTCCAACCTCCTAGGAAAACTACCAGATTTGTTACTCACTGCTGATTGCCCCATGGTCTTTGGCTTGGCTGCATTAGTGCAGCAGTCAAAAATCCCAAAGCTGAATCAGTTCAATCTTTTCAGGTTAGTCTAAGCTGTGTAGATTGAACCAATAAACAAGTGAAAAGACACTCACTTTTGATTCCGGAAATGCAGCCACATGCCTGCAGTGGCCCAGGCCAGAACCTGGCTGGAGCAGACAGATTGGGCCAAGGCTAGCCTGCCTACGCTGTGAGGCGGGGAGGTTCCAGGGGAGGTGCAAAGCATCTTGTGATGCTGGGGGCCTGTGAGTTAACTTGAATCTGGAGGCAATCTGGGACAGAAGTTCAATAAACCAATTTAACCTAAATCTGATACTACATCCATCCAAGGTTATTTTAAGTTGGTTTGGGCCAATTTGAAAGCATTTATGTGCACTGAACTTCTGTTTTCTTACAGATTTGAACCAGTTTCCAATCACTTATACTGGTTTATGTGTAATTTCTGTCCCTAGCCCAAGTGCTCAGCCTGAACTATTTTTTTTTGCCAGTGCCTTGTGGTAGGTATCTAATTGCCTGATTAATTTTCTAGGCTACCATCTTTCCCCATGCCCACCTTACTGGAGAGTGCTTATATTATTTTCAAGGCACAGTTACAGAATGTGAGTTTTGCTCAGAAGGACCTGTAAAGCCCTCATTGTACCTTGCAACCAGGGGTCCAAACACCTCCTTGTGTGTAAACAACATTATCACTTAACATACACATCCTAATGTAAAATTGACACATGTTCTGAGAGTGAGCTGATGAAAAGCTTCCATCCTTTCAAAAAGCAGCATTTTTGCTTTAATTAAATTACTTCAATTAAATTAAATTTCCAGGAAAAGAAGACAAGGAAGAGAAATATTGGCAGGAACAAATTCTTCACAGTTCTCACAAATGACCCATTGCGTATGTTACTTCTTCAGAGAATAACAGCTCCAAAGAAAGAATAAAATTAAAGATTTGGGATTTTATGAGATTATATGTGATACAGCACCTAGAGTATTCACTCAGAGATGGGGACTGCTTGTGCCAATGCTGTATAAACATGAACCCCTGATGATTTAGTCTCTGCAACAAGGATCTTACCATCCAAGGCCCCAATCAAGAACAGCTGTACACATGTGCTTAACTTTATGCAGATGAATAATCTCATTGACTACAACAAGATTACTCACATGCAGAAAACTGATCCTCTGTTAATAACTTTGCAGGCCTGGTGCTTCAGCAGATCTGCCAGAGTAGAGTTCTACCCCGTGCTGATTTTGTGGGGTTCCATGGATGCCCAAGTAATTTAGTTGTAGAACTAAGGCCTTAGGGGGCAACTGACTCAGAAAAGGTAGGGTAGAAGGATAGAATATACTCTGTCCCATTCATTTGCTCTCTCTGTATGTCTGTGCATGTGCGCACGCGCGCACACACACTCACACACAGAGGATTTTTTTAATATACGTACATAAATGGTTTTCATCATCATTTTTCCTGTACTAAGACTAATCTTGGTGGAAATTGATTTACACGTGTAATGACTTTTTAAAGTTTTTTTCCTCATCTGTCCTGCCTCAAGAAACTGAACAGCTTGGTAATGAACACAGCAGGAAGAAATTAAACTTCAGTGCAAAGCATGCTCCAAGTGAGCAATTTATTTTGTTCTTTAAATTTCTTGTGATATTTAAAACACAGGGTGGGATAACTCCTTTTTTCCATTAAAGGGATTATTCTTTTATGCTTTCCCAGATTACTACCCAGGATTTCTGTATGCTTAGCTGTTCACAGCACCATCATAAAATATGATAGCCTTACAGGAGCACCTTCTGAACACAGATCTAAATGACTGTATCCCTTGATTGTTCTTACTAAACAGAAGCTGGTGTGTTATTACAGCTATATGGCCTTTATTCCTGGTTTATTCTAATGCTATTATTGGAAGTTATTGCTGCTTATTGAGTAAGTTTACATTACAAAAAAAAAGAATAAATTTGGAGGCATTTGGTATTACTCTGGAAAACAGACATGCCCTGAACATGTATTTTTATCTTTACTTCTTTTTTATTAAGATCTTGGATAAGTACAATGAAAGTTGACAATGCACCATATGGTGCATAAACATTAACTCAGAATATGGTCCAATGTCACAAAATTATATCCATAGACCAGTCAACAATCTCTCCTGGGACACATCAGTGAGCTCATTTTCCTCAAGATTTGAAGTCTTTCGAAGTCATGAAATGCCCGCAGAGTTAAAAAGTCCTAGAGAATGACAGAGGGAGTCCTATCACATAAATCCCAATAGAATGCTTACAGGCCCATAAACTGAGAAGCTGCTACTGAATTTTTAGCAAAAGATGGGTAATGAAAATGCAACAATAGGGTGCATCCAGATGAGCAGGAATGTACAGTTTGTGATGCTTCAAAGCCATTTGAGGCACCATGGAATGTATGCAGCACTTGTGATTCTGTTCACCATGGTGCATATTTGCAGCATGGAAGCCAAATTAAATACCATACTGGGAAATCTCAGTTTATGGGCCTGTAAAAAAACCATGCCAGAAAAAAAGTGGGGTGGTGCATGTGGTTGCAGAATGCACCACTGGAACCTGGAGCCTGCCAGGCAAAGCCATGCTCTGGGCTCTGGTGGTCAGCCACCATTTTTAAGCGCAGGGATGCTGATACACAAGACACTCCAGGTGCTCAGGCGCTTTAATTACAGCAGCTCTTAGAGCCACTTTAATTAAAGTACCACCCCCCCACCCCCGAAGCATGTGTATAAATGTCCACAGTGCTTACAGAAGATGTCTAGGCTCTGGCTCTGATGGGCCTCAAGGGGGAGGCAGTTCCAAAGTTGAGGAGTAACTACCAAAAACATCCTGCCACGTATTTTAATGGTATGAACTTGCTGCGCAGTTTGAACTGGTAAGGAGTTGCTCTCAGCTGACCTTAGGAATCATGATGGAACGTAAGGGAGGAAGTGGCTCCTTAGGTAGGGCCCAGGCCATTTAGGGCTTTATAGATCAAAACCAGCACCTTGACTTGAGCCAGGAATTGGAAGCCAGTGCAGACCTTGGGCACTAGAATAATGAGTTTCTGGTGACCTGCTCCATCAGAAAGCAGACTGCTATGTTGTATACCAGCTACAGTCTCCAGATGGTTCTCAAGGGCAGCCCCATGTAGAGCTCATTGCAATAGTGTAGCTTTCCAGTCAGTGTAGCTTGTAGTTAAAAAAGCGTGGAGATCAGTGGCCATATTTGAGTCTGAAGAAAAGGCCATAACTTTCTCAGCAGATAGAGCTGGTGAAAGGCACTCCTAGCTACTGGAACAATCTGAAATTCCATGTGCAGCAAGGGATCCAGGACTGCTCCAAGGCTGCAAACCTGAGTGACAAGGGGAGGCTGAACCCCATGAATGATAGGTATCCCCAGCCCTCCCAGGTCATGAGATCTGACAAACAACATCATCTGCTCTGTTTTGTTTGGCTTCAGGTTTAGTTAGCTCACCAATATCTGATCCCTGACTTTTACCAGGCACTAGGGAAAGATTGAGACTGCAGGGCCTGGCTCAGATGGAAAGGAGAGACAGAACTTGAGGTCATCAGCATGCTGACAGGACCTCACTGCAGATCTCTGCAGAATCTTACCCAATGGCCTCAAACATGCTGAAAGTAGGGACAACAAGATGGAACACTGGGAAATCCCACAGGAAAGGTCCAAGGGGATGACAAGCACTTGCCCATCCCCATGCCTGGGACTTACCTATTAGGAAAGAGGGCAGCTAATTAAATGCGGTTCTGCAAATACCTTTCAGGTCATGTAAATGCAGCATAAATGTTTCATGGTCAACTCCATCACTGCCATTGCATATTAATTGAAAAGGGATTTATGCCACAGTCAGTCAGCTTCAGCATGGCTTGAGAGCCACTTATGCTCTAACCATCTATCCTCCCACTTCAGTTGCCTCAGCTAGGGGAACCTATGCTGCTACAGCAGTGGGAGTGGATCCCTGGGTGCTACTATGAGTATGGTTGAAATCAGCATGTGTTGCAGAGCTCTCAGGTGCCCTGCAACTGAGAGCAGAAACGGCTTGGGAGACACCCCTAGTGGCGGGAAGGGGGAAGAGCAGCTGCCAGTCACCAGGACTGCGCAGGTGCTGGTTGCCCTAGCTAGCAACCAGGGAAACCTAGAGACAGGAAGGGGTGGAGTTTAGCCCTTCTTAAGCCCAGGCAGAAGGCCACGAGAGCAGTTCCCTTCCGGCGGCTGAGGGAGGAAGAACTCAGCCAGAACAAAGGGGAGAACTCTGACGGTCAGAACATCCCCTGGTTCCTGCTGGGGGTTGATGCGCTCTCTCTCTCTCTTTATCTGGTAGGGAGAGATTCGTATTTTTTGACCAGAAAGGTCTAGCTTTTATGTTGTAGCCCGGGGGCTTTGCATTTTGTGTTTACTGTTTCACCGGAGGACTGGGTGAGGCTATTAGGGGTGGAGGAGGCCTCATAGGGACTCCACAGTAGTGTGGAGGTTCCTGGTGTGGGAGAGGGTGCAGCATTGTTTGGGGTGCGTGGGCCCCAGCCCTGGAGTTTGGGGGCAATGAGGAGTCCCAGAGCCAAAGAAAGGGGGCAGTGAGGAGCCCCAGAGTTTGGGGGCAGTGAGGAGCAGCAGAGCAAAAGGAGTTAGGGGGCAGTGAGGAGCCCCAGAGTTAGGGGGCAGCAAGAAGCCCCGACTGAAGGGGGCAGTGAGGAGCCTGGAGTTGGCATGGGCGAGAAGTCCCAAAACGAGCAGTGTGGGACAGGCTGGAAGGCACCAGTAGCGGTGCGGGCTCTGAGGCGAGCTAGAGGGCACCGGTGAGGGTGCAGGCTGAGGGAAGCCAGAGAACGTCTGCGCGGCGCAGGGAGTAGGACAGACTTGAACAACACCAGATACATCTGTGAGGCTTGGGCTGCAGTATAAGGGGAGGAAAGGGGCCTCAGATAGTGCCTAAGGCACTGAGACAGAAAATAGGCAGCCTCCCGTTTGATTACGATCTTTCAATCAAACAAATAACAACAAGGCATGGCAGGAGAGAAGGTGGGCGGTTGGCCCTTGATCGGTGTTGTGGGGCCACGAATAGACGGTCCTGGGGAGGCACAACTGTCACAGCATGCTATCCCACTGTTACCAACAGAGTAGCCACCAAGGTCAGTGGGACTGTCCCCTACAAAGTAAAGGAATCCCACTGGCTCCAAGAGTCCCTGGGACCAGACTATCCCTACTGGTCCACCACCCTGATAGGGGCATCAGGGAATAGGGGTCCATGCCTTTAAGAAGGTAGTAGCCTGATCATGACAGAGACATCTTAATGATACCCCCAGTGATCAGAACCCCTGACTGCAAGTAGATGCAAAACATTAAGTCCAATATGTGTCTTGCTTTACATGTCAGCCCAATAGTCCCGTGGTAGGCTTGGAGGCCTTGAAGTCCCTTTGCAGCCCTGAAGAGCCAGCTGTGGCATGCATGTTGAAGCCATCCAAGACATTAAGTCTAGATGTCCTCAAAAACATGTCTGAGTACAATGTGGCTAGCTTGATTAGGGCATTCATAGTGCAGTGAGGTAGTCGATACAGTAAGAGAGTTCTCTATTGTCATGAGCCTAGGCTGTGCAAAGGGGAGAAGGGGAAAGGAAAAGGGAATCCAGTACCAGGTTTCAGCTGGTAATCAGCAGGGATCCTAGTTTTCCATTCACTGTGGAAAAGCACGGTATCCACATTTTTCTGTGACCTACCCAAAGAGCATAGTGATGACTGGTGCAATTTCTGTTCCTGTTTATTGTTTTTTTATTTTATTTTTCGCCTCTTGGCCAATCAGACAAAGTGGGGATGGGGCACTGCTGATACACTAAGAAGCAAAAATGGTGGCAAAAATAAAAGGGAGCAAAAATGACACCAATCACTGTAGGACACCACAGCTGTTTCCGTAGGTCATGAAAAAACACGGATTTTTGTGTTTTTTAAACAGAGATTTTTTGGTTTTTTCCCCATGAAAAACTAGGATCCCTGCTAATAAGGGTTTAGTCTAATTTATGCCCCAGGATTGCAGGAAAAGTGTTCCACCTGCATTGTCCTTTATAAACCCAGGCAAGCTGTCTTGGCAACAGATTGCCTTACTGTGCCCTGGCCTTCTTGGAACCCCTTACCTAATCCTCACTTTCACTTCTGATCTTGGCTTGTGACTTTGGCTCTGCAATCCTGACTTCTGCTTTAAAACCCTGACTCCAGTTTCAGGCCTTGGCTACTGACTCTCTGTGCACTCCTGACTGGTTCCTGACTTGGTCCATGACCTGGCTCATCCCTGGGCTCTGCTTACCTCCTGATGGTGCCTGACTCTGGCTTCTGGACCCTGCCCTTGCCACACAGGTGACCCTTACACCAATCTATTCCTGGCTCTGAACACAAGGTAGATATACTCCATGTTGGACAAGTTAGGCACTGGATATCTTCCATAGGCTAGATTTTCTTTACAGACCACTGTCCCTTCCCAAACTCTGCCTCATCCCAGCCTCTGATCCTAGGCTAATGCTACACCAAGTACACAGGTGTCATTTTTTGGGCAAATACTAGTCTAGATGCATCATGCAACCAGCCTGGAGCATATGTTCCTAAACAACTTCTGGGTTTGAGCAGTTGACTTGAATGGTTCTGCATTCATCTTCAGTAGGATAAAAACATCTCAGGCAAGATTCTATTCCAGCTATTAGGCACGTAAATGGACTTAAGTGCTTAAGTATATTTCTAGTGCATCCTACTCATGTGCTACACCTGGAAGACAAATACAAAACAAGGATGGGTCCTCCTATTCCTCTGTTTCTTTGGGACTTAAGCTGAAATGTCAGATAAGAGTGCATTACAAAAATCTATTAATAGATCAATAGTAATCAATAATTTAAAATAATGACATGAAAGAAAATCATAAATATAAATAATAATTAAAAAGCATTAATAGATTTTTTCAGGCACTTGAACACGGGAACACAATCGCACTTGGGCACCTAGATCCACTTACAAGGCCAACAGGTAGAATGAAATCCAGCCCCTCCTGTTTCACCACTAGATTTCATTTTGAGTTTGGGACATCCTAGACTACATTGCATGGTAACTATGGTAACAAAAGCATTTTCCCTGGTTATTATGAACTGCATTCTGGGTGCGTCAGGCTCCAGAGTGAGGTAAATCTCCATTCAGCAGTGAGAAATTGAGTTTTTTCCTGTCCCAGTGCTGCTAAATGGAAGGATAAGCAGGTTGGCTGTTACGCAAAAGAGATTGGTAGACAGGTTATGGGGTACACATGTCATCTTAACTAGGGCAGATATGGAGAATAGCTTTTTGGCTGCCCTCCAAAATATTAGGAGAATCAGAGAATCACAGCATCATAGAGAAGTAGGCCTGGAAGACACCTTTGCAGGTGATCTAGTCTAACCCCCTGCCTGAGGCACAGTCATCCCTATCCAAAACATCCCATACCAGCCCTTGTCTAACCTATTTTTAAAACTACAAAAGCAACCCTGTTGTGCAGCTCCAAGGCCTAGGATCCCTAGGATCCTAACCTACTACAGGCAAAGCAAGGTGACTATGGTGATCAGTACCCTGCCGCTGCAGGGACTGTTAAAATGTATTTGAAAAGATTGGGGAAGTTGCCTAATGGTGTGTTTACACATGCATTAACACGCTTTGGTTAACGTGCATTAAATCTAGTACCTTTGGGCACCTATAAAAATGAGCATGGAGGCTGCTCCAATGTGCTGGAATTGCAGCGCTGTGGAGCAGACTCGATTGAGTCTGCTGGAGAGTGGCAATTGCCATGCTCCAGCAGCTCCTGCATCTCATGTATCAGTGTCCCCGCACTTCAAAATGGCAGCAGGGGTACTTGAACTAAAGCTTGTTGAAAAACCTTTAGTTCCAGCTCCCCCATTGCTATTTTGAAGCACGGGGATACTGATACATGAGATGCAGCTGCACTTTTAATTACAGTGGCTCTTGGAGCCACTTTAATTAAAGAACCACCCCCACATCCCTGTAGCACATTCAAAAGTGCCCTCCATTGTCAGGTACAAGGAAAATGCGCATTACCCTACCTTAATGCTTATTAACTAAAGAGCACAGTTTTTAAGTGACACTTAAGGCGTATTATCCTATTTTAATTTGCATTAGCGAAAGCAAATTATTTTTAAAGTGATGCTTTAATGAACATTAAAGTAGGCTAATGAACATTAAAGTGCACATGAAGATGCACCCAACATTTCTAAAACACAGTCCAAAACTTAACACCCTAAAAACCGTCTCAGAGCAACCATCTTCCAGCAAATGCAGGGTAAAGATGATGATGATGATTACCTTGAGTTGTCTTACTGTCAAGAAGAAATATTTAGCCATCTATCAAGAAATATTTATTTAAAATATAGTCATATACCTTCATTTATGTTTTGTTTAAAACATGGCCATTTATATGTACAGCAGGAATAAGTATCAAGCTGCAGGTAGTTATGTCTGTCTTTTGCAAGATTTTAAACCTTCATCCCATGTTTTCTCTCTCAGGTCTGACATTTGCACTGTGAGCCAATACTGACATATGTATCTGGCCCTGACCTCACTGATTGCCTCATCTCCAACACCATGCCTGAAGGAATACTGGGCGCGTCTACATGTGACACTACTTTGCTATAATGTGGTGCCTCATTATAGTGCATTGCTATAATGATGTAGGGGCTAAAAATAACCATGCATCACTGGCAAGATGCAGTATGGGCTGTTACTACACTGTCATTTAGTACTTCCTTTTGGAAGTACAGTGCAGTAACAAAAGTGCCATTGGGGCATGTGTAGACATGTCCACCATTAAGCAATGAGATGAAGAACCTTTTCAGCAAGCTTCAGGCTGCTGTCTAAGGAATCAAACCAGTGCATACAATACAGTTTTACTGTATATGTATCTTTCTGAAAGGGCCATAGTGCTATCTACTTCATTCTTATTGGTGAACTTCAAAGTGCTCCTGGGAATACAAAATATGAGTGCACAGCCTTCACAGCAAGCTTTCAGGCTTAAAGAATAAAGCAATAAGGAATAAAGATATGCTGACCTCATTTGTCCCAAAACTGTTCTAATCCAGTAAAAATAATTTCCCTGAACCCTGAAAAACAGCCTTGGATTTTTTGCATGTCATCCTCTAGGTTTTGGTCCTCAAACTCAATTATTGTGTGCCCCTCAGGAAGTGTGAGAGATTTTACCTAATTGGCCTCCCTGAATGTGACATATCCTATTAAAACACTTAAAAAGGAGAATGACATTATTCATCTTCGTTTTCTTTCATAATCTAGTGTTGGGACTCCCTTCCCACCTTCAAAAATCCCCCAGGAAGGTATATATCCTTGTAGCTGACAACTACATTCATTTGGATTTCTTCAAGGCAAAATGGTTTTCTGTATTTATTGTAATATAAAGGGATAAAGGGTGACCTAGGTCCCCATCTTTTTGATAAGAGGATGACCAGGCAGTTTCTTATTATGAATACTTAAAAAAGAGACCCTGCTTAATCTGAAAAGAGGCTGAAGATGCAATGGGCACCTTTTGATGTCTGTAGTATTCTCGGCCAAAATTAGCCATAGTCAAAAATTAACCAAGACTTAAAGAGGAGCATAACTAAAATTAATTGCAGAGGAATATAGTAAATAAGGACCTATCTTCCTAGTTAGCCCCTCTACATGTGCACTGCACTAAAATTATGCTTCTTTTATAGTTACTGGACTTACACCTTCTCCTGAGAATTTCTTCCCTGTCATTTTGCCTTATTTTCTACCTACAAGTGCTATCTGTACCTTTTATGGAACTTAAGGGTTATACTAACAGAATGATCACTGGCTTATTAAGTGTGGTATCCTGCTTTTGAAAGCTGCCAATAACTGATTCTTCTATTTAAATAAGTCCCCTCTCACTCTTAGCTGATTGTAAATGGTAGTTCAGAAGTGAACAAAATTTTGACAAAAGCTACTTGGCTACAGATAAAACAAGACTAATAGCATCAAAGAAGCTTATGCCAGGAAATTGGAAAGGGTGCTCTCCAAGTAAATGTAGAATGGATTTCTAGTTCACTCCAGATGGCATCTTACCAAAAGAAGCTATAGAGTATAAAGGGAAAAGGAGGGGGGGCGGTCTTACTTTATAGACATAAGGTTAGAGATTGTGGGGAAAATTATAGATATATAAAGGGTTTAGTCTTGCTGTTTGTGTGTCTGTCTGTTTGTGTGTCTGTACATAATGCTTTTGGCCAACCGTGCATGTGCCACTGAGAGGGTGGGTGGCCATTGGCTACATGTGTCCAGGCCTTGTGGCCTCAACTTTGCACTGCTGTCAGGGAAGTTTGTGGTGGCAGCAAACATGCCCTAGCTGCCTGAGCAGTGGGGCTTCCCCCCTCCATTTCCCTGCTTGAAGATGAAGAGGGGCATCACAGTGGTACCCCCCCCCACTGCCCAGCCCTGATGCCCACCAGAACAGCTGGCAGGGAGGGGGAGGTGGTGAGCAGGGAGGGAGGCAGGTGGATGTGGGCCAGACAGAGCAGGCCAGGTTTATGCAAATGAGGGGGGCGAGTGGTGCAGGGCAAGATATGCAGTGGCGGTGACTGGGGGGGAGCGAGACTGGACACAGGGTGGTGGTGGCAGGAAGGGAGTGCAGCCTGATGTAGAGTGGCAGTTGGGGGGTGTGGAATGGGGCTGAATGTGAAATGGCGGTGGGGAGGTGGAGTGGGGCCTGATGTGGAGCAGGGGGGGAAAGTGGGGATGGGTGGCATGGGGACAGATATGGAGCTGTCGAGGAGGTGGAGCAGGACCTGATGCAGAGCAGTGCCCCCCCCGGCCCATCATTCTTGATCGGCAATTTGCTAGTGTTTAGCATAAGAGTTAAAAGACTAATGTTTGCAAAGTTAGATCTGACTGTATGCTTGTTACCTAGAAGTTTTATTTCCAGAGGAAATAAACTACATTTTAATGGAAGTTTCTTTGGGAGAGGGGGAATTTGGATTACAAGTAATAGTGCTTTTAAGTACTACTCATGGACTTTGAGGTTATTTTCATTATGTTGTTTAATACATCAGCTAATTTAGTCATAATAGTTTAAAAACATCCAGCGTGCCAATCCAGCTGTAAAATGCTTTAAGCGGCAACAAAAATTCATTGCTGACCCCTGTGATCAATTTGCGCACTGAAGCATGAGTTAAGATTCCTTCTCTTTTGCTTGAAAATGATTAGGCCTTTTTAAAAATCTAACTCATTTATGGACTCACTGAAATCTTTGGGCAATGAACTGACAGGTTCACAAGACGCTATATAGAAATGTTTCCTGAAATTTGTTCCAAAATTACTAGCCATTAGTCCTGTCTTTCTTTCTTTATATGCTGAGGGACTGACGGAAGTAAAAAGAAAAGATTGATATCAAAAACATCTATAATTAGTAATTTTGCCCCCCCTCAATTGGATCTCTGCTAAGAGCCAGATCCAGTACCTAAGTGAAAATTAATGGAAGTATTTTAGGGCTCCTGCCTTCATTTTTTTTTGCAAACTGACTAGCTATGTGTTTTGTTATCTCTTATCGAGTTAGTGTAGTTTGATGGCATTTACCCTAGAACAGTGGTTTTCAACCTGTGGTCCACGGATTCTTGCGGGTCCACAGACTATTTCTAAAGGGTCCATGAAAGATGACTATGATCAATCAAGAGTATGTGAATACCCACACTTACAATTCAAAGGGGTCTGCAATTCCATTCAAAATTTTTTAGGGCTTCACAAATGAAAAAAAGTTGAAAACCACTGCCAAACAAGATATTCCAGGAACAAATCATTACTAACCCATAACTTCCTTTCTTAGAGAGGGTAACTGGCTTAATGGAGTTGGGGCAAGCAGCAGGTATGATACAGCTTGACTTTAGTAAATATTTTGACATAAATCCACAAGATATTTCCATTAGCAAACCAGAAGAAAATGGTTTAGATGGAATTCTAGTATTGTATGTGCACAAGTGGTTGAAAAATTGTCCTCAGAAGGCTCATCTACATGAGACGCTGACTGTGCAGTCGCCAAAAAATACTGCACAGTAGTGCGTCACACCATGGACAGTGCTAATACGCTACTATGCAGTATTATTAGACTACTGCATAGTAGCGTCACCTAAAAGACGTTCACTGGCACTACTGCACAGTAACTCTGGTTACTGCACGTTTATTTAGTACTTGCTAATACAACAGTGCATTGTTGAACCAGGAGGACACATCAAGCAGGGCCTGCAAAAGTCTGCCTTAGTCCTAGTATTAGTCAATATTTTCATTAATAACTGGGTGATGCAGTAAAAAGTAAAATTATGAATTATATGGATAATAGCAAACTGGGAGGAGCAGCAAGCATTTTGGAAGACGATTATAATTCAAAATGACTTGATAATTTGGAGAAATGGTCTAATAAAATGAAATCAGTACGACAAGCCTAAAGTACTATAATTAGAAGGACAAAATGCAGTGTGCTAATTCAAAATGGGGAATAACTGGCTAGGCAGCTACATGGCGAAAATGGAGATGGGGATTATAATGCACAACAAACTAAATCTGAGCCAACTATATGATGCTATTACAGAGAATGTAGATATCTTACTGAAACAAAAGTGTTGTATGTAAGGTAAGGAAGGTAATTATTTAACACTATTCAAAGCTGGTGAGACTACAAATAGGACAACGATCACTTGTTCTCCAAGTCTACTCAGGGTAGGACAAGAATTAATTTGCTTAATTTGTGGGAAAGGAGATTTAAGTTAGATAGTAGGAAACATTGTAACTGTAGAGGTAGTTAAGCACTAGATCAAGCTTACCTAGGGAATGACCATTATGTAAGGTTTTTAAAAACAGGTAGACAACATTTTATTAAAGCCTGTCTAAGGTATGCTTGATCCAGCCTAAAAGCAGGGAGGTGGACTAGACGTCATCTTGAAGACCCCTCCTGCTCCGTGTTTCTGGGATGTAAAAAGTCTATGGAAAATTCCCTGTTCACTCATTATACTTTATTCATTTTTACCATCTTCATTCTCCTTCATTATTCCTTCCTGCTTTATTGCTCATTTTGTGTAGAATTCTTCAGTTATTTTGCATGTTGGATCCATATATGTTTTCAGATGCCTGAACTGTACAAATACTTGGATAAGCCAATCAGTATTAGCATAAAGAATGAATATGAGATAAGATAATGATATTGCTTGTAAGAGGGGGTACTTACAACAGTTCAACTGAATCTGTTGTAATTGTTTTTCCTGCCTGTTCTCTCTCTCAGTAAGTGAAAGCTAAAAAGCAGTAATTTATGGCCTGTTTAATTCAGGGGTAAGTCACTGTGGTTTAGTTTCCCTTATAGGATAGAAACAAGACAGATGAAATTGCAATGACCAGGTGATGTGTGGCATTCACAAATGGTGAATCTCCCCACACACTTGAAGAGGTACACTTGTTTGTCTATTAAAAAACTGCAATGTATACCCCATAAGGTACAAGAGTGTGGGCACACGGGAAAAGCAAAACTGGAGTGGAGGTACATGGCAAGATGCAATGTATATTAACATAGTTAATAATTATAAATGTTGCTTTCTCTCTCTCTCTCTCTCTTCTTGTTGTCTCTCTCCTCTCTTCTTTCTCCTCTCTCTTTGCTACCACTTATTACAACATGCTTAACAAAAAAGAATACACAAGAACAAAGGTAGGATATGAAGTTTTATTGTTACCAGATTTTGAATTTTTAGAAAACCTGGTATTTACTGTAAAAAAAGAAGAAGCAACATTTATGATTATTAACTTAATATGTAGTGTGTCCTGCCATGTACCCTCCGCCCGAGTTTTGTTTTTCTGGTGTGCTCGCACTCCGGCACCTTACGGGGTACGCATTGTGATTTTTTTGGTACTCCTGCCAAAAATGCTGCCTACCTCTGGTTTACACTGTTTTTTCCCCCAATTTACAATTGTTTTATATGGCTACGATAACTAATAAAACAATGTATTATGATTACTAAATTTGTTGATGTTGTTTTAATACATAGTTTTTTTACCTGTATGAAAATTTGCCTGATACTACATTCAGCCAGGTTCATCTCAAACCAGTTTGAAACTGGTTTATGTGCACTGAATATGTGTTTTGTTACAGATTTAAACCAGTTTCTGATCACTTAAAGAAGTTTATGTGTAATGTCTGTCCCTAGCCATGGAGAACAAGACATTTTGGGAACTGATGTTTTCTAGAATGGCAGTGGAGTTCCCTGGTGGTGGGAGGGAACTTTTGCCCCATTTTTTTTCACTTAAGCTCATGTTGGGAGGAGGAAAATTATTGCTGATTTCAGAGTAAAAAAAATGGAGGTAATTTTTCCTGCTAACAACAGTGAACACCACTGTCTCTGTACATAACTCTGATTTCCATAACACCTTTAACTCCATGACACACAAATGGCCTGTGTTGCTGCAATGTGTGGCCGGAAAATGCAGACAGAGCATGGGATGGGAAGGTAATCCATTCTCTTCCTGTCCTGAAACCCCTCCCCTTAGGTGGTACCCAGGGCACATGTCCCACTCATCCACCCCTCATTAAACTACTGTCTACACATGGCAATCTTTACTACAAGGATGTAGAATTTTTTTCTGACGAGGTTCCTATTTGTGCATGGGCTAACTGATACTTTATTAAAGTCTGAATTAAAATGTCACTAGCCATGCAGTACTCCCCACAGCTATCTGAAAATAACTCTCAGACTACAGGTTCACGTTGAAGAATTCACTGACCCTTTCATTTAAATATAGCCTATTTCAATTAAACAAACCAAGTTTGATCCCAGGTGGCTCGACTGAATTGTTTTATAATATCATAGGACTTAATGAAGAATTTTTCTTTGCATTATTCAGGTCTACTGTAAAAATGCCATCCTGGTTAGTTGGGTTTATAGAAGATCCACTGGAACTTTATGCAAGCGTAAAGACGATACCTTCTATGAAATACACACTAATTTGGTTAATTACAGTCTGTTAACCTGCTAGTTCGACTGATTATGATATGGTAGTACCAGGCCTATACATGAATATAATGTTATGAGGGGTGGATCTAGAGATGAATCCAGTGGCATGGATGCACCCCCATTTCAGTCCACTATGCCAGGACTCAGCAGCTAGGGATGTTTTCTTTAAATCCCTGAACCAAGAAAGAATCCTCCCTTCCTTCCCTTTCTTGCTCAAAAGCACATCCCTTCCCCTCCCCTCTGCTGCCCACCGATGCCACTGTCTTTGATTATTCCTGGGCTGGGGTGGGGGGGGGGAGGAGAGGGGCCCTGTCACTGAGCTTGAGAGACTTTAAAAAAGCCCCCAGCTGCTAGTCTGCCTGCCCTCATATGGGGGGATGGGTCAGGGCAGGTGTGCAGCCACCACTGCTCCTGGACCCCTCTTTATAAAAATCTGGATCTGTACATGAATATTACTCTTCTGTTTAAAATAACCATAGAGAAACCTTTTTTTTAGTGATGTTGAAATGACTGTATATGTATAAGAATAATTTTTCTATAAGAACTTCATCCTGACTTCTAATTTTGTACCCATGGGACAAAATCTTGCTTTCCTTACTCACTCATCTAGCCCATATGACTTTGACTGGAATATTTAGGTGAAGAAAATGATCAAGATTTTACTGGCAAGCAGTTAATGCAACTTTCTGGTGGCAAAAGATAGAGATTAAACATTGTACTCTTTGTTTTTCAGGCAGAAGGGCTGTGTGCACCTTGAAACTTAAAAGTGAACCAGTAAAGTTTCATTATTTGATCCCATAATTAACTATACTGGCAAATCGTGCCAATAAATGACAGCAAGCACAAAATAGGCCTGCAAGCACTAAAATTTAGTCCATATACTAGTTAAAGTGATTTGAGTTCCTTTGGAATGCAAGATACAATGTAAGTGCACAGTGATCACGTCTACATGAAACACTGACTACGCACTAGCCCGTGACTACTGCACAGTAGCATCACGTAGCAGGAAGCATGATGCGATGCTACTGTGCAGTACTCATGAGCTACTGCAGAGTCAGTGACATGAAAGCTCCGTTCCTCAGTGCGACTGCACAGTAACTCTGATTACTGTGTAGTTATTTAGTACCTTGTAATGACTGTGCAATCAGCATCTCATGCAGATGTGGCCAGTATCATCTATCAAAAGTCAATTACCTACTTCACTTAGACCTTTGCAATCTCTTCTTTCTCTGGGTAATTTTGGGCAGCTCCTGGAGTTCTTAACCCATGGATTATCTGTACCTTTATATTTTAAACTAGTTTTAAGCACTTGTTGGGTGGCTTAAAGATACGCCACTCCAGGGCAAGATTATCTCTGATGCATATTAACCAGCTTGTGTTATGTTAAGGTGTAGCTACTCTGGGCTACACCTAAGTAGGGTAAACACTCCATTTGTCCCCTTTCTCACGTTGGCTTGGATTGGGTCCACTACCCCTCCTACCCCCCTGTCCTGCTTCCTTGGGGATGTCCGTGCTGTCTATCCCAGGGAAGCAAGAAGGGAAGTGTTAAACTGCCTTCATGGTTGCTGCTGCTGCCACTTCTGCCTGGGTGGGCTCAGCCTGGAGGACAGCAGCAGCCCAGCAATGGTGGCTGGGCATGCAGGTTAGCCCTTCCCTGCCTGCTTCCTTGGGATAGACAGCATGGCAGCAACAAGGAAGGTGGGGCGGGCGCTGATGGGCAGGGGGAACAGGGGGAGCCTTGGGGGTCATCAGGAAGAAGGGGAAAGCCCAGAATGGGGGGTGTTCTCTCCTTCCCGTCCTCCAGGCTCCTGCTGTCCTGAACTTGTGACTGCTCCAAACTTGAGCTAGCACTAACACCCACCAAGACTTCTGAGGCTCCCAGTAAAAGGTGTACCAAGGCCTTTTCTAGCAATATTTGAAAGAAAGCTTTTCTTTCCCTGCCAATCTGGGACTTCAAGCAAAATACCACTGAAAGGAAAACTCCATTTATTTTCTGAAATGTCCAAATGATCTCAGCTTGTTAAAATATAAAAGTACTGGGAACCTCTCTTTAACTAACATTACAGTTAAGTTTAGGAAAAAAAATCAATATGCATTATGTGGTAAAGCTGGTGTCCGTTTTACCTAGTGAATATGATAGGCATGTATATACATTACCAGAGGACAACTGGGAAGACAGAGTTAAGAAAGACAGCTCACACATTCATAAATATTTTCATAGCTCTGTTGCAGGGAAAGTGTAAAGCAGCAGGCATTGTACAGATTGTATTGATTAAGGGATGAACCTGGGAAATGATATTTTTCATAAAGAAGCTTGTTGTCAATTGATGGGTAAAGGCTGAAGAAAAAGTAGTAAGATAGTGAATACATCCGATTCAGATAATCACAGAGAAGGTGATTTGTAGGAAGGATTTACATCAGGGAAGTGGCGTCTTACTAGATTAGAGCAGGGAGAGTATTCCAAAGCTAGGGTAGGGCGTAGAACGCCTGCTCCACTTTGCACCCTGTTCCACAGAAGGAAAAAGTGAAGCAAAAAGGGGTGAGGGCCAGTTTTGTGAGAGCTGGGACTAGAATACATTAGTCCCTCGCTCGTAACCTGGATTTAGCCCTCAGTACCAGCTTGCTTTCCCACTATTGAGTTGCCCCAGCTTTTTGCTGGATGCGCTGCTGGTAGAGAAGGAGCTTGAAGCAGTCACTGAGCCATCAATGGAAAGCCAGGCTCCAGCACCAGCAAAATATTTAGGATCTGATATCTCTCATAGGACTAGGTTTCAATGACTGTCTTAGGACAAAGGCAGAGGAATACTATGAAATATGAGGGTTATGGAGGTGGGGTGGAACCGCTGTAAAAGAGAACATTTCAAAATGGGAGCAGATGTTATGCAGTAAGGCTACTGACAGACATCACATTTGTCCCAGAATGAACCATTTTGTCCTGGGATGAAGTGCAGTTGTTCAGACGCCCATGTCCTGTTCCATGATAAACCCTAAGAAAGTTTCATGGGATTAGAAGTACTAACAATTTATCCTGCGACATTGCTGAGTGCATCTGAATGTTTATTCCAGGACAGCATCATTAATTTAATGGCAGAAAAGCAGTGGCACATTCAGCTACTGACTAAACCCTGATTAGACGGGTAGTATGTGTATGCACCAATCCTGGGATATTTTAGTCCTGGGACAAACAGAGGCACAACTTGTCCAGGGATGCATGCTATGTCTTTTCCTACTCTAAATTGTTACTGCTTCATTCAGGGTTGAAGTTGGAGTGTTTTTGCTACATTTGTACAGTTCTCTGTTTGTTTATGCATAACAGTAAGTTTGTTGCACTTCTGAAACATTCTCCTTTTGAAATAGGTGCAAATGTCTGTGTGTCCATACCCTAATACTCCAGTAAAAATCATCTTCCACTCCAGGAATCACCTTGACAGTTCTAAGTTCTCATAATCAGGCAGCTTACAGCTATAAGCTTGGCAAGCCATCAAACCCCTCTCTGGAAGCCACTGTGAAATCTGTACAGTGAAAAAACTGGGAAGATGCAAGTGTGGTCAAAGCATGGTGGGTACAAAATCTAGCAGTAAATAAGGCATAGTCCTCCTTGTTCTTTGTCTTGCAAGATGGCAGGTACCCTGGGTATAACATCAGAGTCACCTTCAGCCAGAGAAAAGTTAGAACTTCCATTGGTGATTTCACAACTGGCATGTATTATTTCAGAGTATTTTTCATGCATTTTACCTATGCCTACAATCTTTGTTGCAAAACAGTAGAAGTTTCCTGTATTGAAAATTCACACACATCATTAATTCTGGCGGGTGGACAGTGTAATGTTTATAAGCATTTTGATACAGAGTAGAAGAACTGAATTTAACAGGAAAACGAAAGTGCTGCGTATTGGAAAAAATATATGCCAAGGACAATAAAACATTTGATTTCTGTTTTAACATTCTATC
Organism: Crocodylus siamensis; assembly: GCF_052110815.1. Taxonomy (NCBI): domain Eukaryota; kingdom Metazoa; phylum Chordata; order Crocodylia; family Crocodylidae; genus Crocodylus; species Crocodylus siamensis. The sequence continues at coordinate 137,704,023 of NC_143397.1, forward strand.
ATATTTTAAGAATAGATGTAGTGTCTGTCCAACACTATTAATTAACATAAGAGAGCTTCATTCACTGTAACACTTCTTTTTCTTCAAATAAATAGATATATTGTTATAGATCCTACACTCGTTTTGCTACAAGGCACATTTCAAAACAACATGTGCTGTTTCTGACGCAATACTGTATCAATCTGATTATATTCTACATAATAAGGCATGCTCTCAGATAAAATACTACACAGTATTTATTTAAAAGGATGCCTTTGATGTTATGTGAACTAGGGAAATCTTAAAATTTTAAAGAAATAAAAGAGAAATTCTATGTCATTGCAATCAGTTTTAATCCATTGTAGAAATCAGTGTGTCCTGTACCAGTGCCGTTCTAATCTACTTCCCAACATAAGCATTAGCTAGACAGTTGAGGCATACAGATTAATTTTTGAACAAGAATTTCTTGAAAGCACAAATAGAATGTTGTGGTGCTTAAAACCTGTTTTACAAATCACCTTTTCAATTTCAAGTATTTTACAAATCATTTAAGAGTAACATTTTTCTGTATCTGCCATGCTTAAGTAATGCAAGTTTTTAAAATTAAGAGTGGGGTCATATAAACTTTCAATAAGAAATAGCAAAATTATTCTGACATGCCTTCTACAGATTCCAGTGACTAAAATATACAAATGACTAATTATATTTTAACATGACAAAATCAGGCAGCTTACCCTGATTTTAGCAAACTCAGCTGATGGATTTGTTTCTCACCAGCAGAAAACATATTTTCCCCTGGTTTTTTTTAAAATCAAATGATCCATTTCTTTTAGTGTGAAGAGACAACACAAGACACTAGCTGTACTACATGAAAAACAATGTTACCACATACCTTTCTTTTCCTTGTATTTGCCTGTTCTCAGTGCTTTTGTCACTTGCTACTGCAGCTCAGTTTATACAATGTCCTTTCTGTGCACTTCTGCACCATGTGTATCATAGACACAGCAGCAGTTTCCTTTTTAGCATAACCCGGCTCTAAAGAAGTTGCATTTGTATTTTAGAGTTCAGCAACTTTCAGGCAGAAGACATCATCACAAACCAATCAGAGTAGCTTTAGTCTAAAATTTTCCCCTCCCTCTCTACTAAAGCACTAGGATCTGAATGAATCCAATAATCCAAGAGGTGAGGTATAGAGATGCCATTCATAAGGGAGATGCCAACAGAACATAAGCTACATGGGTGGACAGTAGGAACAATAGTATGGGTGGACAGCGGGAACAACATTTTATGTTGAGGTGGCTTGAAATGAATAATGCATGTGTTGGGAAAACAGTTACCCCATTCTGGTATGGAGAGGATGAAAAGGGTGAGCATTTTTTTTGGATCAAGTTAGCATTTCCAATTAAAATCATAATACATATGAGCCCAGGAGGCATATTATGATGATAAAGCAATATGCAAAGTTCCTAATAGAAGCCAATTACCATTATATGGACTCACATTCCAGAAAGCAGAAAATACTTCAAACATAAAAGAAATTTTCTGTCTAGACACACACACACATCTATATTAACTGAAATCAAAAGACCAACAAAGCTATTAACAGGGTACAAGTCCCCTTAATTTGATATTGTTTAGATGTCACATAAATAAATGCATCTTCTCAGCTGAACTGCCCTTTCAAATTATTGTTAATTAAGTAATAGTCCCTGAGAAATCTGTCATTTCCAGCATTTTGGAACTGGTTTATTAAGTTCGCCTTAGGCTATTAATGCTGGAACAAACTGGCCACAAACTGCACCAAGAACCAATTTTGTTGAGATAAATGCATCTGTTTTCAAACAGTCAACAGCATGTTTTATGTGTTTAAACTTTCCTTTTTTCACTTGTATATCTAGAGCACTACCTGGGGGTGGGGACAGAGGAACTATTCCCTAATTATTTTCCATAAATGTCCCTTGAAGCAGAAATAAAACAGTATCTTTAGCTTTGTATGTTATCAAGTTTTGCTTGCTAAGAACAGCAACAAAGGTTACAATCTTTATGAACAATACCTCTGATCCAAAGCCAGTGAAGCCAATGGGAGTCTTTCCACTGAATTCAATGGACTTTATATCAGGCTAAAAATAAAGCCTAAGCAGTTTTTTTTTAAAGTTTAGCTTCTTGCTTTAGATTTGAAATATATGTCATTATTGTAATAGGAAAATATTTCTGGTATATTTGTGAACTTAACTTTGACATTTATTCTTGTCAACTGTTTTTAGAGAAGATAGAAAGTCATTTAGCTAGAACAATTGCCATTAAGTATTTTTCAAAGGGTAAGTTAAGGAAATTCAGCAGAGAAAAGGAACTCTATCTGGGCTAGAATTTAAAGTGACTTGCTCTACAAACATTTTTCCCTCTGCTCAGGAGCAGAGTATAAGGGAATAACATTAAAGACAGGCTACACTGCATTGCATTTTAAAAGAAGCATCCGCATGACAATTTAAAAAGAACTGCCATTTCAGCTTTTTCTTAAATAACCTGTTTCTTCCCTCATAATCATGTAATATATTTCTTTCCCCATTTGAGTGGTACTTTGGTTTTTTAATAAAGTTACATACTCATTTTGCAAGAATTATATTTAAAAATGTTTTACAGAGGTATTCTATCTGCACAATTTTATTTGGCTTGAATTAATGTAGAGCTCTGATTTGCTGAAAGAGAGGGAAAGAGAGAAAGGAAAGAAAGAAGCTTAACTTGTACCCCAGCTCCAAAACTGACTTATCTTTCATTCACATTGCCAAATCAATCTTACAGTAACCTTTATCTGTAATAACAGAATAATTCAGATAGCTCTAAAACACACATAACAGCACTATAGTAATCTACTGGACTAGACAGTCAAAGTAGTTTTTCTCCTGTCCTCACCAGTTCACAATTTGTGTGCATTCCTTGAATCTTGGTTCTCACTTAATAGTTTTTATTCTGTTCTTTTTTAGGTTCCTGTTTCTCTTTTTTTCCCATTAAGACTCAAATGGACTGGTACCTCAGCCAATATGTCTATACATGCCTGAATACACTTGTAGAAAAGCAGGGTCTCCTTTTGTTTGGGACCTGTATGGCTGTATGTCATTCCGCACCGATAGGCAACGGCTTCCCTCTCAGTGGGAGCTTTCCAATAATTGCCAGAACAAATTAAACTGGGGCTTATCTGTTCTTTTCCCTTTTCAGTTAGAAAATGGAGGGAACTGAGGAACAAGACTAATTTTAACTGGTGACAATACAGCGTAGAAATAGATTGGATACAGCCAGTGGTGGAGTCATGTTGTGGACCACAGAGGCAGGACATGTTATTTTCATGGGTGATGTTGTATTGCACTACTTGAACTCAATAAAAAAATGCTTGGAAGGTTAAGAACAATGCACACATTGAAAATTGGGGAAGACAGTTAGAAATATAGGATAATTCTGAATTTGATGTAATATGTCAGAAAACCAGACCAGATTGCATAGGAACCACAGGGTAGGCATACCAAATTGTTTTGGTAAAGCAAAAGAAATGAAGGTCATGAAGTGTTGGTACTGTTGCTTACAGTGAGTAGTGTCTCATACTAGCAATCCATGTTATGAACAACAGACTTAACTCACTATAGGCTGCAGCAGTGTACACTGTACATCCTCTATCCCGTTGTCTGGGTCTGAAAAATTCCAGCTTTCTAAGAAATAATATGGTTGCATTCTAAGAGATAATATGGTTATCAGCTAAGTTTTTTCCATTGTGATTAGCTGTCCTCTTATTTTGAAGAAAAGATAAACTCAATTCAAAGTGCTTTCTCCAGGCAAAGACAGAATTAGAGACAGCTCGATGCAGGGTAATCAATTCCTTAACAGGGCTTGACAGAAAAAAATGTGGACTATCCAACTGGCCTCCCAGGGCTGGTGAATGCCAATGAGAAACTTCTAAGACTTCAATTTATCATGATCATCAGTGCCATCAGTAATGTGTCATACACATTGCAATGTGACATGGGTAGGCAAGATTCTTAGAGTAGATGTGATGTCTTTTATTAGACCAACTGAGTAACTGGGAAAAAGTTCTCAGCAAGCTTTTGGGTGCAGTCACCTTTCTTCAGGCTTAGGGAGTTTCTGCTGGTCTGAAATCTTCTCATCCGGTTTCTCTCTTAGCTCCATTCTGAGCCTCTGGACCCATCTGATCACACTCTCTCCTGGCCCCTGTCTAGGCCTCAACTTTTACCCTATGGGTCTCTCTTAACTTCCAGCCTTTCTTTCCCTTTAACAGACCCTTTATAACTTTGATGGCACTGACGTAAACATGTCCTTCCTGGGCTGCAGGCTTCCCAATCCATGCTCATCTCCAGCAGTGCTCTTTTGGCTTTTCTTTTGGCCTTTTTGGGTCTTTCTTTTGGCTTTTCTTTATGGGCCTTGACTCATAAAGGAGGACAGGGTGTATATGAACCTTAACTATTTCCCACACGCACTTTAACTTCTGTAAGCAGTTTGCATTTCTCTGCCTTTCCATATGAGCAACCAATCCAGCAAAGCTCTGACTTTTCTCTGATGGCAAAGGTACTGTCTCTTCAGCCTGTTTTTTCATTCACCACAGTGAACCCTGTTCTTGGGGTTTCCTTTTCATAACAACTAGATCCATCAACAAACCATATACAATCTTTTGGGACCCCTGTCAGTCCTAAAAAGAACAAAGTCACAGTGGTGCTTCTACACATATTTTTCCTAATAAATTTAGTACCTTTGCTCACTTTTACATGTGCTCCGAGGGCTCGGGGGCAGTGCTTTAATTTGAGTGTCTCCAAGAGCTGCTCTAATTAAAGCACTACAGCGTCTCATGTATCAGCATCCCTGTCCCTAAAAATGACGACAGGGGTGCTTGAACTAAAGCTCGTTCAACGAGCTTTAGTTCAAGCACCACACCACCATTTCGAAGTGCAGGGACAGGCACCCTCTAATGTGAAGTACTAAATAAATATGCTTTAGAATGCATAGTAGTGAAAGCACGCTCTTTTTTAGTGATGCTTAATGTACAGTAGCCTATTTTTACTGTGCATTAGCATATTAGCATGTTTTTTTGACAAGACACTTTAATGCACGGTAAAATAGGCTAGTGTGCATTAAAGTGCATGTGTAGACATGCCCAGTGTCTGCAAGAGCAGGCAACTTACTGATAAGACCCAGTTTTTTCCTGGTTGGGGCTTCTTCTTCCACTTAAAATAACTTCTAAGAAAAAAAGACCCTGTGTTTACACAGCTGTACTCTGAGTTTCTGTAAACAATTTCCTGCTCCAACAATCTGTTAATTGCCATTACTAAGCTTTCCTTTACTTTCTAGGCTATCCATACTATTGGGGGTGGGAGGCAGGAGAGGAGGAGGAAGAAGAAGATCAAGGACATCCCTCACCTCTATTACTAATGCAATAAACTACATTTGCTCTGACAACTTTACAAAAAAACCCTAAGAATGGTTACATTTACAATTACAACAGCCTCTTTGCCTTGCTGACATATTCCAATTCACAAACACATATTAGCAAAATGAACCCAAACTTCTAACTTTTCCTTGGTCTATGACCTCAAAAATGCCATAACAGACAGCTAACAACATATTTCCAAACTTAACTTTTCATTGCTAAACAACAAAAAGAATGCACTGGTATCTAGTATCATTATTTATTTATTCTGTGTCCCTTCCTGGTCCTCCTAACACACAGGGATGATTAGCCACCCCCAAAAAACAACTTTTAATGGTTCTGTCTATCCACAGGGGTGCATGGGGTCACAAGGCATCTCTGTTTCACATCCCCTGATATTGGGGTGGGGCTGGATCCTTCCTGTTCTTCTTTTTACTGTCTCTGAGCAAGCCAGCTAAGAAGCTTCTCAGTGGGCCGTCCATCTATATCTTCCTTGAACTGTGTCTAAGCTCCCTCAAGCCTCATTGCCCTGTTAATATTGTGGCTTGCCATAGCCTGCACCTGTACCGTCCAATTTGCAGTCTTCGGAGCACATGCACAACATTAATCCAACACTCTGTGACCATCTGCTGCATGAGCTTTTCATATCCACCCTTGCTTACAAGTGCCTCAGAGTCCCAGGGACCCTTTCCCTGCTCATTCACAAAGTCCTCCACAGAGAGATCAATTTTCCCTGGTCCTGGCTTCCCATAATACCCATGATAGGGACTTTCCTTACTTAACCCAAGTAAGTAGACTTCAGCCTGCATCTTTGCCAAATCATGGACCTCAGGCAGTCTAGATAAGGTTGCGACCCTGTCTACCTCAAAGTTGCTTCTCCTGTACACCAATATATCTGTACCCCTGTACACTACTTTTCTTGACCTGGTCAAACAACCATCCTCTCAGTCAGCAGTGCAAGAAACCCAAGAATCAATCTCTGCTGTTGACTGAAGTACACGTCTCAGGGGACCACAGTTACTTGTGATCAACCTCCTGCACAAAAGACATAGTTACTTAGGTTAAAACCTTACTGGGAACTACCTTACTGGGAGCTTCACTTTAAAACACAGTTCTTTACCCATAGTCCTACAGCCTCACTCTACTATGGGTCTTGACTGAACCCTCTAGAGAGGGTACCCCTTTGCCCTAGAAAGAATAGACATGGGATGAAGATGAAGAGATGGGGGTGGTGGCGGGGAGCCAGAAGGGGAAGGGGGATGATAGGGATTGATAGTTAATGAAGAAAGGGAACATTGGTCAGAGAGGAATGACTCTGAGGCCAGGGTTGGGGACATAGACTGGATGAGAACCCATGACCAGGAAAACTGAGATTGTTTAGACAAATAGTCCAAGAATGGGGCATTCAAGAAGCCAGAGCCTGAATTGATTCAATCCTTGCAGGTTAGTCTAATCTGCCTAGATTGAACCAATTTTCCAAGTGAATAGACATTCACTTTAACTCAGGAAATGTAGGCACATGCCTGCAGCAGCTCAGGCCAGAAGCCGGGGGATGCTAGAGTGTGCCCCCAGCAGTAGGAAAGCTGAGGTGGGGAAATGCATGGCCAGCCTTGGCAGCAGTCTCAAGTAAACTGTCCAGGGAAAGGGTTTAATCCCCCCCTCCCTGTCCCACAGGAATGGACCTGAGCTGGGGTCCATCTGGTGCTCCCTACTTGCTGCTGCAGGGGTGGGGGTGTGGCCAGACACAGGCTGGCATGGCCCCCTGAGGCAAAAGGGGCAGGGAGGAGGTTTATTCCCCTCTGCCCCTGGGATCTACCAGCCTGAATCACTGTGTCCAGTGCTCACTTCCTACTTAGGACAAGCAATGGAATAAGCTCCATCCCTGACCCCTCCACCAGACACCAGAGGGATTGGGAAATAAACCTCTCTCGCTGCCTCCTTACCTCAGGGGGACATACTTGCTGGCCTCTGGCTGTGCCCCCACCCCTGGTGCTGGAGCACTGACAGGGGAGAGACCCTGATGGGGGTAGCAGCCCTCTCAGGGAGCACAAGCTTGTTCCTGGCAGGGAGGCTACACTGCAGCTAGGAGTGAGAGCAGGGCAGGCAGAGCTGCTGCAAACTGCTTGGGGTGAGTGGAGGGACTGGGGCTTAGATGGGTGGGTGTGTATGGCCACACCTCTGAGTCCCAGTGCCACTGCTCACCAACACGCAGTCTGTGGCAGCTCTGCCTGCCCTATTCCCACTCCCACCTGCAGTGCAGCCCTCACACTGGAAAGAGATTTGCGCTCCCTGAGAAGCCACAAGAGGGACTGCTGCCCAGTCAGGGTCACTCCCCCATTGCTGCTTGAGTGGCAGGGGTGGGGATGCAGTCAGAGGCTGCCTGGCATGGCCCCCTGAGACAAAGGGTCAGGGAGGGGGGTTTATTCCACTGCTTGCCCCACAGAGGGAGTCAGCGGCAGAGGCAGTGATCAGGGATAGCAGACCCTGGCTGCATTCCCCTGGGGGAAGATGGTATGGAGGGGGGAATATGCCCCCTCCCTGCCCCCTTTATCTCAAGGGGCCATGCCAGCTGGTGTCTGGCCATGCTCCTGCCCTGCCACTGCAGCAGTGAGTGGGGAGCATCAGGCAGACCCCAGCCTGGGTCCATGCTGGTAGGACAGGGAGGGGAACCCCCTCCCTGGCCAGTTCACTTGAGGCTACTGCCAGGGCTGGCCATGCCCCGGCCACTGGAGCAGCTCGTGCAGAAATGCCTGACCAGGGGCAGCTGTGCCCTTGCCTAGCAGATGGGTGGGGCCTGTGCTGGTGGGACATGGGAGGGAGTGGGGGTAATAAACCGCTTCCCTGCCCCATTCACCTTAGAGGGGTTAATGTTTGGCCACACCCCTCCCCCTGCCCACTCCTGCTCTGCCTAGGGAGCAAAGGTGTGAGACCAGCCCTGCTCCACTGGAGCCGAGACAGCCCAGGCCATGGCTGCAGAGGATGCTGGGGGACTCTGGTTTAACTTAAACCAGGAAGGGGTCTGGGACACAAGTTTAATAAACCAGTTTGAGCTCAATCAGTTAAGTCTGATACTACATTCAACTAGGTTTATCTTAAACTGGTTTTGGCCATTTTGAAAAGGGTTTATGTACACTGGACTTATGTTCTGTTACAGGTTTAAACGAGTTTCTCATCACTTAAACTGGTTTATGTGTGACTTCTGTCCCTAGTCTGGGAGTGCAGAGAAGACTAAGATTTGCTGGGGAAACAGGATGGTTATGGGATGAGAAACTAAAGGTGTGGGAATTGGGACTTGAGGAAGAAGCAAGACTGAGACTTTGTGCAGAGGGGGAAGCAGAATGTATTCAACTTGGGTAGAAAGGGCAAATGACCGCTATAGCAGAGGCGGGCAATTATTTCAGCTGGAGGGCTGCTTCACGAGTTTTGGTGAGCTGTCAAGGGCCACAAAGGTAGCCCAGCCCCTTGACAGGTACCCCACCCCCCTGGTCACCATCTTGGTAACATTAGTCCCTGCTCTTGCCCTGGAAGTACTTTTTTTGGGAAGGGGGTTTGCCATCTCGGAACCAGAAAAAAACCAGATTATATACTAAAAATCTAACATTCACAATAACATATTTTAGTTTTGTTTTTGTTCTGGTTTGTGTGTGTTCATGTGGTGTAAATAGAGGTGTTGCATAATAACTCAAAATGAAGTATTACTCTTGTATATATTCCTGGGGGTGTGGAGAAGTGTGGGGGGTGTATGCGTGGGTGGGTATGGGCTTGTGGAAGGCTGTGAGTATATGTGGGGTGTGGGGGAGGGTGTGGGGTATGTGTGCTTGTGGGTGTGTATGGGCAGCTTGTGGGGGCATTTTTGTGAGGATGTGTGGGTGGGTATGGGTTTTATGGGGTGTGTGGAGGGGGAGGGTGGCTGGATGTGTGTGGGAGGCATGGGTGCGTGTGTGTGGTGGGGTGTGTGTGGGTAGTAGTGAGCTAGTCTCTCCCCAGCTAGTCCTGGTTGTGTGTGGGGGAGTATGTGTGTGGAGGGGTGTGAGTGGGTGTAGTGTTTGTGGAGGTTGTAACTGTCTGTGGGGGAGGGTGTGGTTATGGTGGGGTGTGCATGGGAGCCTCCCCATATGTGCCCCCCTGAGCTGGTCAGCACCCCACAACAGCCCGAAGCCTGCATGCCCTATGGTGCCTCCTTGCCACTGCCAGCAATGCACAGTCCCAGGGCACCCTGCACCCACTCTGGACTGACCCCAGCAGGAGTGGATCAGCCAGATGCATGCACAGCCCTGGCCTGGTCCCTACATCTGTTTTGCCCTGCTTGCCTGTGGTGCATGCTGCCACCACCTGAACACACAGTGGGGCAGCTCCATGCTGAACTGTCTTTCTAGGCAGCCCAGGCATTGGCAGCTGGTGGCCCCAGCCCCACAGTACTGGTGGGGACCCGTACACAGCCCCACCACACCCCGTGCCTGCTGCAGACTTGCCTGCTCATGCTGAACACCTGCAGCAGCAGCAGTGCTGGTGGGGCAGAAGTGTGCTTGGTGTGGAGGAAAAGCAAACCATCCTCCTCAGCACTGCCCAGAGCTTCCTGCAGCAACTGCGTGGAGCCTGCACTGAGGTGCCTTGCGCTGTCATCACCACTTCCTGGCTGCTCTGTGGGGCATTGGGGGCAGCCAGTGGGTCCAGAGTAAGGGGCAGCAGCAGGGCTGGGTGGGGGGTGGCTTGTCAGTGAGGGGCAACAGAATGAGCAGGGGTAGGGGTAGGGGCAGGGCCCCCCCCATTATATTCCCCCTGCCCTCCCCTCCCCCCCACAACAGGTATCCTCTTTTTTGGACCTGGAAATATGGTAACCCTATCTAATAGGGCTGTGCAAAATGGCACTGCTTCATTTTGCCTTGAGCTTTGACGGTTCAATGGAACACCATTCCGATTTGAATTTCATTTTGATTTAAAACAGCTGTTCCATTCCATTATGTGGAAACAGAAAGGCTGTTTTGATGCTGTTTCAACGTTTTGCTTGGGACGGCAAGTCAGCCCAGCTGCACTGACTACTCATCCCCAGCGCTAGATCACACCAGGGACAGGAAGCCAGCCCAGCTGGGCTGAGTTCATTTCCCCAGGGGTATGGTCGAAACGTTTCGACTTTCAAAACTTTTCAACTAGCCTCATTTTGTTTTGAGGCTGTTTTGCAGCCCTTTATTTCATTTTGATTTTGCTGTTTTGACCTTGAAAGGAGTCGAAACAGTGTTGAAACAAAACAGCCAGCAAAATTTCACACAGCCCTACTATCTAACCCACTAAATGGCTATTCTTATGTTCCTATCTGCATCAAAGATAGTCAAAGAGAATAGCTTGAAACAGAGAGCAAGGAGAGATGATAGTACTAAGGACATGTTTACACAGCACAAACCAATGATACCCAAACTAGCTCTTAACAAGCTAGCTCCAGTAGCAGAAGCATTGTGGCTGCATAGTATAGTATTTTGGCTGAACTAATATACCTTGCTTCTCAGCAGAACTAATTAACACAACTGAGTAATGGAGCTAAATTGATTCCAAGACCTATGCTAGCTTCCTCAAGAGATCCTGGTTTGCACTATGTACACATACTCTTAATAATGGCAAACCAACTTCAGCATGGGCATGGGGCCATAGTGGGGGCAGGTCTGCCTGGATCTACTGTCTTGCCATATGGGCTGTGCCCATGTCCTCCTGCTGCACAGGGTGTGCCAGTGGCATGTGCTGCCCTCCCAACTGCCCACCATTGTATGGGCAATGCCAGTGTTGCACAGCATCCCCCATCCCACAGACCTCTCCCATCTACATAGCAGGGGGAGAGGTGACTACAAGGGCAGCTGTACAGCCCTGCCCTATGTCTCTGAAGTCTGCAATTTCAGAAAATTTGGGAGAGCAGATTTGTAATTTTGACAAAATCTTTTCAGCATTGATTTGCCTTTGTGGTTTTGCTGACTTCTAGGGTTTTTAGAACCTGGAATCAAGCTTACACTTAATTTTTTTCATAATTCATCTCTCATGTACCTTGTGGAAAATGAACCTATTGTGAATTTTGCTAAGTTTCCTCCAGAGGCATTTAAAATGATCTAAAACCATAGGCCTCTTTTTAGGTAATTAGTTTAGTTACAGGCAGTTTAGGAAACTCAATTCCTTATTTAAAATTCACGAGTTCCAACAAACTTTTTGAGATCATAAGGCCTCTCTCAAGAGCTACTATTACAAGTTTAAGGTGTAGCTTTACATTTACTCTTATTTATTTGCAAAATATATCCAGCTGATTTTTGTGGTGTTTTTACATAAAACACCTGCTTTTTGTTTGCGATGTTTGAAGGAGCAGGGTTATATGAAAATAGAAGCAAAAGTTCAATGCTTGAGATCATCAAAGCAACCATTCCCTGGGTTCCACATCAAATCCAGTCCTGCAGAGACAGCTGAAGAATCTTGCTGTTATTAACTTGGCTTTAAGCCAGTGCTATGACTCTCTCTGTGCTGTAGTAATTTGCAGTTACAAATGTTTTTTGCCCAGAGCCCAATGAGCCAAAATAAAATAGGGGCAAAATGCCAGCCACTTAATAGCACTTAACAAGGACTGAACTGTTTGGTTCTCTTTCTTTTTCCTAAATATCATTCATTTTTGGATTAAAGCACCTCATAATTTTTTTTTCCATATCCAACTCTACTTGCCATTGTTACAACAAAACAGTCATATTTCCCCCTAAGTTTTCCAAAATGACTAGTGATTCTTAGTGCCAGATTTTTTCATTACAAATAGATATATAGCAGGGGTAGGTGACCCCCAGCATTCATGCCGGAACATAACATGCAAAGGAATTTTACTTGGCACGCATTATTTGGGGTGGATGTCAGGAAAGGGGCCAGGAATGCACTGCCACAACAAGGATTAGGCCCCTTGCAACTCCCCTGAGATCCTCCCCTGCTGTCTGCATGCCAAGATCTTACAAGTTGAGGGTGTGGGTGTTTTTGGCACTCTGCCCCAAAACATTACCGACCTCTGATATATAGGAATGTATTCTCACAATGCTTTGACAAGGAGTTTTAATTATAGACAAAGGCTTGAGGTGCTGAGACACCAATTTTAGATATCTAATCTGACAGACACTGAGGGTATAAACAGAGATCACGAAATATAGTGGATCAGCTTCAGTGGGATGTGTCCCACTAGAGCTGTTCCACTTCATTGGGTGAAACATGTCAGCCATTGTCCCACAAGGTCTAGTGCCTGCTGATGTGGGAAAATGAGCAATGTGATCCCCACTTATTGGGAAGTGCCCTAGGCTGCTCCTCTGTAAGAGGAGGAAGCTGGGCAGTAACTCCCAGGGCTTGAGAGGCTCAATCCTTGCACAGAAATTTCCAGGTTGCACAGGACTGGGCCCCTCAAGTTTCAAAAGCGCATACCCAGGGCAGCTGGAAAGCACAAGCAGCTCCTGGATGCCCATACTCTCACTCCGTAAAGCAAAAAGATATATCCTATAATACAGCAGCAGAAACTATTGCCACCTTTGTTGCAGCCACAAATTTTGGGCAGTTGTGATGTGACAAAAGGTTAGGATGTCAGTTTTCTTAGGCTTTGAGAAAGCATAAGTATTTTTGGGGTCTATTCTCTCTACCTCTGTTTCCACCCTTAGTACCCTCTATTTCCACCTCTGTTTCAACCCTTAGTACCTGACATTTTAGCATATAGTAAGGTGTATGTTCAAAGGTCACCTCCCACCAACTCTGAACACTGTGTGCTTCAAACCCCATTGTGTTAAGTCAGGCACCCAAAAAGAATAAACATGTCATTACTGACCAGCTGTGAAAAGCTGGTTTATGTGACCTCACTTCTATCATAGAGGAGCTCTGTTGCAGAAGCAGGGGTAGAATCCATTGCCCCAAAGCCTGGTCACCTGAGTTAACCATACAGTTGTGTTTACTATTCGTACTAGTGTATTGTCTGCCTCATTTACTACACATAGTCTAAATTATAAATGAAGTCAAGTTCCTACTGGCAATGGCCTCCTTCACTAAGTAACCTATATTCTTCACCACAGCAGCTGTAGTAAGTCCAGGTCACTGAATAAGGCAGGAACTCGTGGAAAATAACAACATGTGTTCCTATAATTCAAGCCTGGGTCATCATGCAGACACTCAAGGGAGTAGGGTAATTAAGGTTGCACAGGGTTATTTTGAAACCCATTGACTGTGCAACCTCAATAACATAGCTTGCATGCCTTCTTTAAAAAGGTTTTGATCTTTAAAAAGAGAAGAAAAAATTAACAAAAACAGAAAAAAATGAACAGATGGCATTGTCCTGACATGCATTGTTTGTGGGCAGCATGGTAACTTTGAGGTCAACCACACACATCCATTTCTGTGGAAGGTTGTCAGCAGGTTGCTTGCTATCCTCTGTGTGGACCAACACCAGAGGGGATTGGATGTTTTGTTAGAAGAAGTCACAACTATTTGCTGATAGCAAATGAATGAAGCAAATGACTCAGGAATCTCAGGTTCCATTCCATATTCTGGATGGGAATATGCTATAGCACAGGGGTGGGCAAAATACGGCCCACTGGCCAGATCCAGACCATGGAAGGGCTTTTTCTAGCCCATGGTGGGTCCCTCTGTCCCATTTGGCCCAGGCATCATCCCATGGTGGTGTGTCCTGCCACTCCCTGAGCATGCAGTTGGGCTGGGGCAGCTGACCCCAGCCCTGCTAGTGCCTGTGCCCCACACTCCCAAACAGCAGTACCCTCCCCCAACTCCTTGCTGGTGCCTCCCAACCCTTGAGGGCAGATTCAGAAAGGAAGAGTGAACAGGGTACATCCAGGGTTTTTTCCCTGTTTCTTTCCCACTTGCAGCCTCCAGCATTTAAGGTCCAAAAAGTTCTGATTCAGAGGCTGTATTTCTAAATCCCATGTTCAATAACTCATGTAGCTTTCCTCCAAGAATCTGTCCGATCTCTTTTTAATCTAGTTAAACTGTCATCTTCTACACATCTGGTGGCAATGAGTTCCACATTTTAATTACATGCAGTGTGAAAAATAATTTCCTTTTGTTAGTTTCAGAATTACTACCTACTAGTTTCATTCTGTGACCCTCTAGTTCTTGTATAGATAGTAAGTAATAAATCCCTACTTACTATCTCTTCGCCATTTAGTATTTGGTATTTATCATATCCCCTCTCAAGTTTCTCTTCTAAACTGAATAGGCCTGGCCTCTTCAGTCTCTCCTCATATGAAATACACTCCATACTACGAATCGTCCTTTTTGTCTTGCTTTGTACCTTTTTCAGTTTTTCTATATCCTTTGTGAGGTCTGGGGACCAGAACTGGGCACAGTATTCAAGGAGTGGAAAACTGTGGATGTATAGAGGGGCATAATGATACTTTCTGTTTTGTTTATAATTCTGTTCTTAATAATCCTTCACATTTTGTTTGCCTTTTTGACAGCTGCTGAGCACTGAGCTGATGTTTCTGATGAACTGTCAACAATGACTCCCATATCTCTTTCCTGTGTGGCAACAGCTAATATAAAGCCCATCATAGCATAGGCATAATTTGTTTTTTTTTTCCCATTTGCATTACTTCACTCTTATCTACATTGAATTTCATCTGCCATTTAGTTGCCCATTCACTCAATTATGCAAGATCCTTCTACGGTTTCTCACAGTCTGCCTTAGACTTTACCACTTTGAATAATTTTGTGTCATTCAAAAATGTTGGCCACCTCACCATTCCCTCCTTTTTGCAGGTCATTTATAATTATATTAAATAGCACCGGTCCCAGCACAGGTCCCGGGGGGGGGGGGGAGGAAAATGGATGGACGGACACAGTTTACTTATTTTCATCTAAAAAACGGAACATTTATACTCACTCTTTGTTTTCTAACCCATGAGTGGACCTTCCCTATAATCCTATGACTTACCTAACTTCATTAAGAGCCTCTGATGGGGGAACTTGTCACAGGCTTTTTAGAAGTCTAGATGTACCAAAGTTACCTGAATCTAAGACAACACTGAATTTAAGATGACCCCCACAATAATTTGTGTCCAGTTAGGAATTTGGAAATTTCTGATGTGAGCTCCTTCAGGACCACAGGATGAATGCCATTAGGTGATGTCCCACTGTTTATTTTATTAATTTTATCTACAACCTCATCTGTTGAAACCTATGACTTAGTCGCAGTCTAATGGGCAAATGCTTACATTGGAGGCAGGCTTTTGTAGATTCTAGTAGGACTCAGTTTCCAAGTTTCCATCTAGAAATGTCACTAACATCAAAAACAATTGCACTCACAGATTCACAGAAGTTTAGGCTGGAAGGGACCTTGTGCGATCATCAGGTCCAGCTCCCCTGCTTTGGACAGGAAAGACTGTTGGGGTCAAATAACCCCAGCAAGGTGTACGTCCACTCTCCTTTTGAAGATCTCCAGGGTAGCAGATAAACAAACAAAAGAATTGGGGCTCTAGTGACAATTCTACTATGATTCTCCCTCTCTTCCCTCCCCCCCAAAAGCCTTTTATATATACATATGAGACAATATATATTTACACCCCAGAAGAAAAAATAGACTTTACAAAAATATTGTTGCATTACTGTTACAAGAACTTGAAGTTAAGGTTGAAACTTAAAGAGACGGCAAACAATTTGAATCTTTCTTAGTGAAGAACCTGCAGCATTCCTATCTGTCCTGACTCTCTCTGACCATGTGAAGAACTGGCACACCTTCTTTTCTCATATGGAGAAACCTCTTAAAGACCACAGAGGACTGGTCTTAGTGGAGTAATCCAGGGTCTGGCTAGGTCACTGCATTTCAGTAGTAAGTAGAAGTGCACTGATATTGGATTGGTACCGATATAAAGAAAACTGGCTGTATCGGATATCGGACCAATGGGGCTGATAATTTAGACAATAAATGCCCATGCTGTTTGCAGCCACAGTGCAGCACTTAGACAGAAAGGAGCACAGCTGGCAGTGTGAAGAGCTGCCTCCAGCTGGTAAGTCTGATGTGGTGGAAGGGGAGGGGGGAGGGAAGGGGTGTGTTGGGGGGCAGATCAACACCCCCCATGGTTAGGGAGGGGGCAGGGGCAGGCACTGCCCAGCTGGAGTGGGAGGGAGGCCCAGAGCCATGGTTCATGTGGGGGCTCCCATTGCTGCTTGCACCACAGGAGGGCATGGGGGGGGTGGGGGACATGTGCCTCCTGGATCTGCACAGGGTGGGCTGCAGCCAGGGCTGCACTGGGCTCTTTTTGGTGGGGGCTGGGCTCAGGGCGGGTGCCGGCGGCACTGGAAGGATGCTGCATTCACCCCAAATTTTGTTGCTGATCTGCTCCTAGCATCGCTGCCGCCGTCAGCTGCCCAGCACAGCCCCAGCACTTCCCAGCGTGTGGGTGGAGACGGGCCATTAAGCCAGGGCTGTGCTGGGAGGCTGGCAGTGGTGGTGCTGAGAGCGGAGCAGCAGCAAAATTTGGGGTGGATGCAGCATCATCCCAACACTGCTGGTGCCTGCTCAGAGCCCAGTCCCTGCCAAGAAGAGCCCTGCACAGCCCCAGCTGCAGCCCACGCCTCCCTGTGCAATACGGGGGACATATGCACTACCATGCCCCCCCGGTGTGCAAGCAGTGGTGGGAGCCACCCTCCCCATGAGCCAATGCTCTGGCTCCTCCCACCCCACCCCACCCCACCTGGGCAGCGCTTGCTCCTGCCCCTTCCCTCACCGTGGGGGCGTTGATCTTCCCTCCCATGCCCCTTCCCTCCCCCCTCCCCTTCCACCATATTGGACTTAGCAGCTGGAGGCAGCTGTATCAGAAATCAGATCGGTACCAACTGATAATACCTCCTTAAATATCAGCTATCAGTATCGGCCCCAAAAATCTCTTTTGGTGCACCCCCAGTAGTAAGCAATAGCTGGAAGGGACTACAGGAGGTCTTCTTCTAGGCCAAGCCACTTACATCATTCTACATACATGTTTAACCTGGTCTCATAAACTCTTGGAACACTCATATAACACTACCTAGCATAATGCCTGAAACATCAGAAACACCCATTAACTTGCCAGAGGTAGACCAGAGTGATGAGGATATTGGTTAATGTCCTGGCACTGTAAAGACCAATTTGTGAAACCATCAACCCAATACCCTAAAGCATAAAAACCTTTTAGCTATTTATTATCTTAATTAATGCAGGCACAAATATTTCTAATAGTCTTCAGAATATCCAAAATAATTAGTTTTATTTGGGTCCAATTTTCCTCTACCCTATCTCTTTCTTTTAAACAACATGCCAAATAGGTTTGGCTCTCTGTAGGTCAAACCTCTGAATTCATTCTTCAAGCCATCAAGGGCCTCTTATTTCCATGTTCATTGATATGTAGGCAGAAAACACACTTCTGGCAATACTGGTCTCTAGGTTCTTTAAAGCCACTTATTTTTGTATGTGCGGAAGGTACAGAAGAGTGGCAGCATGTTCCATGTTATAGAATCATAGAAAGTTAGGGTTGGAAGGGACCCAGGAAGTGATCTAATCCAACCTCCTGCTCAAAGCAGGACCATCTCTACCTAGATCATCCCACTCAAAGCTTTGTCTAGCCAGGTCTTGAAAACCTCCAAAGATGTTGCATCACCTCTCTGGGTAACCTGTTCCAGTGTTTTACTACCTTCCCAGTGAGAAAATTCTTCCAAATATCTAACCTAAACTTCCCCTGCTGCAACTTGAAACTGTTCTTCCTTGTTCTGTCATCTGCCACCACTGAGAACAGTCCAGCTCCATCCTTTTTGGAACCACCCTTCAGGTAGCTGAAGGCTGCTATTAAGTCCCCGCTCAGTTTCCTCTTCTCTAGACTAAATAAGCCCAGGTCACTCAGTCTTTCCTCATAAGTCATGTCCCCCAGCTCCTCACCATTTTTGTCCCCCTCCTCTGGACTCTCTCCAATTTGTTCACATCCTTTCTGTAGTGGGGGGGCCCAAAACTAAACACACTAGACCTGACGTGGCCTCACCAGTGCTGAACAGAGGGAAATAATCACTTTTCTTGATCTACTGGCAACATGCCTACCCATGCAGCCCAGTATGCCATTAGCCTTCTGGACAACAAGGGCACACTGCTGGCTCATATTCAGCTTATTGTCCACTGTAACTCCCAGGTCCTTTTCTGCAGAGCTGTTTTCCAGTCAATCAGCCCATAGCCTGTACTGCTGCATGAAACTGTTCTGTCCTAAGTGTAGGACTTTGCACTTGTCCTTGTTGAACCTCATGAGATTCCTTTTAGCCCAATCCTCACACACACACACACACACACACACACACACACACACACACACACCACACACACACACACACACACACACACACACACACACACACACACACCCCCCTCTCCTGGCCCCGGAGTACCAGCACATCCCTGCTCCTGTGGTTGGACGATGCAGCTGGGGCCATGCGGTGCTAGAACAGCCACATTCAGGAAAGCTGCCGCAGGCAGAGGCTTCCAGGTGGAGGGCACAGGGGAACTGGTGGGGGCTGGGGGGAAGGGCAAGTTTCCTCCTGACTCTGGCTGAATTCCTCTGGGTCCTACTACCCCTGCCTCCTGTCATCTTTGATAGGAAGCCCAGAGCAGATAAATAATTTCCTAAACTTTATAGGTGCCCCACGGGATGGATAGAATGGCCTGGTGGGCCGCATCTGGCCTGCGGGCCATGTTTTGCCCACCCCTGGTCTAGGCCAGTCTGAATCCTAGCCCTACTCTCCTGCATATCTACTATTCCCCTGAGCTTGGTGTCATTTGTAAACTGACAGGCTTCACTCTATGCCATCTTACAGGTTGTTGATGAAGACATTGAACAAAATTGGCCCCATGACTGATTCCTGAGGCACTCCACTTGATACCGGCTGCCAAGTAGACATTGAGCCATGATTACTACCCTCTGATTCCAGTGCTCCAGCCAGTTTTCTATCCACCTTACAGTTCATTCATCCAGCCCATACTCCCTTAGCTTGCCTGTGAGAATGTGGTGGGAAACTATATCAAAAGCATTGCTAAAATCAAGGTACACCACATCCACCAGTCTCCCTGCATCCACATAACCAGTCATCTCATCATAAAAGGCAATCAGGTGTATCAGGCATGACTTGCTCCTGGTGAATCCATGCTGACTCTTCCTAACCACCTTTTTCTCCTCCAAGTGCTTAGAAATGGATTCCTCAAGGATCTTCTCCATGGCTTTTCCTGGGACTGAGGTGAGACTGACTGGTCTGTAGTTCCCTGGATCCGCCTTTTCCCCTTTCTTAAATATGGGAAGTATATTTGCCTTTTTCCAAGCATCCGGGACCTCTCCTGATCGCCATGAGTTTTCAAAGATGGTGGCCATTGGCTCTACAATCACATCAGCCAACTCCCTCAGCACCCTTGGGTGCATCCCATCCTTCTCCATGGACTTGCTCACATCCAGCTTTTCTAAGTAGTCCCTAACCTGTTCTTTCAGCACTGTTGGATGCTCCCCTCCTCCCCAAACTATGCTGCATGGTACAGTTGTCTGGGAACTGACCTTGCCTGTGAAGGCAGAGGCAAAAAAGGCATTGAGTACTTCAGCCTTTTCTGCATCCTCTGTCACAAGATTGCCTCCCCCATTCAGTAAGGGACCCACACTTTCCCTGATCCTCCTCTTGCTACCGACATGCTTGTAGAAACCCTTCTTGATATCCTTCACACCCCTTGCTAGCTGCAATTGCAGTTGTGGTTTGGCCTTCCTGACTTCATCCCCGCATGCCCGAGCAATGCTCTTATATGCTTCCCTAGTTATTTGCCAAAGTTTCTACTTTTTATAAGCGGCATTCCCTCTAAGCTGTGTGGTGTGTGGCTGAGCAGGTGTACCTGGCAGTATGGCATGAGCGTGCCTGCACGGGCCCTCCCCATGCCCCCCAAGCCAGCCTTCCTCCCCCGCCGCAGCGAGCCCCCCCACCACGAGAATGTTGCTTATAAGATTCCTTTTTGTAAATTAGTTAACTGTAGAGTTCCCTTCTAAGCCACGCTGGTATTCTGCCATACTTGCTAGTCTTCCTGCACATCAGGATAATTTGTTCCTGCACTTTCAGTAAGGCTTCTTTAAACTGCAGCCAACTATCCTGGACTCCTCTCCTCTTCAGACTGGCTTCCCAGGGGATCCTGAGTGAGTTGAAGTCTGTTTTTCTGAAGTCCAGGATCCTTACTCTGCTGCTCTTCCTTATGATACTGAACTCAACCATCTTGTGGTCACTGCTGCCCAAGTTGTCATCCACTACTACATTCCCCACCAATTCTTCCCTGCTTGTGAGCAGCAGGATGAGAAAAGCATGGTCCCTAGCTCGCTCACAAGCAGGGAAGAATTGGTGGGGAATGTACAGTCTGTCATCTTGTACAATATTATCTAATGATTCCCATCAGCTTCTGAAAACTAGGGAAGGTCAGGAAACATTTAGGGTGACACACTGTTTTATACTGGTAATTTAGGTGGCTAGTTTTGGGCATCCACAAGGCACTTCTGCCACTTGCATATGATTGGATGATCAGCCCAATACCCTAAAGCCCAGTGGAATTGTATTCCTGGATAGGTAGATGACTGCATAACTGTAGTTGTGCAGACTCAGTATGCATGGTAGTGGCCATAACATTTTTGCACACCCCTCGTGGATGCATAGTGACCTTAGATACCTCAAAACAGAACTGGCCCAAACCTAAGACTATCAGGTACAGACTGAGAAGCAGAAAAGGGGTGGATGTGCACAGAGCACTCTTTTGCCCTCATAGCTCAGTTGCTAGAACTGGAGAAGCTGAGGTCCTACCTAGGGTCTCTCTGACTTGCCAGCACCGCTCTCTAACCACCACACCATAGGTCCAATACCATGACCTTCTCTAGCATTCCTTTTGAAATTATGACACTAATATAGTCATTGGAAAAAAGGGGTATGGAAGGCAGCATGTACGTGTGGAAGAAAGATTCTGCCTCAGTGGGGACAAGGGCCCAGGCTAAAACCAAGAGACTCTTCCCTTCCAGTCCTGCTCCCACCTCACTGAGCCGTGCACCTCCAGATTGTTCACTTCTTCCTGGCCTTATGTAGCTCCCACAGTCCTCCCTTGAGGCCAGCTTCAAACAGAGCTCCAGAGAAATGCTTGAATAATAGCTGCTCTGTGGCACAGTGGTTTTGTAGGCCATACCTAAGCTTAATCTATGGAGCAATGGTAAGCTGCAGAAGTGTGGCCAAATGCTTATCTTTGTGGGATCATTTAACCCCAGAAAGCTTCCTGCCTATGGCAGGGGGGCTGGACTTGATGATCTCATGAGGTCCAGTCCAACTCCTAATGTCTATGAAATCTATTAAATCTGTAAGAAGAAGACTTCAAATCCTGTGTGTGAGTGACCATAGTGTGAATCTTTTCAGATGTAACAGGTAGCTTAACCAGCAAATGCCATCAACATGTTTAACAAAACATAATTAAACAAAGCACAAAGCCTGAAAGAAAACGTTATAAAAGGAAACCAAATGTTATATTATGGTGTTATCTTAAAATCTTAGAAGTAGTGTGTGACCAAATGTATTAAATGTTATTTTGTTACAATAGATGCATTTTTTGTTAAAATACTTAGGTGATTTGTAGAAACCAAGCAGCCTTGTCAGAAAAGACTATTAACTAAAGTAAAGAAGTAACAGGCCAACGTTAAGCAGCATTTTGCAGTGGGGAAGAAAAGGAGATAAGAAATCCTCCCTCTTACTTTCCCACGCCTTCTGAGCCCACAAAAGATCTGTTTCAATCCAGTTCTAAAAGTTTCAGGGAAACAAATACATTTAAATAAAAAGCCAGAGGCCATTTATTAGAATATGAAAACCAGACAACTATAAATACTGGGAATAGGTTAAAAAAATTGGACTACTCTGAAGCTCAGCACACCAACTGAAGTCCCCAGGGGAACAGAGAAGCCTGGCCAGCAGAGCTGTTTCTTCCCAGAATCAAAGGCTATGTAAGCATTGTCTTTATTGACCCAAATAAGCCTTTGCAATTGCATAGCCTAATAAAGCTTTTGAGTTGTGACTGGAATGGTTTCACTGGTCATCAATCTCCTCACCCACAGTTAAAATTTAAAGTAATAGTTTGATTGCTGTCTGGGAATAGAACAATCCACATTCAAAACTCTTTGGGAGTGGGGGAAGTAGAAGCAAGTTCCTCTGGCTTCCCAGGTTAATGTATTCCCCAACTCCCAAGTCCACACACATTTAAGCACCCAAGAATAGAAACCATCATTGTTGGTAATTCCTCAATTTGAGGATGATCCCTACCATGGCTTGAGAAGGGTCTTGAGGTGACTTAAAAGAGTCCCATCCCTCAGCCACAGATCCATTTTCAGAAGTTGCAGGCCTTTTCAAAGGGAAGAGTGGACCATAGGCTAGGATTTCTCTTCTTTTCTTTCCTCCACTCTCTCTTCTCTGCCTTCAGGGAAAGATGCTTGAGTTCAAAGTGGGCTAGTGTTTGGTTGAGGTGGGGTTCCACCAGAGTTTATTAGCAGGCAGGTTCTCCCAGCTCTTGATGTCAGCATCTGTTTTCTTGAGGTAGTATGCCTTTAGTATGTCCTTATAGTATTTTCTATTGGCTGCCACAAGACCTGATGCAAGATATAAGCTAGGAGTAGAGCACTTGCCCGGTCCAACAAATTCGTGCTTGAGGATCACTGACTTAATTCTGATAACACTAGCTTCACCAAGGATGCTGGGGTTTGTGTGGTGATCTTCCCATTTGACGTGAAGGATTTTCCATAGGCATCATTGGTGATACTTCTCAAAGCTCTTGAGATAATATGGTAGGTCACTGACATTTCACATCCATAGAGAAGAGTAGGGATGATGACTACATTGTAGACCTGGATCTTGGTGTCTTTCTGGAGATCATGATTAATAAAAATATGGTGAAGCAATTTTCTGAAGGACATGATTGCACACTAGATCCTGTGCTGGGTCCAGGGCCATCCTGGGGGGTGGGGAGGGGGGAGAGTCAGGGCGACTGCCCTGGGGCCCATGCTTTGGGGGGCTCTGCGGAGTTGGGCAGAGCGGTGTAGTGATTCGGTGCTGCTGCCGGCTTTATGTCTGGCTGCTCAGCACCCCCCCACCAAATTCAGCAGGTCTAGCTGCTCGCCACCCCCTCAGCCCCTCTGCCACTGAATCTTCCACCAGCTTCCTCGCATCCGGAGGCAGGGCCCTGCACAGGATGATTTGCCCCAGGCCCCACACCCTGCTTGGGTCATCTCTGGCTGGATCTCCTAATTAATGTTTGCTCTCTGAGTGAGGTGGCTACCAAGGTAAGGAAAATGCTTGACTATGTCCAGGGTCTTTCCCTCAATAGTAATTTGAGGGTGAGGGGGTCACATTCATGGACTGGAGCAGGCTGACAGAACACTTCAGTCTTCCTGATGTTGAGCGAGAGGCCCAAAGTTCAGTAGGCTTCTATAAAGAAATCTAGCATAATCTGTAAGGTTTTCCTCAGTGTGTGGAAGGATGCTACAGTTGTCAGTGTATTGAAGATCAAAGATGGCTGTTTTGAATACTTTGGTCTTTGAGCAAAAACCTAGATTGAAAAGCCAGCTATCCTTTCAGTTTTCAATGTCAATTCTGAAATGGAGGCTGTCCTTAATGAGAACCAGGATGATGATCAAAAAATGAAGAACAGAATTGGGGTGATGGTACCTCTTTGCCTGACTCCTGTTCGCATGACAAATGGATCCTTCAGAAAGATTGGTCACACTCATATGGTTGTGGAGAAGGCTTAGAACCTTTATATATTTTTCAGGGCATCCAAATCCAGCCAGTACTTTGCACAACGCTTTGTGATTGATGTAGTCAAAGGCCTCAGTGAAGTCAATGAAGGTCATATACAAATCCTGATGTTGCTCCTGATACTTTTCTTGGACCTGGCAGGCAATAAACATCATGTCAATTCTCCCACAGGATGTTCTGAAACCATATTGAGATTCCCACAGGACTTCCTCAGCAAGAAGTAGAAGATGGTTCAGGAGGTTATGGTGAGGATTTTCCCTGCTATGGAGTGACACATCAATAATTCCAGCACACAGACTTCTTGCCTTTTTTGAAAACAGTCATGATGTTGATGTTCCTTAGGTCCCCAGGGATCTCATTTTTTCAAATGAAAATAATAAATTAATGGAGGCTCAGTACCAGTTCCTCCGTGCCAACCTTGGAGATTTCAGCAGATATGATGTCTGGTCCAGTAGCTTTGTTCTTTGTTTCCTTGAAGGCACAGCAGACATCTTATAGAATAGGAGGTTTGGTGGATCCCCTTTCAGGGTGTTGGAGGATGGACTTGATGGTGGCATCCATTACAGTCAATTCACAGTTCAGGAGTGCCTGAACCATGAGGCAACTTGTATAGAAATACAATTCCTTTGGGTGCATAAGTGCTAAAAAATCTGTTGATGACCAGGGGAGAACTGAATGTTACCCCCTAGGTGCTGTCTTGCTAGTTTGATAGGTGGCAGGCTCTTCTTTTTGAATAAGAGGTTTAGTTGAGTTTCTGATTAGATGTGCTTATTAAAAGATTTGTTGGTCCCTTTTCAAAGTGCAAAGTATGGTTCTTAGCATCGTTGCCAAATTCCAACTCAGGTAATTATATCTGTAATGCTCTAAGTAAAATTACACTACTAGAGGCATGATGTTTAATAATGGTATCTGCCAAGATAAATTCTGCAGGTTCAGTTGTATATGGCATTCCTCTTCACTTCCTGTCCTAAGTTGTTTTAGAAAGTGAGCATGTATGTTTCAATAGCTGCTGTGGTTTATTTCAGATGTGACTGGATTTCAGTGATGAGTGAATTGACTCTTGTGTATGTAAATATATATATAATCTATGAACATGAAAGGCAGGTCATAAATTTATGGATAAACATAAAGACAAGTTAATTATTCATCATCAGTATTATTGCACCTAGTAATGTTTTTCTCTAACTATAAAACGCAGCTCACTTAGCTGCAAGCACATTAAAGAACTGCTGTCTTGCATTTACATTTGCCACAGAAGTAAGTAACTTTCACCAAAGAGAGAGAGCAGACTCAGAGTCTGTGAATGTAAAATGCCTTTCTCACCTGGAGATAGTCTTAGAGATGATCTGAACAAAGAGTGCAAAGTATGCATGGCAGTGCACTGGAAGTCCTTACATGGGATGCAGCAGAATTCAAACTCAACTGAGTGATAAGACACGATACAATTGGGAGAATAAGGAATTTGAAAGCTCAAATGTTCACAACTAACCCATACACTTTCAAGTTTGGTTAATTACTTGTACTAGTAAAAGGAGTGCTGGACATGTTTTTGCAGTGATGTGTTTTTAGATTTACAAGGCTTTGTTAGTTCTAAATACAAAGATATTTGCACAACTGCATAATGCTTTGCTTAATGGTTCTGTTAAATGTAACTATACACTTAGGAGTTATCATGATATAATTATAGGGGAAAAACATTAACCAATAAAGCTGTTGAGGGAAAAGCACTCAAAAAGTTACAAAGCAACTTAGAAATTGGCTGTACATCTCAGGTAAATTCACACAAATGGTAATCATTCTATAGAAGAAGAGCATAAGAATCCCACTTATAATGTTACGGATAAGGTGTTTGGGTTTTTTTTAAATGTTATCCGATACTATTAATAGGAAAGAAGGTTAAGTTTTGAAAATGAATTTTATGAAAATGGCAACCACACTAAATAAAACAGCTAAAAGCTCCCAGATTCAGATATGAGGCAGCTAATAACAGTTTTTTGGTGAAGAAGGCCTCTTAACTTTTCTTAATTCATTTTATCTCATTTTTGACCAAGTCCTAGGTTGAAACAGGGTAGTGAGCTAGTGTGGTAAGAAAGGTTGCTCTATGCAATTTTATTATCAAATGGATATTTGTATGTATTTTTGGAATACATGAAGTTTGAAGAGGTACTGTTTAAACTGTTTAAATAAAAGAAATACATAAAATAAATTCTGATCCCCGAGCAAGAAGAGTGTGAAGAGGGAAACAGGGAAGTATATATTCTATAGAGAATGATAGGAGATGTCTTTTAGAACATTCAGGCCAAATTCTGTTCTCATATGCACATATGCAAATACAAGTCCCCTCTAAAGTCAGCAAGAAGATCTGAGGGTACAATTTGACCTGTAACCTTTCTAGAGGAAAGGATCTCAAATATTCCATCTTTAGCAAACAACAGAATGCAAGGTCATTCCCCATCCACATCTAACATATCACATATAGAAGGATCTCAATTCTATCCAACAGTGATGGCTTGAGTAGATGTCCTTTACTATTCAAGTACCATGTAAGTGGGTTATCTTGCTTATGGGCTCCTCCTACAAGCTTTTGCTCCCTGAGGAAGCTCCTTAGCTGGTACATAGCAATAAGCAGAGTTTTTAAACAAAAAAGA
Source organism: Crocodylus siamensis (assembly GCF_052110815.1). Lineage (NCBI taxonomy): Eukaryota > Metazoa > Chordata > Crocodylia > Crocodylidae > Crocodylus > Crocodylus siamensis. The sequence continues at coordinate 137,730,873 of NC_143397.1, forward strand.
TAAACACAACCCCCCCCGCCCTTGTTGTCCTATCTGAGGCACTTGGACCTGCAGGTCAGGCACTAGAACAGCCATCTGCCACTCCCTTCCCCTCCCCAAGCAACTTATGATTCAGCACACCATCTGCCTCTGGTTTACAATTGCTTCCTCACAGTTTGTTGCACTGTAGCTCTAACCTCTAAACTTCCAGTGAGCGATTCTCTCACCACTAGCCCTCCCACAGCTGCCAGTACTCAGCAGGGCTGACTGCCTCCTCTTAAGGGGACAGGCCAGCCTCTTACACACCTGAGAACTCATGCTGTCATTTTCTTGTATAAAACAAGGTAAATGCATCAGTTATTGCAAGTAACAAAATGTATGTGATGAATTTGGTCCAGTTGCTAGTTTTGTACACAGTGTTGCCTTGACATTAAGAAAAGTAGAAGACATCAGCCTCCATTAACAGCTTGCTTCCTTGTCTTTAAAACTAAAATGGGGTCTCCTAGCTGCTCTTCCATGTGCTTTCAGATGATAAATATTGGGTCACCATTAGACTAGAAATTGTAGACTTGTGTACTCCCATGGTGCTTGAATTCTAGCAGATGACATACTAAATGTTTATCCAACAGTTATGTGAAATATCCTGCCACTACTGTCTGGTACAAAGGTGAGTCAATGACAGTTCTTCTGCATTGGAAACTTGCAGGATGATGATCAGGGTATGTCAGGGTATACTTAACCTTTTTGCCCTGTTGGTGAGATGGATAGTGCCTGGTTCATCTGCAGGCCAGATCCAGCCAGTGGGCTCAATGAAGCCACATAGAGGTGAGGGGGTATGACCAACTGCATAGGGGGAAAGGGGCGTGGCCCAGCTCAGTCCACCCATGTGGGCAGGGGAAAGGGGATATGGCCCAACCCTGTCCAGCCATAAGAGGAAAGGAAATATGGCCTGGCCCTGACCCAGCCATGTGGGGCTTTGGTAGTGTGGTGAGTGATGGCAGTATTAATTTTGCCCATTCACCTGTCACCATATTGCCCAACCCATGGGAAGCTCTGCAGGTTGGGTGCCATGGCTCTTTGGGCTGGATTTGGCCCACAGGCCTGGTGTCGAGCATATATATACATATATATATATATTAGGGCTGTGCGAAGCTTCAGTTGCTGTTTCAGTTCAGTGGAGATGTCGCCCGATTTGGTAGCTGAATCTCCAAATCCGGATTGAATCAGGAGACCCTTTAATATCTCCGAATTGAATCAGAACCCTCCGAATTGATTCAGAAAGTTTCGATGATTCAGACAGACATAGTTTAAAAATTTTTTTCTACATACCTCAAGGTACTAGGGGGAACGTGAATGCTGAAATTGGGTGGATGGAGCATCCCACAGGAGCTGGGGGGGTGGGGAGACATATCTCCAGCACACTTAGCAGACCCAGAAGCAGACTAGAAGCACTTCTGGTCCACTTCCGGGTCCGGAGGGGAGCATGCGGGGGGGGGGGGGTGCCCTGTGCCTCCATGATCGGCAACTGGTACCTCCTGGATCTGGGGGGACACCCAGGGTCATCCTGCAGCTGATTGCTGAGCTGGGAAGGTGCAGGGGATGCCCCTGCGCACTTCATGACAGACCCAGCACTTTTGGTCAACTTCTGGGTTCACCACTGAGCATGCAGGGCCCCTGCTTCATCCATCCCAGCATTGCATCATTCATGAGCTGTGCCTGGTACCCCAAGCTATGTAGAAAAAACTTTAAAGCTGTGTCTATGGTTTAATCACTGATTCTCTGAATCAGCATCGAATCTTCAGATTCAAATTCAGCCAAATCAAATCAGGGACAGTGATCTGATTCAATGAATCGAATCACTGACCCCAATTTGGGCTTCACCTGAATCCAAATCGAATATGGCTCATTTTGCACACCCCTTATATGGATAGATAGATAGATAGATAGAAAGAAATGCATATTGGTGTATATTATTATATCATTAGTATATTATTCAGGTATCAGTGGTACAGCAGAGAAGTCCATTCAGACAATCAAGCAAGCACTGAATTTTTCTTAAGGATGAAAATATATTCACAGATACCATGCTAATTTCTAAATTATCCAGTCAAAACTATGTTACTACAAAGCTATACCACTACAAAAGAATCTCCAGTGTTACTGCAAACACTAAGGATAATTTAGGTAGCAGAACAGATAGTGCCAGATACAGAAATCAAACCCTCCAAGTATAAGTGCCTTAGGTTAAATATTTAAATTCATGTTTATGTACTTAAATAAGTAACCTGAGCTTCAGAGCTTTTCAGTACCTCTGAAAAATGTGCCTATTTTAAAATAAATGTGAATATATATTACATTAAGATGCCCAAGTTTAAACTTTTTAGGCAGACCTTTAAAACCAAATCAGGTAGTTTTAGCTCACTGTTTTAAAATATATTACTTGAAGTGAATGAAGGCAAATGGATTCTTGCCATGAGTAGAACCAATATTGTATATACTGGACACACACAGTTAGAGGGTGCCAATTTGCTACACTACAGGATGAGTTGACCATATCCATGGCACATTGCTGGTAGAAAGAGTGGTTTGTTATTCACTGGTAAAGTGAAACCCCTGTCAGAAAGACAGTGGAGCTCAGCATTTCTTGGAAATTTCTATTCTGTTTTGAGGGGAAAAAAGGGCATATTTTTCAATTGTTTTAGCTCAGTCATGGCAGCTTAGTACAATTGAAAAGCTATGTTAAGAGGTGATTAAGGACATCTGAAGCCATGCTAGCTAACCATAGTGTGGCCAATGATAAACTCTGGACATAACACAGCCAAGTAAGGCTAATGCATTTGCAGCCATGTAGAGAGGGCATTTTAACTGCCTTAAGCTGAAGTGATTGGGAAACACATACCTCCCCCCAGCCAGATATATTAACTTGAGGATTAATTTTCATCATGACACATTCAGAGACAAATACTTTCAGGTGACTTCCCAACAGAACTGAAACCCAAACACTATATGGCTTTTTTTTTTTAGTGCTGCTGATTTGGGAGGTCTCTCTCCACCATTGCAGATGGCCTACTCTATAAGTGCATCTACACATGTGCATTTACTGCACAGTAACTGAAATTACTGCACAGTTCAGGTGCACATCTACACGTGCACACCCATACTGTTCAGTAAATATAGTGACTTGGGCTTAAATTTGATACCTGCATCATGCAGGTATCAAATTTACGCCAGATTAATTATTGCACAGTAACATAGTGTGTGTGGACTGACTTCAGTTTAACTTTAGTCCCAAATCAGTCCACACACAGCATTAATGTACCGTAATGCCTGCATGTGTAGACACCTGCCTATTCCTACTTACTGCATAGTAAATTTAAGCCAGCATAGATGCACATGTAGACACACCCTATTATGCAGAAAAAAGCATGGATGTTGTTCTGAATAGGTAGCCATTCAGAGACTTCTCTGCCCAAGACAAGCTCCATCCTTGTTACCTGGTCCTCCAACTCCAGAGAGACTCTTCTGCCTCCCTCACCATCTCCTCACCAATGCACATCTAGGCAGGCTTAACTCTGAACACTCTCCATAGGCAGGTGCTAGGCCTTCACACCTGGAACACTCTCTCAAAGTCAGGATCCAGCAGTTGCTTCTGGGTCCCCCTGGCCTATAGTCACCCTTTCTCAGACAGGTAAATGTTGCCTTCCTTTGCCTCTTCTTCCATTCTTTGGGTTTACTTACCCCTCTTCCTCCTGTATCCCCCTTCTATTCTCACAGTTATCTGGGTTTACATCACTTACAGGGCTGCCTGGATATGTGAGGTGGCACAAGATGCTCTCGGGTACTCAAAACCAGCTTGTGTTTAGCAACCCCTACTCCATAGCCAATCTGAGACCATAGGGATGCACAGAAGCTATAAGCTGCTTGCTTAGTCAACAGGACAGAGGCTACTGTTGGTCAAAAGTCTGTAATATAATATAGCAAGAACACTTTAGCTTGTATAAAAATTCAACAGAATACTGGTATGTTGTTTGTCTGCTACAGTCCAACTGCAAGTTCTTTTGGACAGGCACTGTTACTTACTAAGTGCTTGTAAAGAGCCAACAGGACCATGATACTGCCTGGAACTTTTATGTGCTACCTTAATACCCATAAATAATGAAAAATAAACAAGAGTTATCACAGAGGGGTATAGGGGATGTTACAAGTATTTTCCCTTTCTTTAGAATACGGACTGACCACAATATCCTGGATATCCCTGTGTGATAACTGCTGGTGACCTTTTAATGATGACAGCTATGTGAAGCAGTTTGAATAATTACCCATGGAAAAAAAAAGATCCTGTTATATTTTTTACTGACATCCCAGAGTGAGCTGCTCTTTTGTTGTCTCTTCATTCTAAACCATATTAACAATACAGTGAGTTGGAGAATCAGAACAAAAAAAAAAAACATTTTGCTACTTTCGATGCAGGTATTTCAGGGCTCCACTTTGTGTGATTCTGAGCTGCCACTGAAGATAATGGCAGTCATTGAATGATTTGCAGTTGGGGGCTCTCTACTTCTCATGGGACCTGTCTACTGTATTGCAACCCCTCTCACAGAGATGGTAGAATGGTTATCTGAAGTGCCTGATGCATGGACTGAAAAATCAACTGTTACCAGAACCCTTATTAAATTCTGCTATTCTGTCATTTGCAATAACAGCTCTCTAGTGACTGCAAAACACTGAATTTAATTCAATGGACACCAAACTGTGACCCCAGAAGCAAAAACAGAAGGAACATAAACTGCGGGAAAGGAGGCAGAATGACAGAGAAAAGAAGAAACCTTCAAGCTATAAATCAGTTTAAAATATAGGGTTATTTTTCCTGCTGATTACCATTTTCTGCCTTCACAGATGCACATGGCTGTATTTTATGGGATAAAAAATATTGTTTCCAAACAGAAATAAAATAAAGGCTTAAGTGTATCTGTAGGCTTTTGTACAGGGTGCTGGACCACTTATATTAATTTCATGAGATTCATCTGCATTATTACCATCCTAGATTAAGGTCAAGCCTAGGTGGAACCAAACCCTATTCATTCAGAAGACAGACAATAAATCAATATTCCTTTCCTGTACTTCCACATTTTCAGCATGATAGACAGAATAAAAAAGTGGTGAAAGAAAAGAAACACGCTTCACAATGACTACACAGACCTAAACATGATATAAAATGGAATTTAGAAGCTTTTTGATACTTAGCAATTTTTTTAGTCTGTCGGTGAAACTAATACAGCAATGATGGCTGCAATTGATATCTTTTCAGGTAAAACTGACTCTACAACCAAATTCCATAAAATTCAAATTTATCATTTTCTGGAGATTGAAGGAGATTCAATCAACCTTAAATTTTCTCTGTAATTTGCTCCTGACTTTACCTTATTAGCTAAATTTTGCACTCTGTTGAATCTGGGCAACTCCATTGACTTCAGTGCATTTAGGTGCGATGGTGAAAGATACCATTTAAATTAAACTAAATAGCAGTCAACATAACTTTTCTGAGAGTTGACTCATTCAAACAGGCTGTTAAGAACACCCAGCTGAACAGAACTCAACCAGAAGTTTTCTTTTAATATTTCTGATGGCTAGAAAATGGTACTTAGAGGTTTGCTTCTGGGAATTGGCTTGTAGGTAAAGTAGATGTTGTATTAGAACAATGGTCCAAGGTAATGGCAAGGGTTAATTGACTTCTAAAAGCCAGCTTGTGACAAAGTTTCCTTCAGGGCCCACTATGTCTGAGACAAGCAAAGAGCAAGCAGACACACAGGCTGGGAAATTGAAGACATGTACCTCACTGTTCCATAACAGAGATAAGGGACTCTGCTGTGTTGGTCAGGTCATAGTGACCAGCTGCAGAGGTCTTGGGATTTCTGGTTTTGGTTGATGGACCAAATTAGGAGAAACCGGCAAAAGCACAAATTAGGATGTTTGCATGTGAAAGGAATATGTGGACAGGACTGAACATGGAATGTATGTCAACCACAGGGAAACCAATCAATGATGCCCAGGAATGAAGAGTCATCAGATGGGGAGAAAGAATACAAAAGGAGGGATTTAAGAGCAGCAAAGGGTCCCCAAGAGAGGAACCTGAGGCTGCCATGGACAGAGGGCACATCGCTTGCCCATCACGCCCACCCCACTGGGTGGGTAGGAGGGTGGGGGAGGATGCTTGGCCTCCAACCTCCAGGCTGCTGACATCTGACATTTAGGAGAAAATCTCAGAGTGAAGCTTGCATACTGGCCAGACGTACCTTGACTGTGAATCCTGGGACTGGTAGATATAGAATTGTTTGCATTCTTATCTGCTATCACTGGGTATCAATAAAATTTGCCTATCATCAAATGTAGAGGTGGTGGTTGGTCTGAGGGTTTGGGTTCGCCTAGAACAAGGTATCTGGGTCATAAATCTAGTGTCAAAGCATTCTTGGAAAAAAGCAAATGAATTGGGGTAGAAGGAGGTTGGTTAGGACTCTTCCATGATAAAAATAACAGTTACAAAGAATATTAGAAATTCTGAGTCTAAAATCTACCATTCTTAACCATACTATTCTTTTTTGATGTTTTCACCTGAAGTCAATATTTCCCCAATCATATCTGATATATCACCTTTTCCTCTTTAATTAAGATATTGGCAGGTACACTTTGCTTGAATCTATGCCAAAGGATTTGTTATGCTCTTTTATCATGTCTCAAGGAAAGGAGAAAACTATTTAATAAATTTCTCTTGAAGGCGACTTTCTTGATTCTCCTTCATAACCCTGTTGGATGCCCCTATGATAGCCAATGTGGTGAAAAACATGAGCATCACTCATGCATGCCCCTTGCAAGCAATCAATACAAATCATCAAGAGCTAGATTCTGACACCTTTGCTTATACCAAATACTGTCTTTGTCTACCAGAGATTCCATTGAAGCCAATGAGTCAATAGCTGAAAGTCAGCAGAACCACTCATAGAGTACAGGGCTACTTAACATGAGCAATGGGATCAAAATCTTGTCAATAGTGATGGGACATATTTGCTAGAAAAATCAGAGAAACAGAAAAGACCTTAGCTTAAAGTATCTATTCAGCAGGGACCAAATTGTGTCAAATTTCCTCCCATTAAACAGTACCATTTTTCATGGACTGTTTCATGGATTATAGTGGGACAACTCTAGGAATAAGACAGTGGTCCTTGTGACTCTGTATTGGAAACTGGCCTCAAGGGGAGAAAGGAGTTGGCTGAACAATATCCATTAAAACTGTTATTCAACTGAGTTCTATACGTGTTCTTACTTTTGAGTAATTTATCTAAACCCTATTTTCCCTGACATTTGAACAGCTTTGTCATTCAGAGAGGATAAAGTGTGCTGACCCAAACTATCAGCATTTCTCAGGCACAGCATACAATATGCAGGAGGGCATGAAGTCCCCATTTATAATTTTCCATACACTTCTTACCACTTATTGATAAGAAGGGCTCATACTTTTCCCCCAATTTACCTCTCTTCCCATTGTTCAGCTAACAGTTATATCAAAACGGCAAACGGATTTTTATTTATTTTAAGTGTTTGTTACAAGAACTTTCCATCCCTCCCCTCTTTCACTTCTTTTCCCATAGGATGCTTGTTTATGGCTTCACTTATTTTTGCAAACTAGTGGAAGACGCATTTGGTCCATTCAGGCAGGAATGGGTGAAGAGAAATGAAGACTGTGCACAAAGCAGGGCCATTGTCTCACTGCTCAGTATTTCTGTATGAGTGTAAAAATCCATGCTTTCATCTGGGGCCTTGAATGCATTTTGCTTTAATTAAGTCAAACAAAGACATATCTGACTCAATAGGCTTGTATTTTAGATGGTAAGGTAAGGAGGTAAAACATTATCCCATTCTGTGCATGAAAATAAAGATTCAGCCTGCACTGCATAATTAAGAACTGAAAGGGGAAAAATGCAATTCAATTAAGCCTGACAGCTTAAAACACAGAACAATAGCTTTATTTGGCATTTAACGATGATACTTTTTTCATTTCTTTATACATGATTCAACCAGTTTTGCCTTGGTTTAATTGTATTCCTTACATTGTAAACTGAGGCATGCATTTTGTGCCAATGACATCAGTTAAAATAAGTTAATTTAAGATGATCATAAATTGATCCTGAGTAATGAAAGCAATCTTTTTCCAGCCCAAAATACCAGCCTGTTTAACTGTGGTGTTCTTGACTGAAAAAGGTGATGAATGAGATCAGAGATATCTTCTCTTGAGTGACTGGAAAGAAAGCCAAGTGTTTTTAAAGAAATTATATTGTGTGATCTCAGCCTAGCAATGATCAGTTTCAGTTTTAACATTTTTTGGATTACACACTACATGCTAGATTAGTCTGCTTCAGTAAAATGAACCTTACTCTTGGCAATGGATGAACAATATGTGTCAGCTACATTTCCTTTTTAAGGGCTCTTAGCTAACAATGATATAAAACAGAAAAAATATATTGTTTTATACAGATCAAGGATAAAAGGAAAGGGGTGAGAAAAAAACCCAGAAGAAAATAGCTTGGAAATGACTGTCACAGGACTGATGCTTTCTGCTGGTATTTATTTTATGCACTACAGCCTTTTTTCTTCCCCCAGTTCCATGTCTGGGACATCGGAATCAGAGTATTAGCCAGAGTCTGTTTGTGTAGGAAGATTTTAACAAAATGGTGCATGGGCAGAGGCAGTAGCAAAAAAAAAAAAATGTACGTGGGAGTGTTTTGACAAATTGAGAAAAAATTTAGGGTCCCTGCTTAGGACCAGTTCCACTAAAAACTGGCTGTGTGTAGACGAAATGAGGGGCATGTGTGCACAACACTTTAAAGTGGGCTAAATGTTTTTGCACTGCTTTAATGGTGTCAGTGTTTGCACACCTCGGTGGTATATTGTGCATTAATTCCAGCCACTGTAAGAAATTCAGCAGTGTAATGTGCCTCAAATGACTTGGAATGCAGCAAACTAAAACTTTGAGGAGTTTTAGTTTGCTGCCCCTACAGCTGTGGAGTGAAGCAACAGGCCCTGTGCAGCTCAGGGGCTCTGCAGGAAGCCCTCCAAGCAGCCTGGCAGCAGGCCAGGAAAGTAGGCTCTGCCCAATAAAAATGGCGAGCCTGATATCCCCCCACTGGAGCCTGCCTTCTTGCCTGAGCTGTGCGGGGGCCAGGTGCTTCTCTCTGTGGCTGTGGTACCCACCAGGACCGCCCGAGCCGGGTGCCTGTGGGCGGGTTCTGCCTAGAAGGGCTGCCACTCCCATGGAGTGAAGCACCAGCCCTCCCTCACAGCCCAGGGACTGCTCCACCCACTGGCAGCTCGCCCTTCCCATCCCCCCCAGAGAGGCAGTTAAGTCAGTGGGGTATGTGCATGACATGGGGGTTTAATCAGCCCTAAATTGAAGTGGTGTTTTTTAAAACCCACTGCTTCAATTTAGGGCCCCTGTTTCATCTGCACACGCCTTCTCTTTCTTCACAATTATTTTTTAAACAGTTTTCTCTTTACATTAACAGCAGATTCAGACCATTGTTTTGTCTGTGATGGGCATGTTGGTGCTATCATTTTATGTTGGCTCCAACATCTATATACTTGGTGTACCACTCAAAAGCAAGACCAGGGAATGGCTGGTACCTCCCAGATCCCCACCTTCATCTATCCTAGTTGGACACGGCCCCACGTGCTACCTGTGCTCTTCAGCTGCGTCTGAATCTACATGGTCAGAATGCATTTGATGTTCTCCCCCACACCATGCACGGACTACTAGCTGACACTAAAGTCAAATTTTCTTGTGTAGCAGGCTTGCCTTTTGGAGCTTGGGTTGAGTCTCAGTCTTGAAATCTTGCTGTTTTGATGGGTGGAGCCCATCCACCAATCAGGAGGCAACAAGAGAAGTTAAGTCATGCCCCTTTCCTGAGCTGTTCCAGTGTTGAAGACTGCAACACTCAGGTCTGGAAGACTTCAGGGGCGGAGCCCTGGAGAGTATAAAAGGAGCTGTGTGCCCAGCATGAGGGGAGCACATCTGGGACAGAGAAGAGAGAAGAACGGGGTTTAGAAGAGCTGAGGAGAGCTGCTCAGCAGGGTGAAGCAGTAGCCCAGAAGCGCCCCTGAAGACTTCCATCAGTGGGGAATGGCGGACGGCTCCAACAGGTAGGCTCTTGGTGTGCAGAACAGCACATGGTGTCCAGACCCTGGGAGTTGCGTGAGGCAACCTCTGGTGTGAGGCCAGAGACACAGTGCACAGGCTGGTGCCTGGAGTAGGACCTTTGGAGCGCTTGGGTGGCTCAGGTCCTCAACCCCTGGAACAAGGCTGGGAGCTCGGTGCAGGAGGCACTGCATGGAGGGTCCAGGAGCGGACCGAGCCTGGTGCTGCACAAGGCAGCCCAGGCCTCTGACCCATAACAAAAGGTTGAGTCCAGGGAGCCAGATGGTGATCGGGCTACTGAACCAGCAGACAGGGCTGAGCCACAGGCCCCAGAAGCCCTGCATAAAGGAACCCTGTTCCAGGGGACAGCGACCCCCTTCCCCCCCGCTCCCCCCGAAGCCCACTGCAGGCAAGAGAGCAGCTTGGCACAGGGCAATGAGGGCCACCCTTCAGGCCTGGGAGCTGTGAGTTGCAGAGAAAAGAGGATTCCCACAGGGGAGGGGAGTGCCCCCTGGTTAGTTAAGGGCTCCTGAAAGTAGAGGTCCCACTGACAAGGCCCCCCTAAAGTTACCAGCTTCCTTGTAGGGCTTGCGAAAAGCCCAAGGGTATTGGGGTTTCCCCTTGGGATTAAGTTTATCTTTGGGGTTTATCTGTTTTAGATCAGATACTTACCTGTATCTGGAGCACTGGTGTAAGGTTTTATAGCATTTATCCAGAGGATATTGTTTATATTATTTGTTTAGCTATCTTATAAATAAATTATATATTATATATTATATATATAATTCCTCTGACTGTCCCCTGACTGTCCTGGCCTGGGTCCATAGTGACAGAGGAAAACTGAGCAGTCTGCAGTTCCCCCACAGCACACTGGCCAGCTAACAATTCCCTTCAATTGGAGAAGGGAAGTATATATCCAAGTTACCTGGGCTACACTTGTACAGAATTACTCTGGATTGTTACTATCATATCCAAATCTTCTGTTCTAGGGAGTTATCTCATGTGACTATCTGTAATTGGCGGTGATTGGGAAGTCTGATATGCTGATTAGCTAAAATGGGAAGCTCAGGCCTACTTAGCAGTGACTTCACCAGCTGACAGCATAAAGAGGTCAGATCAGTATTATTCTCCCTTAATTAAGCTATGAAATAAAGCTATGAAGCTTAAATGCTTGTGGATGGATGTGTTGATAGACTGCCTCCTTCTTCTGGGTTCTGTGAAGAATATCTAGGCTTCCTTAATTCATTATTGAAAACACTGAACTAGACAGAATTCTATGGATTAAATCAAGCACTTCCTTCTCCTACTCCCCACCCCACCAAAAAAAAAGGAGAAAGAAAAGGCACCCAAAGCATCCTCAGCTGCTGACCCACAGAGGTCATGCTAGGACGTTTTGTTCAGCAACCTAATCATGACTTTTAAAATGTGGTTTCTGAAAAGTACCTCTAGAAGGAACAAAAATCACATTGCAAGGGTGCATGTTGATTGTTTCAGACTAATTTCTGCATAAAGTTTCAACTGTGTTCAGCACCCAAGTAAAATATACATTCGGTTTCTGACTGCCAGCTTTGCAAACTCTGCTCAGGCTCTGGATAGCAATCTGTTTTATACTAAGTGAGGCCAAATTATATTGTTGATGAAACCTGCACAACTCCAGTGTCTTCACTTGGATTACATAAGGCGTAACTGATTAGCTATGAATAAACAATACTGTTGATGTTCCACAAGCTGGAATGAAACCTTGGCATGCTCTTTATGTATTGACTCTGCAGGGTGTACAGGAAAGGAAAGCATCAGAGTTTTATTTTGTCTCACTTGGCAAAAGTGTCTCTGAATACACGAATACACGTAAGGATCTGTTTGATTATAACTTTGCAGAGGTGAATCATGTATGAATGGGATTTTTTTTGTGGGGCTGCTGAATATCTCATTAAGCATTTTTTTTCTCCCTCTTTAGAATGAAATCTTTGATAGAAAATCATCAGCCTTTTAGGATTATCATCAGCGGCCTCCCTTTGCTACACTGAGGGACCTATTCCTCAAGTGTCCTAACAGAAGCTCTTTCGCAGCTGATTGGATGCCATAACAAAGGGAAGAATTTCAGAGAGGCTATAGATTGATACTTATTACTTAGCTCTTCTCTTGACCAATGGGTCTGTTTCTCAGAATAGCTAAGGAGAGTGATTTGTGAACATCTAATTTCAAACTTCATTTTCACCCTCCAGCATGTGGATCACATACAGCCTGAAGATGAAAATATGAGATGGTGACCTGATCCCATAGAAAAATAACAGACCTTTTGACCCAATTGTCTCAAAAGTCCCAGCAGCCAGGGGTAGGAAGTTCCAGTGATCAGAGCACAGATGCAAGATTCAGGCAACTTGGATTTCCTAATTTGTGACTTTGAATGAATCACTTAGCCTTTCTGGCCTTAGTTTCCCCACCGGTGATAACACCCCACGGGGCTGTTGTCAGGATAACTATATTAAAAAATGTGAGGGGGATAGATATTATGGTGATGGGGTCATAGACTGTTGTTCTATATTTGTAGTTGCACCAAACAGAATAGATGGGAATTTGCCAAGTGAAAAGAACAAGACTGTTTGCGCCATAAGAGGAAAAAAATTCATGCATATTAGTTCCTCACCATTTAGTTGCTCTCACTGTACAACTGCAATGCTGTTTGGTCTCTGTTCCTAATTAATGATTGGAAGGGGGCAATCTTTCCACTGCTGCTAAGGGCTTGCACAGTTCAAAAGGTCACAGGTATTTTCTGCTGAACAGAGACCTAATGTTTAAAGAATTTTAAATATAGCATTTTCTGGTTGTGGTGTAAACCCTGTATTGCTTTAAATGCAGAAGAGTGTGAAGTTTTTGTTCTCCTTTCGATTTTTCTTTCTTATAAACAAAGTAAATTGCAAAAAAAATTGAGAGCCTCTTTATGTCTGAAGCAAAGGCTAGATTTAACTTGCATATAAAATATTACTTCCCTGTGCTCACAAGAGGACCTATTCAATAAAATCAAGTTGCAAGAGCTGGATTATGATCAGAGTTGCGATATGTTAATAGCCTTCATTTGTGTTTGGGCATATTAACGCTGAACTATTTTCACATGAAATAAAGCAATGTTATGTTTGCAGTAATAGTATGTGTGTGTCAATGAGTGAACTAAACAACTGAGTTTTTTAAAAGTCAGAGTTCAATCCCACTCCATTGAAATTCCATGTATAAGATGGAAAGGAAGAAGAACACTTTTGCCTATTTTTACAAAAACTCCTCCAGTACCAGAGCCAATACTGGCATCATCAGGACACGCTACAAGTGGGCTCAAACTTAGGACCTGGGATTGAGTTTCCCTGAACATTAGCCTAGATTATAACTAAGCAGTCAGACAGGTACTCCAGAGGCTTGAGGGACCCAATCATGTGCAGCCTGGGAATTCCCACACAAGATCAGGCCCCTCAAGGCCTTGAAGTACCTGCCTTACAGAGATGTGACCCCAGGATCCCTGAGTCATGTTTCCATAGGCAGAAAAAGTGGTGGGAAGGGCAGGCAGCAGAAGGAAGGTAGGGGGGAGGGGGCAAAGAGCAGGGGGGCAATCTACTTGACCCCTCCACCACTGGCCTCTCACACTGCCAGCCCTCCTGAGGCCTCTCCATTGCATCCCCATTGCCTGCCCTCCCGCCACCTTTCCTTTGCCTGCCCCCCCTACCATTGGCCCTCCCTGCACTACTTTCCCCACTGCAGTGGTGGTAGGGTAATAAATTTAAGACATCCCTCCAATAATTCAATTTATGGAAAATTATAACAATTTTGGATTTGGGTAATTATGTTATTTCAGTTAAAAGTTTAACTATCGCCCAAGTTTAAGTGTAGACTATGCGTATCTGCCTTACTTGCTCAGCAAATCTCAGCCATAAATCTCATCTCACCAGTGACCTTCAGAGTGATTTCTTCTTCTGATTTCTGTAAAAATTGTAAAAGTACAATCTTTTATACATGTATACTTTGAAAACCTATAAACATCTAATTTCACCCACAAAAAGAGTGTTTCTTTTCACATCTAAACAAAGATATAGGAGGAAGGCAATGTTGTTGTAAAGCTGCCTATTATTAAGACTTCAACACATACTACTTAGGCCAGGTACAGACATTACACTTCTATTGGTATAAGTGATTGTAAACTGGTCTATATCCAAGAAGAACAGAAGTTCAGGACACGCAGACCGGTAAAAAATGGTGTCACCCAGTCTAAGATTTGCCACTCCCCCACCCGCTCAACCAAAGTGTGAATGTGTGTTCTGTTTGCCACCAATCTAAACTAAGCCACCTACAAAAGACCACATAACTTAGATCAATTCCACCTTGCCTGTACCTAACCATACTCATCCAGGACTGAATTGCTATCTCCATAATTGCAGTGGATCTCCCATGTTTTCACATAAGTTAATAAGCTTTTCATCTGTTTAGGCATATAAGCATTAACAAGCCAGATCAGAACAATGGTCCATCTAGTGGAGTATCTTGGCTTTGCCCAGATCAGCTGCAACAGAAGACTGAATTAGAAATTCTATGAGGGACAATTATATAACAACTTGAACATGAGGAAACTAAAGCACCAACTTTTTTTTTTTGCCAATGGGTGCTTGCAGGTGATTTTTCCTAATATCTAACCTAACCTTCCCTTGCTGCAACTTGAGACCATTGCTCCTTGTTCTGTCATCTGCCACTGCTGAGAACAGTCAATCTCCATCCTCTTTGGAACCACCTCCCAAGTAGTTGAAGGCTATTAAATCCCCCCCTCAGTCTTTTCTTCTCCAGACTAAATAAGCCCAGTTTCCTCAGCCTCTCCTTAGGTCCTAAAATCATGTGCACACTCTTGTTACTACGAAGGTTAACATCATACTGGGCTGACTTAGTACAACCACTGCCAGAAGAACGAGAGGTAGTAATTCTTCCCCTCTGTTTGGCACAGGTGAAGCCACATCTGGAGAACTGTGTCCAGTTTTGGGTCCCCCACTACAGAAAGGTTGTAGAAAAATTGGAGAGAGTCCAGCAGAGGGCAATGAAAATGGTTAGGGGGCTGGGGTACATGATTTTAGGACCCAAGGAGAGGCTGAGAAAACTCAGCCTATTTAGTCTGGAGAAGAAAAGACAGATGGGGGATTTATTGGCAACCTTCAGCTACCTGAAGGTGGTTCCAAAGAGGATTGACCTAGACTGTTCTCAGTGGTGGCAGATGACAGAACAAGAAGCAATGGTCTCAAGTTGCAGCAAGGGAAGGTTAGGTTAGATATTTAGAAAAACTCTCTCACTAGGCGGGCAGCAAAACACTGGAGAGGGTTACCCGGAGAGGTTGTGGAATCTCCATATTTGGAGGTTTTTAAGACCCAGCTAGACAAAGCCTTGCCTGGGATGACATAGCTGGGGATGGTTCTGCTTTGAGCAGGGGGTTGGACTAGATGACCTCCTGAAGTCCCTTCCAACACAATTTTTCTATGATTCTAAACAGCTTGAATATTTTCAATCTCACTTCATATGAAAGCCTTTTCATGCCTGTAATTATTTTCATAGCCTGTTCCTGAATCCTGTCTGATGAAAAAAACAGCGTATGCAAACCTCTTCTTTCTGACTGCATTCGCAAAAGTAAATGTAAATGTTTGCAGACTTTTAATTTTATTTCCCTTAGGGAATTTTAGTTGCAAAAGGGAGAGTTCTCACAGCTACTGAAATGTATTGCTGCCATAGACAGATGACAGTTGTAACTGAAGATACCCTTCAGCTCCCGAAAGCCACTCTAATTAAAACACACCCCACACACTGGAGCACATGTATAGACCCCCCAATATGTTCAGCATGTATGATTTCATGTGCCGGGGTGTCATGATCATTCCTGGCCTCAGTGACAACTCCACATGGGTGCTCAGACAGCTGTGGGCTGGACTGACAGCTGCTGTGTGGTTCCAGTACAAGGGCCAGGGATGGGGACAAGCCAGAGATGGGGCCTGGACCACTTTGCCCCACACCCCTTCTCCCTCTCCAAGCAAAATCAAACCATTTTAGGAAAGTTTCTGCATACCACCTATGCATAAAGTCAATGGTGGTAACATTTTTCACTTGCTTAGCCTATTCAAAGGTCAGAAACAATTTTGATAGCTACTTGCTTTTGGGTTTCTGATATGGCCTGAATGGGGGAGGGAAAAGACTTGCCCATGGTTTGAAACTCCTCACCTCTTCCCACATACTATCCACTACAAATGGTTGCTAATGCAAGAGAATGGGAACATATATCCCATAAAGAGATGTAAGAGTAGGAGCAGAGTTGACCTTAGGAAAAATGGTGCCCTGGGCAAACATATATTTTGGCACCTCCCCGCTCCTGCCCCAGGGCCCCTCCCCACATGCATCTCCCCAAGTCAGTGGTGCTGCTGCAGGGAAAGGCAGGAAAGGAGCTTGGAGGGGGAAAAGGGGTGCAGGGCAAAGGTGTCCTGGCAGGTGGCCCCATCTCTGGCTTGTCCCCATCCCTGGCCCTTGCACTGCAGTCACACAGTAGCTATCAGTCCAGCCCACTGCTGTCTGAGCACTCATGTGGAGTTGAAACTGAGGCCAGGAATGATCGTGACACCCTGGCTCATGGCCAGGCGCGGTGGACTGGGGGAAGGGGCAGGGGGAGCGCAGCTGCCCAGGCAGGTAGCCTCATCCCCAGCTTGGTTCCCAGTGCTGTGGCCATCTTCCTGCCCTCATTGTGGGGGGCAGGGAATATGCTCTTGCAGCCACCTGGACTGCCTGGCCCAGCTTCTCCTGAGCAGTGGCTGGAAGTGGAGGAGTGGGGATCATCCATGGCAGGATGGGGTGGGGGTAGAGCACTGCTGTGTGTGTATGTGTGTGCTCATGTGTGGTGTCCCTCTAACCATGGTGCCCTGGGTCATCCACCCCTAAGGCTGGCTCTGAGTGGAAGTATGGATTTGTATACCCAGGAAGTCAAGAAGGTCTCTACAGACCTTACATGCAGAACATGTTTCATTGCTCTCTCTAAGTCAAAGTGGCCCGATATGTTCCCCAAAGCAAAGCTGTGTCTACAAGGGGCATGGGAGCACTATTTTATGGTATAACAAATCATGACATTTTTAAAAGAATTTCAAAAAACTTTGACAGGGTTACCAATAGTGAAAAATAAGCAGCTGTACAGACATTTTTTTTCTGCTTTCAGCTCCTTTGGGCAGGGATTACATCACACAGATATACACACTAGTGTAGTGAAGGACAGAATTCCAATCTTATCTACGTATGCCCTTGCATTTTAAGTTAATGTCATATCCTGTGCGCTGTATGAATATCTGGTATAATTTTAATCCTTATTTTTGAAGTGCTACTTAAAGAAAATGTATTATTGGAGTGAACAGGCATTGAAATAGCAATCCCCCTATATCTTGCTCTTCACAAATCAGTATTTCAGCTCTGGACAATTTTTAACACCTGCATTTTCCCCCTACCTTTAATAGCTCTTCTGGAGCAACTTATTTTTCTGTGAGAGATACAAACCTTATTTTTCAGCTGATTTGAGTTTGGATCTTATGTATCAGTTAATGTGAGTACCATTTCAGAAGAGGCCATGTAATAAAAATCTCCAAGTCTTTTGAGTTTTCAGGTATATGTTTTATTTACCTGAAGTACATATCAATAAACTACAGTTTTAGAATGGATTGTGTATGACCAATCATTCAAAATCATTATAGGTCTGATACAGTGAAGTACATGTTTAATTTAACAAGTAAGAAATCAATGTTTGAAGCATATACTGAAGCGCTTTACTGTGACCTATGTGAATATTCAGGAGCATACCTTGCAACTTAACCAGGCCTAAAAACTTTATGTCTTCTTGTAGCAGAATATGCTATGGTTGCCTTCTCTACAGGCTTACTGTTCTGTTGAGCCCTATTATTTGTCAAAGGTAACAAAAGTTTAATGCAGCCTATTATATAAAATTGTTCATAAAAGTCAGCAGAAGTTAAAGGTAGTAAAACTGAAGCAACTAGAACATAAATACCTTCTGATACCACACAAAGACTGTATTGAAAACATGACCAGTAAACAAGAGAAGCATAATAGTAAAAGTCAATGGACCACAATTAGTGATCTGGAAATTACACCTAACTGGTGAACAAAATGATGAGAGGATGGGCTATTTCATCATCACCCTTTTAAGGGTCCTTTATTTGGCAAGCCAACTGGCAGGAAAAGTGAAATTTCATGCTGAGGCCAGGAAGAGAGACAAAACCATTATGGCCTCCACCTCCCATCCCCTGGGGTGTTGGACTCCACTAGGCTACTGCTGCATGTCAACTATGCCCTGAAATGTGACCTGACCAGAACAAGCTAGAGACAGACATCCAGACAACGTTAAGGCCTGTAATGGCTTGGGCTAAGCTTTGACTGATGCCTATAATGTGAGATTTTAGTCGCTTCCTGCTCTCACCCCTCCACTGTGTGTCTTTTCCTTTCCTACCTCATCTCTTCCCAACCTTTCCTTAGGCTTTCTGCTGAATAGAAGTCTGGCATATTGATAGCCAAACTGCATCGTGTGCAATAAACCAAAGCTGCATTTTTTGCAATATTGTTGTGAAGCTGTGAACAAAAAGTTGCAGCAAACAATATCTAAATCAGCCCCAGGCTGATACAAGTTTGTCATAGGTTGGAGAGGTTGAAAAAATTAAGTGCCTCTACATGATTTTCCTGTGACAGCTGCATGTAACAACCCTCAAAACAGAATATGCATTTTTCTACCTTTGTTATCCTTTTCTTTCTTGTGGGCTTGTCTTGGAATTAGGATCAGACAACAAACAGCAGCTCCAACTCTCTTAGGTAAGGCCAGAGCTATACAAAAAAATTTTGCTTATACAGCAACGGGGGCTAAGGACTGTGAAAAGATCACATCCCTGAGCCAGCATGGGTATGGATACAGCTCTGTTAACTGGGGAGTAGTACTATCTTCTCAACACATGGAAAGTGTTACAGTCACTTTGTCTGAAAAAAACTTTCTGGCAGAATGTGGCATGTTAGTGCTATAGGGGATCTGCTGACATAGGTATACCAGCATAGCTATCATGCTAGAGCCTCTGAAATAGACAAGACGTAACTTTTTCACTTTCCCCCCAAAACAATAGTTATTGCCACCTTTAACATAATAAAAAAAACCTGTCAAATGGATTTTTCCCTATAAGAATTCTCTCTAGCTAAAGGGCAAGGAAATAAGGTTTATTGTTAAAATGAAAGCTTTACTTAACACTTTACACTTCAAATGGTTCAACTTTTCCCCTGTTCTCTTTCTTTATCTCTAATAAAAGAGTAAAGATATTTAAATGCATTTGTTTGCCATGGGTTTAAGCAGGTTGAGGTCTCTGTGCTCCAAATCCTGAATTTTGCTTAAATGTTCAGTGGTGTAGTGGTATAGAGATGCAGGATCACATTAAAACCTTTGACTCTTTGGGCCTATTTGGTCCATCAAAATGGACTGAAAATTAACATTATACTACACACACACACACTTTTTCATGGCAGGACCTCAGCTCAGCACAGAGGAAATCTGATGTAATCAGGAGAGTGGTTTGTGTGGTCTCAGAGCAATTCGGTGTTTCTCTAACTTCTCTCAGGACTTTATTGCAACTTTGAGACCAGTTCCTGCACAGACGTAGGAAACTTTGCTTGATTCCATTTCCTCTGTTTTCTCCCCCTGGGTAACTGGTTCTGCCATGCTTCTCTCTTATAGAAGGCATTTAAGGTCTAGAACCAAAACCAGGTGGATTCCAAGCACGGGGCTCCCCCTGAGCTTCCTCTGTTTTATCTTCCCCTTAGCCATATGTACTTTGATCATTAGGGCTGATCTTATGGCTACTTTAAAGTCCATACCAGCTGGATACTTTCCTCTACTGTAAACTCCTTACTCCAATCCCTGATGACAATCCAACCTGACCCTAGAAGCTCCACAGAATTATAGAGAAGGAGGGTTGGAAGGGTCCTCCACAGATCATTTAGTCCATGATCCTGCCTGAGGATCATCCTTATCCAATCCATAATTTAAACTCTTCGTAAAACTACCGTCAATCCTCATGCAACACAAGGCATAACACCTTAACCTGCCACAGATACAGCAGCAGAACCACAACGATTTGCTTCCTCACTTGCACCTTTCTGCAGTGTATTGTGCATTTACCTTGCATCAGAGACCTCAAGCACAAGAAATGTACGAACAGCAAGGGCTTGCCTTCAGAAATAAGACGTATGCTGAGGACAGAGTTAGTACAGGCCTCGAGGAGGTTAATTTACTCAGCTAGTGCAGGTTGACCCTAAAATATCAGGATAGATGTACCCTTAGAAATGGAGCTTCCTGCTGCAGGGAGTATATTTCCCTTCAGTCCAGTCCTGCTCATTCACTCTTTCCATAGAGCCTCTGCTTGTCCCCTTCCTCATGTGGTTCTTTATGGTCTTCCTCCACTGCTGCAGAGATGACTGCCCTTCGTTCTTTAACAGAAAGACAGGAAGATCCACATTTAATGATATCTTTGGTTGCCTGGGGACCCTTCTATCATGCTCATATCCATAAAATTTAGATAATCCACATCCAGTTTGTACAGACTATCTACCCTTCATCCTGTTTCTGCGACTCTTGCACACATGCAGAAGTATTCTTTTTGTGAGTACTCCTATTACCTCTCATAATAAAGCATTAATCAACAGTGGCACAATCAATCCATAAATTAGGAGTAGCCCTAATTAGCATTTGTTTTATGATCACAGGATCATAGGAAAGTAGGGCTGAAAGGTCATCTTATCCAGCCCCAGGTCAAGGCAGGATTGTGCCTGACTAAACCATCCTAGTCTCTCAAGGTTACTCGTGAAAATTTTCAAGGATAGAGATTCCACTGTTTCCCTAAGCAGTCTGTTTCAATGCTTTCCCATCCTCATAGTCAGAAAGTTCTTCTTAATCTCCATCCAAACTTCCTCTCCTTCAGCTTACAGTCATTGCTTCTAGTTCTGTCCCCTATGGCCACAGAGAAAAGCCCATCTCCATCTTCTCTATAATTGCCATTCAGGTATTTGAAGACTGTTATCAGCTTCCCCCTCAAAGCATACCACTGTTTTAGGATACCTCACCACGAAAGAAATAGGTACAAGGCTGTAAACGTGGTATGTAAATTTAAACATTCAATATATAGAACCCAGATAAAGCAGACTATGTTTTCGATAAATCTATGCAATTATTTTGCATAATGTGGAATTTTCTTAGAGTATAACTTTAAAACAAGAAGAAAAATGTGTCTGATGCATTAGGTCTGGTTTTATGCAAATATATGAAAATTGGGCAATTTTTCAACCTATTGTTTATTTTTAAAGAGGTTGTTGGCAGGTATATCTAGCCTAACAATTCATAATGTGAAGTCATTACAGTGATAATAGAGTTATGTGTGTTAAATGGTTCTAAAATAAAAGCAGCAAATATGTGCATGCTGTCCAATATTCAGACATTAACAACCCAGTCATTTTTGCTGAAAAATAAAAAAAAGAAAAACAGTTCATCCGCCTCATTAACTAATAACATGCAACATCTAATTGTACAGAACAAAGTATTTTTAAGTTCCCGAACTAATGAAAAATAACCTGGAACTTTTTAATTTCTGAAACAATTTTCTGTTTTAAAGGGAGTTTGGAGCTTGTGAAAAGTACTAGAGCTGGAAACTAAGGATCACATAAAAAGTATGACATGAACAACAAGGGGACTAAGTTCTCTACTCTGCCCTGCAAATAAATTTTGGCCTCAAGTTGCAGAGGTCTACATGACCGTTTGGTCCTCTTCCCATTTCCGAGCTGTCTAACTGGGAGCCCATGGAGCACATGAATATGCAGTCCATGGACTTGCTCCTGGCTACTGCTCCTTCCATTACTCATGCTGGGGGACTCTAGCCTCCCCTTTCTCTTCCAGCTTCTGCTTCCTGCCCTGCTTCTAGCAGAACTGGGGGGGGTGGGCAGGAGGAGAAAGGGAGGGGTTTGTGCTGTTGTGCTCTGCACACAGCCAGGGAGAGAGGAGCTGGGTTCACATGGTGAGGGTTGATTAACGAGGTTTGATCCAAACTGAAATTATTTTTTAATGTTTTGTCTTTTCTCATGATTTTTTTTCAAAGACTTTCATTTGGCCCACACAAAATATCTCAATTACATTTCAGACTTCTTTAACTAAAGGCAAAGTAATGGAAATGTCAGGCAGGGGCATGGGACCTTTGGGTGGCTCTAGGTGCTATCTATAACTGTGGGTCTGGGTTCCATTTACAAGTCCAATTCTCTTAAATTGCTTTAATTTCTATACCCAAGTTATGAGCCGCAGAAATGTGATTTTATTTTAAAAATGCTGACATACCATGTCTAAAACCATCCACAAAGAAAGTTATCATTTCTGAGTACAAGCCTCTAAGATACATACACTGTTTAAAATAAATTGACTGAACATTTAAACCTGTTTAATTTTGGAATCAATTCCACGTTTGAAATAATCTACAAGTTGAAACAGCTGAAGCATAAAATGTGTTTGAAACCGAACAAGTTTAAATATTGAATCAATTTTGACATAAATGTGTTTGCATATTAAGGCATTAAAAATGAATCTATTTTAAATATTAAGCTGATGAAGAAAGAGCTGTGCTAGGAAAAAGATTAACGATGACCACCAAAATTACAACACATGCCAATGCTAGAAAATCCCAGAGTTTATTTAATCTTAGTGAGCCAGCCACCACTAAAAGAAAATAAAAGCCCTGTAAGCATCATTATGAATAAAGGAGAATAAAGTGCTTGATAGCACAGCATGGTGATGGGTATATTATCTTTTGTTCAGGTATGGTTTATCACTCTGATCGTCATCTACTTCCAAAGACTAGCTTATAGGAGCCTCTTTTCCTAGGAGCCCCAGGGCTTCTCCTGACTTTTACCTTTCTCTTTTTTTTGTGGAAATGTAGAAGTCAATTGTTTCTTCCAGCACATATATGTCCTCTATCCCACCCCAAAATCCATCACTTTCAGAAAAAGAGTTAACCATGTCTAATGGCTAAATGCCTTCCAAGTACACTCCTATTCAGAAAATTAAATGGATAACTGAAGGGGCAAAAGCAGGACACCACGAGCCAGATTTTATTCCACCTGTTAAGTGCTGAAGTGGACTTAGGTACTTAAGTATGATCCTAATCCATCCTGTTTGGGTCTCTGAAAAAATGTTAAGGTATCTACTATTGTTATATGTCATCATTTTAGCTTTGAAATCAAGTTAAAAAAATAGCGAGCAGGAATCCATTTTTGCATTAACTGTTTTTGAGCCTAGTTGGCGGAACTGGATCTGAGCTATGGGGTTTTTCTAGGTGCTTACAGGGGAGTTGCTTATCCTCCGCAGAAGATACTGCAATTTGATAGTGGAGCAAGTCTACCAGCTGTCCTTTACTAAAAAAGAGTAAGGCTCTAGGGTGCAGCAAGACAGCTGGATACCCCCTGATGTCATGTGTGGATACAAGTGGTGGGAACAGAGGAAGGAGTAGAAAACCAGGTGTCTTCCACAAAACAGACATAAGAGAGGAGGATAAATCTTGGTACGATGCTGCCTCTTGCTAACGACATCACCCTGAGCCCTTTGGGCAGTTCCAGACTTTCCAGTGATAGGAACCTCATTCCTCTGCTTTTAATGGAGATCAGGAAAAGTGGGGGGTAATCTTTTCCCATTTCCCTTGAAGGAGAGAATAACAGGATGTGTGAAGTCTTCAGATGCCTTTTTTGGCTGAGGCTGGGAAGAAAGATGCTACAGAGGGTCTTTATTGCCTCTCCCGAACTGGACTAGGGAAGAGGGATGCTGATGATTTTTCCCTATTTCTTTCCCAGGAAGGCACAGGAAGTTGCTTTGACACTGCTTTCTTGTCAAAAAAGAATAAAGGAAAGAAGAGACCTCCTCTTCTATCTCAATGATACTCAATCACGACGCCATGAAATTCTTTCAAGGTGCCATGCAGTGCCACACAATATTAGCACTATTCAATGTGAAAACCTGATTCACAAGATAAATCCTGAGATTTCAAATAAGAATCTGTAGTATTAAAGACACTATTGTGGTCTTTCTGAGTTCTTAGCAACAAAAAAATTGCTCTTATATTTTTCTGTAGTAAAAAATGAGTGAAAACTAAGAGCTGACACTGTCTGAGGGGTGCCTTGAGTCCAACAAGGGGTGTCTTGAGGCTAAAGTTGAGAACCACTGCTCTACTCCAAAAAAATTATGTGATAAGGAAAGAAGGGTGGCACATTTCCTCTCCTCAGAAAGATCCATTAATTGGTCTCCAGGAACTTGAACATGACGGAAGAAAATCACAGTTAAGTGCCTAAGTCCCAATAGGGGGCACCAAATTGACCCTAAGTGATAGGTACTTCCCATGGCAGTAGATGATCTCCTGAAATATCAGATCTCAATTGTGACCCTGGCAATATGCTGGCCAACTTCCAAAATTCATAAACAAGTTTCCATCCTGGGTTGGTACTGATTTGATAATCAGAGGGAGAGTTTTATTACCTAGCCATTTAAAACCTGTGAAAATGCCCTTGTGTTCCACTACACTATTTAATGTTACTGGCCATGGCTGCCGTGGAGAAAGAGAGGGTTAGGACTGGAAGAGTAGGGGGCTGCAGTTAAGAACTATGGTAAGCTACAAAATAGAACATGGGAAAATATGACTGATACTGTAACATAGAAGTCATTAGCCAATAGTATTATATTGCAATTGTTGTGAGCAGAGAAATTTGCACCCAACGTCACAGAAAGAAAAATCTGCAGGAATCTGGATCTAGATGCCACCTAAGTCAATCTTCAGAGTTCTCATTTCTATCTGATCTTCAGCAGTAACCCAGCTCCAACTTTAAATTCTTCTACTAAAATGGTAGGAACCTTGAGAGAGCCTACAGAAACTGGGTGTGGAGTTCTGGCCCTGCATATGCATCCCTGAGAATACCTATAATTTTTGGTTCAGGTCTATCTTTGCCCAAACTTTTCTCTAACTATCAACAACTGTCTCTCTTTGTTTCTCTGGCTAGAGTATTATTAAAAGAGAATGTCAACTAGTTTCAGCTCTCTAAAGCCAAATCTTTTTGTTGTTAAACTTTCAAAAAGGATGACAAGTTTTAGCTTTGTCCTCTCACAGTATGAATCTCAAAATGGCATTTTAACTTGAAATGTTATTTTAAGAATGGAAGTTTATGCATGGCAAGATATATATATTCTCTCACTATGTGAATCTGAAGACAAGCAAGCTGAGGTTATTATTTAATGTTGCTTACTGTAATACAAGATTCATTAAAAAGTGTTGCCTTCAGAAGAAATCAAATGCCACTGGGTCAGTGATGCTTCTGAAGCCTGATGTTAGCAGAAGCAGAATAAAGCATCACAAAAAAAGCACCTTGTCATGCATCCACAGATGCATCTCGAGCAGGTCCAAGGAGGTGATCCTCCCCCTCTATGCGGCACTGGTCAGGCCGCAGCTGGAGTATTGCATCCAGTTCTGGGCGCCACACTTCAAGAGGGATGTGGACAACATGGAGAGGGTCCAGAGGAGGGCCACTCACATGATCAGGGGGCAGCAGGGCAGGCCCTATGAGGAGAGGCTGCGGGACCTGAACCTGTTCAGCCTCCACAAGAGAAGGCTGAGGGGGGATCTAGTGGCCTGTTACAAACTAGTCAGAGGGGCCCAGCAGGCACTGGGAAAGTCCCTGTTCCCCCGAGCGCTGCCAGGAGTGACCAGGAATAACAGTCACAAGCTGGCAGAGGGTAGATTTAGGTTAGATATCAGGAGGCGCTACTTCACGGTCAGGGCGGCTAGGGTCTGGAACCAACTTCCAAGAGAAGTGGTGCTGGCTCCTACCCTGGGGGTCTTTAAGAGGAGGCTAGACAAACACCTTGATGCTGCTGTTTGACCCCAGTACTCTTTCCTGCCATGGCAGGGGGTCAGACTTGATGATCTGCTCAGGTCCCTTCCGACCCTAGAAACTATGAAACTATAAAAAAGAAGGAGCTCTATCCTGAGTCTTGCTGCCTCAGCTTGAATTGGTTAAATTGCCATGGTTACCTCTTCTATGCCTCTAAACCTTGAAACACATCTCTATTTCACTTAAGCTTTCCAAGCTCAAAGCTGAACAGTAGACAAATTTAGGAAGACTTTTCATCAGGATATTAACTCCCCTCCTCCAAAGTCCCCTTTTGGGTTTTGCTCATGCCTCCAGCCTCCTTCTGTGCTTGCCTAAACCAACAGTTGCAGCAAACCTCCAAATCAACAGCCTTGTCAGAATGAATAATCTAAAATTAATGTGCACTTGTCGACATGCATTACTGTTCCTGACAGGGACGCTTTGCTTGCACAGGCTACAAACTGACAATCCTTCAGAAGCAGTTTGCTCATTGCCAAGGCCTAACGGCTGATAGAGAGCACAGATAAGGCTGGGAGTCTGATTTTAAATGATAAGTACAATGGTTCCTGACACATAAGACTCTAAGTGAATTCACCAAAGACCAGGCTACTTACTTCTTTCCTGTTGTTTGCTCTATCCTCACTGGTGATGGTTATCACATTTATATAGCATCTTCTGAGAAATCATCCCGATGAGCTTTAAACATCTTGTTTTTAACACCTTCAATTTCAGCTTGCAGAGAGGGAACATGACTAAATCTACCACACACAAATTTAACTTTCAGTTTGACATGATACTTCCACCTTGCTCTGTGTTTAAATCTTAAAACACTTTCTAGTCAACAGGCTAAATGGTTTTGCTGTGCAGTACCATGGGCAAGCTGTGGTGAGGGAAGGCAATGTAGGCAATACTTACTGAACTGTATTTATAATGGCTGTATATATTACAATTGTTAGCATCATAGGTGTCAAAGTAATATAATTAATTCAGAATTAAGTTACCAAAATACAATATTTGCCTGATTTTTATTTTACTTACAGCCCAATATTGAGCATAAGGAAGGGATGGCTTTACCACTTCGTTTTTAAAGCTAAACATTACAGAATTCTTAAGAATAGCTAATATGATCTGTTTATAAACATCAAAGGACCGAGTATTTTGCAATTCAAAACATAAGAAAAAATCACTTAAAAAAACAAAACAAAACGTTTGCCAAGCTTTAACTATGTCAACAAAGGACAGGGTTAAATTGTGAGGCTTTTATTTTTGTTATGACAATACCATTGTCAATAACTCTACTAATTTAGGAAAGAAATGTCATGTTCCAGCCACTGACTTCCAGAGCATCCTATGCCAAATTATCTGCTTGGAAAGCAGCAGGACTATATATTTGTACAATGTGTTTGATTGTGAAGGAACTCCTGATGCGTTTAAAAATTCTAAGAGAAATTATGTCCATTGATAAATACACTGATAAGGGGACAATTCACTTTTGCATGCAGTCTCCTAATAGAAGTCAGCCTTTTTCTCTCTGATTACAAAGGGATTCTACAGAAGGGAACTGCTTGTGTGGCAGGGGTATAGCCAAGGGATACAGGGCCTGGGGAATGCATGTCCCACCAAATTAACACACAAGCACACCCAAGTCTGAGCCTATTTTAAATCATGGTAATATAATGAACTACAGTGATGCAAGAGTTTTAGTCATTTTTGATTCACTATAACTGGGGACCCACCCAAATTTCCTTTTGTACTTCTGCCATAGA
This sequence comes from Crocodylus siamensis, assembly GCF_052110815.1. Lineage (NCBI taxonomy): Eukaryota > Metazoa > Chordata > Crocodylia > Crocodylidae > Crocodylus > Crocodylus siamensis. The sequence continues at coordinate 137,758,776 of NC_143397.1, forward strand.
TAGGTGGGCTGAGACTGTGCGCAGATCCTTGCCTACCTACACACCAGATATTGCAAGGACAGCATCATAGACATGTTGCTATGTTTTAGCTCCTGGCAGCTGAAGGCACTACGGACATTTTTACATGTGCTCTGTGGGGGGATGGGATTATGGGGGAGGGCACTTTAATTAAAGCGGCTCCAAGAGCCACTCTAATTAAAGTGCCCAGAGCGCCTTGTGTATCAGTGGCCCTGCACTTCAGAACAGCAGCTGGGGGACTTTATCTAAAACTTTTTGAACAAGCTTTAGTTAAAGCACCCCCACCACCATTTTGAAGTGCAGGGATGCTATCATGAGATACAGAAGCTGGCTGGAGCACGGAAATTACCACAATCTAGATGATTTGATCAACTGAGTCTGCTCTGATGCGCTGCAATTACAGTGCATGGGAACAGCCTTCCAGCTCGTGTATAGGTACCCTCATTTTTTGCCCATGAAGAATTACCTGCCCATGGTCCTGGCTTTGCCACATTAATCCCAGGTTTAGAAAATTTGCTGCAGGGAAATGCTGCTGTCCTTACCAATGAATTGAAATAATGTGGCAGGCTGCCTACTCATTTTGGCTGCCTCTTCTTATCTGCATCTCCAGGCAGGCAGCTTTGAGTTCTGCCCCCAGGATGAGCTCAATACAGGAATAGAAGCAGATGCATGGGGGTAAAGATCTAGAAGCCAGCCCAAGAGTTAAGAAAGAGGAACCTTCAGCATCTATAAAACCAGCTTTCTGCATGTGGACAAAAGCTAAGGTGAGAGCAGGCTGGTGGGAGTGAGGCTATAGTGGTTGAAGCAGAGACACAAAAACAGCAGGAAAGTTTGGGCATGTGAGAAAGGGGCAGCACTGTGGAAGGAAGGGGAACAGTCAGGAGGGGGATCCAGAAGAAGGTAAAGCCCACTCATCTTCCACACCTCCACACCATAGTGACTTATTTAAGTCAGGGACCTGCTCTAGGATTTTGTGTGATTTCCAGTAAATCTGGGCTTATTTTTTTTCTCTCTTGCCCCCTCCCGAGCCCCACCTTGTTCTAAGAAGAAAATAATGTAGTAAGAAGTAAATAATGTAGCATTCACCACAGTTCACTGGCCCTCCATTTGACTTGGAACATTGTTCTTGGTAAAACATGTTGATGACCCTGATATGATACAACCACAATCATACCAGGTCCTCATATTGACATCTCTGCACTTTGCCAACGGAGGGTTGCAGGCCTCTGGCTGGTCTTGAAGACGCAAAACGGGGGCTCATGCTGCAAGGGCTATCTTTTTACTATGCCTTTTCCTGCCATGGATGGAAGGATTTGAATGTGAAAGCTTTAGAATATCTGCTAGTCTTGGTTTTGGACATGGCTCCAGTCATGAGAGCGTGTGAGGGAAGATTTTTAAATCTGGGAAAAAGGATTTTTGTGTGTGTGTGATGTGGGCAGTTCATTATCCAAAGTGTGGTTTAATATACAGTAAAAGCTGTGTTAACCAGCATGAGTGGGATAAGGGGGTGCCGGGTATCTAAAGGGTGGTAGCGGCCACCACGTGTGAGCTTTCTCCTTCCCCCTGCATTGTGTCCGGCTGGCAGGCCAGAAATTCCAGTTAAAAGAGTATTCCAGATAGTAGAATGCCAGTTAAAACAGTTTTTACTATACTTGAATATGTATTACTATTGCAGGCGTTCATACCCAGTTCTGGATGGGCATATTTTAAAAATGTTGAAAGGATATTACTTGTTCAGGTTTTGGCTAAGAGATTCACACACAATATACTTCAGAGAATTCTGTTGATCTAGAAGGATGAGGGACTGATTTAATTCAGGTGGCATTCAACCCTCTGATTTTAACGAGCGTAGGAATTTCCAATCTGGTTTTGGAGTATTCAACCAACATTTACAGATAAGGAAGAGGACAGCTGATGAGGTACAGTAGCGGGCCACTCTTAGATAATGCCCTTTGTTGTTTCCCCATTACTGGGCTACACTGACTGAGGATAAATTGAAGAAGGAGATTTTTCAAAAGAACAAATGGTTTTTGAAAAGCAGCTTCCATATGCGACATCATGCCCCTAATGAGGTGGCCCTGGTTGTATGTCACTTTCAATGGAGCCAGACCCCTACAGTGATGGAGAGAAATTACACATAAACTGGTATAAGTGATTGGAAACAAGTTCAAATCTATAACACAAGAGAAGTTCAATGCACATAAACTGCTTTCACAGATTCAGGTTCACGGAAGTTTTGGGCTGGAAGGGGCCTCATGAGATCATTGGGTCCAGCTCCCTGCTCTGCCGGAAAGACTGCTGGTATCAAATAACCCCAGCAAGGTGTGTGTCCAGTTTCCTTTTGAAGCTCTCCAGGGTAGATGCCTGCACCACCCCTGCTGGGAGTCTATTACAGAGTTTGGTCACATGAATCGTGAAGAAGTTTTTTCTTATATCCAATCTAAAACCTTCTTTTAGGTGTTTATGACTGTTGCTCATGGTTTTCCCCAGAGGCGCTTTGGTGAATAGTTGTTTGCCTAACCCCTGATACTTACCCCTGACATATTTGTAAGCTGCCACCAAATCCCTCCAAGGTCTTCTCTTTTCTAGGCTGCACCGTCCCATATCTGTCAGCCTTTCCTCATATGGTTTGCTCTTCAGGCCTCTAATCATATGAGTGGCTCTTCTCTGGACTCTCTCAAGTGTCTCCACATCCTTCCTGAAGTGTGGCACCCAGAACTGGACACAGTACTCCAGCTGTGACCTCACAAATGCCAAGTAGAGTGGGAAAATACCTTCCTTAGCTTTGCTTGAGATGCATCAGCTGATGCATGCCAGCGTATTGTTTGCTCAGGTAACTGTAGCATCACACTGGTGGCTCATATTCATTTTATGGTCAATTATGACCCTCAGGTACCTTTTGGACATGGTGCTAGCTAGCATAGGCAACTGGTAGGGGGTGCACAGGGTGCATATGCCCCCCCTGACGGGGCTGGTGCCCCCCTCAATGGCTGACACTGATGCTGCCGGTAGGGCTGGTGCCCCCACTGACACGGTTGGTGGTTTCTGTGGGTACCCTCCCAGATTCAGGAGGCACCAGTCACTCATGCTAGCTAGCACAGCACCATCAAGCCTGTAAGTTTGTTGCATATTTTTCTTCCTCGGATGGAGCACTTTACACTTCTCAGTGTTTCAAAATGGCCAAAACTGGTTTAAGATAAACCTGGATGGATGTAGTATCACATTTACCTGATTTAGGTTAAATCGATTTAGTTAACTTGTATCCCAGATCCCCTCCAGATTCAAGTTAACTCACAGTCCTCCAGCATCCCAGGATGCTTTGCACCTCTCCTGCAAACCCTCCCTTGCAGAGTGGGAGGGCTAGTTTGGGCCAAGCTATGTGCTCCAGCTGAGCAGTAAGGTGTGCTCTAGCATTCCCTGGCTTCTGGCCTGGACCACTGCAGGCATGTGGCTACATTTCTGGAATCAAAAGTGAATGTCTTTTGACTTGCTTATCAGTTCAATCTGTGCAACTTAGACTAACCTGCAAAAACTGAATCGATTCAGCCTCAGGCTTTTTGACTACCTGTATTTAAACTTCATGTTCTTTTTGTCTTTTAAATTCTATCCCCAAAAGAGTTGCTGGGATTTGATGCCAAATCTCTGACCCCCTGGTTATAAAATCACATTGTCAGTCTCATCATACTGTACTACGCCACATATGAGTGAAGACAACATGAGTTGAATTGTAACATCATATCATGGAAATTAACAATACAGAAAGACATTTTCTTGATTCATGGCATCAGCTTGTATACATAGTGGATTAAGGGCTTCCAGTGGTGAGATGTGGAGCAAATATGAGAAAAAATTGCCAACTGGTAAATATCCTCACTAATTTTGCAAATGCAGGTATTTCGTGTCGTACCTAATCTAATATTGAATGCAAACTGGATTACTGCATCTGACACGACAAGAATAAAAGAGCTCCAGCAGACTCCTGAAATTAGCCAAGTGGGTTTGCTAGAGGAATTATATTGCTGCTCATAATAAAGAGCACCCCTAATTTACAAAAATGCAAAAATAAGATGGTCTTGATATTCTACATAAGTCAGAGGGAGAACTAGGGAAGTAAGGACTAAGTTTTCACTATGATATTCAGTGCAGAATGGAAGAAAATGGGACACTTCTACATTTGTCTGTCCCAGAAATTTGTAGGCAATAGGACTAGCCTAGATTTTCTGCCAAAAGGACAGGGAAGGCCTAGGCTATGGAGGTACCTTGGTACTTAGGACCACATTGGGGAAGGAACATTGAAAGTGTGAAAGGAATGGGAAGAGCTGCCACAGGACACCTGTGTAACAGGAGCTGAAAGAATGAGGGCTTAATTCTCTACTGCCCAGCAATTTGCTTAGCTATTTACACTAGTGCAGAGGTAGTATAACCACTGCTACTAAGTGCGAAGGGTGGATTTTTTTTGTATGGGGTAAATGGTCACAGAGAGGTGCTGGGCATTGGAGGAACAAGCTATTCATCACAGGCAGTACTACTTTTTGGTGTTACTTTCGGGTCATAACCAGGGGTGCAGACAGAAGTGCCAATTTTTGCTTGATCTGGCCCTGGAAACCAGTTTATAGCTGTGACCAAACACAAGTGCATGGCTGTAGGCAGCTTAAAAAATGGCCGATTGGGTGAAAAACTGACCCCTCATTGCATGAGGTATCAGATAAAGATGTTTCAAAATGTAGCATCTTTTTTAACTTGTGTCTGTGGAGCTCCCAGTGTGTTGCTGTTTTCAGAACAGGAGGGGGGAAAGGGAGCAGAGGGAGTTCAGTCTAGGGATTTTTCAGCCCCCCCCGGAGCATGGGGTAGGTGTACTGGACCCTCCCCCACCAAAGTGGGGGGACTCCAGTTCACCCACACTGCCCATTAGCACCAGCTAGGGAGCCCCAAGAATGAGCCTTCTCCACTGCCTTCCCCACCTTCCATTCTGAAAACAGCAAGCACTGGCAGACAGCCCTGGGCCTTGCTATGGGAACCTGGCTGCAGGCTCCCAATGGTCAGCTAGATTCCCCTCCTTCTTGGAACCAACAGTGAACTTCTGTTTGGTTTGGGGTAAATCTGAAACTCAGGATGCTCTGCAAAAACTGTTTTGAATTACAGCTGGGAGTTGCATTTCTGTCTGTACCCAGATGCCTAATGAGTTTTGTGTCTTCAGCAAAACTGCTCTATGTCCTGGTGGTATGGGTGTGCTAAGCAATGGAGAGCTGAAGATGGGGAGATGTGGGAGGGAAGGAGGGTGGTCTTACCTGCCCTGGGTGTTCCCATATCTAGCTTCTCTGACTGGGCATAAAGGGCTGCTCCAGCCCAGCTCATGTGGCCAGGCAGTGTGGGACTGTTTCTGCTGCAGCAAAGACTGTGGCAGGGGGCACCATTCTGGCACCCCCTCTAAGTTGATACCTGAGACAGGTGCCCATTCCCCCCCCGCCACCCCGGTTACACTACTGGTTATAACTAAGTCCGCGTGAGTTTTCTAACTATACCACCTCTCTGTGCTTCTGGTTCTTGTCTGCAGCTCGTTAGGACGTGGAGTTGGAACTAACCATATTCATACCCAAAACAAGGGAAAGGAAGAAAGAGAGTAAGCACATCTCCTCTTTTGGGGACTATGAGGGAAGAATTTCCTTCACCTAGAGCTGCTCTAGGAAGACATAGAGGGGGAAAATAACACAAGAACCCCCTTTTTTCTTCAAAAAGATTCTAATATTAAATTTTTTTTTCACCAGCTCTACCTCAACCAGGCCAGTGTCTAGTCCCAGAATGCCTGTGCTGTCTTATGTTTGTGAAAGAAAGAACAAGCAGCAAAATGCTGTGAGAAGTAAGTACAAGGAATAAGCAAAATGTTATGAGAAGTAAGTGCTGTAAGTGCAAGGATAGTCCCAGCACAGATAGAGGGGAGGAAAAAAAAAGTGAAAAGGACAAAGGTAAAAATCAAATTCAATTTTACAAGCATCTTCTGCAGAGAACCTGGGCTACAAGCCAACCCCCCCCACAAAGCTTCAACTACAACATGGAGGTACAGGGTCAACAGAGACACAATGGGATGGGGGACTCTGTTCAAGCTGAGAAAGTTAAAACAAACTGCTAATGTTGCAGGGGGAAAAGATATAAAATCAAGCAAAGTACAGAAGGAACAGAAGTTATTTTTCATAGGCAGTGGTGCTAATGGGTCTTGTGATCCCTCCAGAATGCTTTAACTTTGCTAATAATTTAGCTTAGCCAAAGTGGAGAGGATGTTTTGAAGTAGTGTCATGCTGCATCAAGGACTGCAAATAACAACTGTGTCAGGCAAGTGAGTTCCCTTGCCTATATCACAGGGCAGGAGACAACTGATGTCAGGCCTACAAGAAGAAAAATGTGTATGAAACAGTAAAGAGTTTGGTGACCATTCTGATAAAAAAAAAATGGTCCAACCATCAGAGACTTAAAAAGGGGAAACAGGAGAACCAACTACACATTTTGATGAAATGAAGCGCAGCAGAAAAGATAAAAAAAAAAAAAGAAGTAAAAAGGAATACAGTAAAGGTAAGCCGCTCCAATGCAGGTCCTTCGGGGGCGGGGAGAGGGTGGAAATCTGAGAATGTAAATAGACTAAATACCCGCCAGCTCCCTCGAGTTCCTGGAAAACTGATCTCCAGTCTGAGAAGCCAAATGTCATAAATGTTAGGATATGGACAACCCTGAAGCCAAATTAAAGAAGGACCAAGCATAGAGTGAAAAGGGAGAAAGAGCAACAGACCTTAAGTCAAAGAGGAGGAGGAGGAGGAGGAGAAGGCTAAGCCTACAAGCAAACGGAAGAGCAAGCCTAAGGACATGGACAAGCCTTCATTTGTAGTGCTATGAGGTTGCCTCAAAGGCTAAATCTCCAGCAGCACCGAAGCTGTCTCCAGCTGGAGGCAGCTGCAGGAGACAGACAGCTCTCAACTACCTGCAGGGCGTGAAAGGTATACTTTTCTTAGCCCTGCCCCCTTGTTGGTGAAACAGGCTGTGCTTGACAGCCCTAGTTGTTGCTACAGACCAGGGCCAATCCTGGGGCAACAGTAGTGACAATCAGTCCCCAGGTACACTGGGGGAGGGTGCATGTGCCCTGCCCCAGCAATCTCCCTGGACCAACCAGGGCTGCACTTGACAGCCGCAGCTCCTGCCCCAGGGAAGGTTCTGGTCCTCTTCGAAAGTACTAATGTTTTGCAGCATTGTCAGCATGTTTGTAGTGCTACAACCAGCTTGAACAGCTGTACGCTCACTTCTTGCAGTACTGCAAGGGGACATTTGCTGCTTTTCATGTAACCCTGTCTGTGGCCTAAAGGGAATAAAGAGTTGGAAAAGGCAGGCCTGTATACAGATAGAGAGCAAGATGAATATGGAAGCAGGATTATCATCAGAGAGCTTTCTTGTCTTCCTCCAGAGTCTACATTCAGGCTGTGCTGGGTGTTTCAATATTAATAAGTCCTTCTGAAGCTAAAGGAAGATGGCTTATTAATATTGAAAAATCCAACTGAAAGGCACTAAGGAGTTAATACTGTATATGTCCCTATACCTAAAGAAAATGTTTTTTATCTTCCACATTATCACTAGTAAACAGTTTAGTTTACCAATGGTAAAGCTGTACATGCTTCTCTGCTTTTTGCTCCATCCCTGCACCAGACACAAGAGTGCCAAGTCACTGTCCTATTTGGGTATCACGGGGACTAATTTTTCTTTACTGAAAAGGTTATCACTCACTACTAGCTCTGCCCACTGACAATACCTCCTAAGTATCTCCTTTTTAATAGACAGGCTGCAATAAGGTTCCAGGTACAGCTTCCTGGTCTCATATGTCATCAACATTAATAATCCCTCTGTCTACCAATGTGACAGGGACATGATGTACTCCTTTTCTCATCAGTGAGGTCCTAAATCATTTAATTTTGTTAATAAAATTCTTTGTTAAAAGTAACTGACCTCTTCTTTCACACAAATATCCAGTCTCTCATGGGGCACAGCTGCTCTTTTGGAATTACATGTCTTGCCTGCAGTGAAAGGACTAATTCCTGACTATAAGAAAAATCAGGCAACTGGAATCTATAGAAATTTTAAAAAGATACAAGGCAAAAAAAATCAAATTTGATCCAGTTTTAGTGGGAAAGAGACTTTCCTCTAAACTTTAAAATATTCCACAGGCCTTGCAATAGACTGCTGTATTGGTTTTACTGATGCAGGATGCAGATCATGTTTGGAGCTGGCCAGTAATGGTGCCTGTAATCCATACACAAACATCTCACTCATCTATAATGAAAGTTTATGGCTTTGTATTGCATTGCGGCTACTGAAATGCGGCTATTCTCAGAAATAGTGGGCAGTTCCCACTACTGCAGGGGCAAAGCGTACGGGGTACATAGGGGTGCATGCAGGTGCATGTGCACCCCCTGAGTGTGGCAGTTCATCCCCTGCAAAAAGGTGCTGCTGACCCTGTCAGTGGCGCCTGTGGGTGGTCACTGCTCGCCACCTCAACACTGACACTGCTGGTGGCATCTGCAGGCAGTCCATGATTGCCCCCAGCCACTGCCAACGCTGCTGGTGGTGCCTGCAGGTGGTTGCAACCCCTGGCTGGTGCTCGCCACTCCTCTCTCCTTGCCGTCAACAGTGCCGGTGGTGTCTGTGGGCACTCCGCGCTTACTGCTTCCAGGCTCCCGCTGCCACCACCAGGCTCCCACCACTGCCGGCACAGCCATGCCCCCCCAGCCGCTGGGGGCACACGCCATTCATGCACTACTGTGCTTCAGAAAGCTTTAGTTCGGATGGAAGTCTCTGATAAAAATTTAGAGGTGAGGGAACACCTGAATGGCTAGAATAGAATTGTTTTAAAACATTTACAATTTCATTATTTCTAGCTATTTTTTTCCAGCAGGAAAGAGAAAAACAAAGCCAACCAGATGAAACTAATGAAGTAATGCTTTACAGTAACTCTCTTCTGTTGATAATAATATGATGCATTATGATTAACGAGAAGGGTACAAACATAGAGAGTTAATTGCAGGTTGCTGATTTCAGTCAGATTTTAAGGCTTGGCATCATGCTATAAATGGACACAGAACCAATTCTAAACCACTTTGCACAAGTAGCAATTAGGAGTAACCTTACAGACGACAATGGAGGTACTCCAGATTTACACTACCACAGCTGAACTCAGAAAATGACCCACAGCCCTTTTTCTTTGCTTTATTTGACATGTTTTAACGGCTAAGTAGATTAACTGAGTGAGGCATATGACTGGACTTTCATAACATACGTGGAGAAGCTATTTGCATCCGTTCATTGTGAGCCTAAACCTGATTCCATTGAAGTCTATCAGTGGGAATTTAATCACTGACTATAATAGCAGGATGATTCAGCCCTATACTCACTGCATTTTGTAGAGGAAGGTTTTCTATCTGAGGCATGAGGGATTAAAGTGCCTTCCAAAATGACGGGCACTGGCAGTCACTAAAAAGGGAGGTGCTGTCAGAAGTGAACGGTGCTATTTGGATTACTTTATACGCAGGAGACAAAATCAATCTCCACTTATTTTAACAAAGAGTTAAATCTAAGATAGGGGTTAGATTTTGAACTGCTTACTCCCAATTTGTGGTCCATGGGAATGCCCATGAGTTATTACGCAGGGGGTGCATCTACAGGTGATGCTATGTCACTGTAGCAATGCGCTATGGTAATGTAGTGTTGGCAGGCAAAAACTGCGACACAGCAGCTACATCATCGTAGTAATGTGCTCCATAGGGGCATATGTAGACATGCCCAGGGTTTCATTATCTGGGCCAAATATGGAAATCATCAGCTCGAGCTGGTGAAAAACTTCCCTTTCCTGACCAGTTCTACATACTTCTCCCCATGTTATTTTATCACTGCCCAGACCTATTTAGGTATTTTTGCTTTCCTGTTTAGACTTTTGAAAAGGATAATGGACTATTGGATTGTTGTAGTCTGGCAATATAACAATTTTTCTATTTGCAGTGATGTATTGATTTGCATAGTACAATCAGATGCCCTGATAATACGTATGTATTCATTATATTTGTTCAGTACTAGGGCATATCCTGATAACTGTAATGCAATTAAAATAAGTTACAATATTGCAAATAATATTAACATATGTTGAATTGCAAGGCTGCATATTTGCACTTGATATAGGACTAAGGTTCATGACTCAGGAAAGCATGATTAACATACTAAAAGCTAAACATATACTACAGTGCTGTCCTGAACAGACATGAATTTAAGTCCCATTAAAGCCTCTGAGGGCACATCTATACATGGAATTAATGTGGCTGAATAAACTCTGGAGCAGTTTGCCCCAGAGTTTATTGTTCCCAAGCACCATGTTGAGCTGAGGCAGAGCAGCCTCGGCTGGCAGGGGGCCCCAGGGGTTAGCCTTCCAGCCTGGGGCTGCTCTGATCTGGCTCACTGTGCTGCAGAGGGTCTGGCTGGGCCATGAGGGTGCTCCAGCATGGGGCTAGCCAGCAGGCAACCCCCGCACTGAAGCACCCTTGTGCCCCAGCCAGCCCTGTCAGTATCTATAAGTGCATTGTGGCGGCGTAAAAAACTCTGCCATAGGATAGTACTTGTGTCTGGCTGTACTATCCTACACTGGAGTTAATTTACTCCATCCTAATAGCACTGCATGTGTAAATGGTGACACTTTATTGGGTGCCTCTATACGCTCATTAATGCACCCTATTTACTGTGCATTAAGTTTAGTACCTGGTTAACTGAGTAAATCAATGCACGGTAACTTGCTCTCCTGTGCCGTAACACTGGCACACAGGTTATTAGTGATGCTTACTGTGTAGTAGCCTAATATTACTGCGCAGTAGAATATTAGCATGGTTTTTGCCTGACACGCTACTGCACAGTGTTATTAGGCTACAGCGCAGTTAGCATCTCATGTAGACATGCCCCCTGCAGAGCAAATTAGTCAATTCCACAGTAAATGTCTCATGTAGATATGCCCTGAGTGTCTTTGGTTAAGCTTGTGTTTACGTGCTGTCTCAAGATAGGGCATCAATGAAGTACCAAGGCAGAAGTTTTGCTGCACTGGTTCAAAATATATAGCAGTAGTTGTTAACTGATTTATCCAGAACTTCATTCATTTTTTGTAAGAGAAGAATGTAAGCCATGTGTTCATCTGCACTTCTGTCAGCACTCTTCTGCTCCTTGTCATCCCCTTTCTCCCCCATTACTTTTTGTTCTCTCACCCATCTGAGGTGATACTTCCCTTCTGATAAAGCTATAGAGGTCTCCAGCAGGCATGACATGGCCTAAAAAGACAGAATATCATTTCCTATTTTCTCTCCACACCTCTCACCTGGAAATTATTTGAAATAGATCTCAGAAGAGCCTTTCATATCACAGAAAAGCATAGTCCTCAGCATCTGAGAATTAGGAATTGATTTTATTTGTGCTGTCCCAAATGAATTCATTCCATGTTTTTGTAGCATGCTGAGCTCCCCGCCTCCCCGCCCAAGATACTGCACTTTAATTTTGTATTATAGAAAACATAAAAGGCCCTGCTTAGGTAAAATGTTTCTGTCACATACCAGTAACCAGAAGCTTCCTGACTGTGAAACCAGATTCAGGCAAACTATTTAAAAGATGCATGGTCTTTTTAAATTCCCATACCATCTTTAGCAAATATTTCTGTTCAGTGACCAGCAATGTCATTGACTGAAATGTACTGTCAGAATACACTTCTCTATATTCCTTTATAAATAGTCCTTTTCAGTGACCTTCCTAATATGCTCTCAATCCAGGATGGCAGTATGAATTTTTTACAGACTTCAAGTTGTCATTGTCTGGCAGATACTGTTAATTGGGCTAGCTATATTAATATTTTTTTCTAATACCAGTAGAATCTGAACAGACAATCTCATTTAATTTAGGACATGCAGTTAGACAAAATGGAAAGGCCAAACCTTTATCTTGTAAGATACCAAGCTCTTTTAAGCAATAAAAGATTTTTACTGTCATCCAGTAGAATGTACTCCATGCCTTGGGAAGAAATACTCCAGCATGCTTAAAGCAAGACTGAATAAAAATTTATAGACCTTTCTCATAAATGAAATCAACAATCCACACCAGGCCATTATTCTAAAATGTAAGATGCGGCATTGACACTGGAAAAGAAAGTGTACCTTAAGACATTAGAAAAGAAAGAGTATCTTAAGATCTACAATTTGCAACTGATGTTTGATAAATAGGATAAAAGTTAAAACTGCAACTGCAAGTTTAAGGAAAAAAGGGGACTTTCTTTTTTTCCTGTTTTTATTTTTTGCATGCTTGTCCTTCTTCATTCCTTTCCAGCCTAATAAAAGCTTGGTCCTGAATGGCTTTCCACTAGAGGATTTCATTGGTATTTGATGAACTGGTCAGAAGAGTGCACTGCACAGTAAGAAAGATGCAACCTGCAATCTTTACCAATCAGCTGAAATATTGTCTTTGCAGTGCCCTTGGCCTTTTCCCACTCAGACCTAATGAACTTTGTGGCCCATTTGACAAAGCAAGACACCATATGGATACCAGGATGTCAACAGGTTGTTGGAAATTTTGATTCTTCTTGTGCAAAGGAGAAACTTCACATCTTCCAGGTGCGAGAAACAAATGAGATCAGACCCCTTGTTTTATGTTTGAGCTGTAATTTTTACTTATTTGTTCAGAAATATATTTTTTGTATTCAGTAACAGAAACCAACAATAATGCACTGATATATTATACTTTCCTAACCTTAAGTACTGCAGCCAGAAATATTTTTTAACTAAGTCCTGCTGCATTTTTAAAAGTGATGTAATAAATGTATTGCCGTTAGAACTGCAGTATAGATAGGATTTCTAGCATTTTTTTGTTCCTTATATTTCATATTTGAACAAATAGATTGCTTAGTGTCCATAGAAGATATGCCCATAGTTAAGAATGAATGCATATTTTATACCCAAAGAAATGCATTCAATTCCCTTTCATTAGTGCAGGCATTAGTAATTCCACACTATGAACTTTAGTATTACTTGCTGCCAGGAAGAAAGATAACCATTATAAAAAAAAAAGAAAGAAAAAAAAAAGGTAGCTGGATTTGCTTGTACAACCTAATTGAAATATTTGTAGCCCCAGTACAGGGTGTTTCAGTCAGTCAGAAAATAGTCTGAGTGATAATCAAATTAATTATCCGCATTAAGTGAACAGTAGAAAGAGCCCAGGTTGAAATTTAATAATTCGTGCTGCTTGAAAATGCTTGGAGATAAATCATAGCTTGTGACTCTACAAGCATCATTTGTTTTAAAACACTGCATTGTTTCTGCAAATTGTATTTACTAAAGCTATGTGAAAGTTTCAAGTATTTTTAAAAGGGAGTACGGTTTTACTTGTATATCTTGCACAGTTTAAGCAAGATGCATTTATTTGATTACTTATATTTTCTAGCCCTTCCGCTGAAATTATTCTTTGCAGCCTTGGTAAATAACTTTGTGAGTGAGTACCTCCTCCTCATGTTGCTCTACTTACTTACCTCTCTGTCACTGAACTCCCTAAAATACATCACCACAACCTCTCAGTTGTGAAGCTATGAGTGGGGCTTGTTGATAATGTCCAGCAGTTGACCACAGCAGTGGGTATTTTCAATACTAAGCCCTACAAAGGCATCAGATTCCCACGGCAAATAATGGGAGCAAGGCACCTACCTTCCCTTTAAAAACTGCCTTTAAAGCAGGGCTACCCGAACAAGTTATTGCAAAGCTTACAATACCCTGCTATAACTGCCTGCATAGATTCTCAATGAAAGAAGGGTAAGTTGCTTCCTATTTACCACAGGTCAAAATGGAGAGTTACCATAAAGTAACTAATGAAGTTTAAGCTTGCAGCCCCATTGCATGCTGGTATCTTGTCCACGTGCCTATACCTACAAACAGAGGTCATTTTCATTATGGCTAAGTACAGACAGTCAGAAATCCTGAGGCTGAATCAATTTAGTCTTCACAGGTTAGTTTAAACTGTGTAGATTGGAATGATAAGCTAGTGAACAGATATTTACTTTTGATTCCAGAAATGCAGCCACATGCCTGCAATGGCCCAAGCCAGAAGCTGGGGGGGGGGGGGGAGGGGTGCTACATCATGGCTCTCTGCTCTGAAGAAGCAGACAGCTTAGGCCAAGGCTAGCTTACCCAGCCTGCAACGGGGGAGGGGGGGGCTTGTGGGAGAGGTGCAAAGTATCCAGAGAGGATCTGAGACAGAAATGCAATAAACCGATTTAAACTAAATCAGTTAAATCTGATACTACATCTATCCAGGGTGATCTTAAATCAGTTTCAGCCATTTTAAAAGTAGTTTTTGCACTGAACTTCTGTTGGGTTACAAATTTGAACCAGTTTCTGATCACTGACACTGGTTTATGTGTAACTTCTGTTCCTAGCTCATGTCACAGAACTGCTAGCTGTCACAAGTTGTCCAATCCAATCATTAGAACAATGTTAATACACGATATGTAAATTATACTTAGACACACAACATTAAAGAGCATAACAGAGACATAGGAAGTTAATTATAGTGCCCATGGTAGCAAGAACTTTTTATCAGGTGTTAAAATCTTGTTTCTTTTTCCCATATTATCCCATATGGTTCAACTGTTTTCATAAGCAGGATTGTCCCAAGGCTTGAAACTAGCAGCTAGCTTTTGCTTTTGAACCTGTCTCTTCCAAACCAGATGTTATATCAGCCAAAGAAATCTAGGGCTCTGATTTAAAAAAAAAAATCTTCTTATTCTCTTATAATGCAACATTTCAGGAATTATTTGCAGTGAGAAGACAAAACAAGGTAGACTGAATTGGTTTTGAAACAATCACATCTCTGGATGATGGGAGGTTAGACGAACATACACATTGCTAATTAGAATGTCCTGTGGTCAGCCTTCTGGTTTTCTTTTTCTCTTTTTTCCTCCGGAAGTATAAATGTACCCAGAAGTACTGTAGGAGAAAACTTTACAGTTTTCAGGTACAGTCTATGCAACTCACTGGAAGGAAGGAAGCATAAGGAATTGTGCAGAATGTTGCAAAATAGATTACTAATGAAAAAAAACAACAGAATAAGAAAAATCATATACTAAGATCGTTCCCTTTTTCAATTAATTTTCATCAAGAATAAATCACAAGTAAAAAAAAATGCTTGGACGTAAAAGGTCACAGGTTTTACATATAAAACCTGAAAGCAGAATTGGTTTATTTCTTATGTGATGCTAGAATTGTCAAGATGGATGTGAGAGGGTTTCTAAGGAATTCATTTTTCAAAGGAATCTTGAACAATAATAGAATCCCAGAGTTCATCCCCCCCTACCATGAGTAGAAGACAAAAAAATCATAATATGAGGCCAAAATCATCCTCTAGGGTATAATGGATATAACCGAGGACAGGGATTGGTCCTTTGTGTCAGAAAACAAAGGCTTCTAGATGCTTAGAATCAGATTCTAGCTCCCATCTGACATGGTTTTAAGGAACATATGCATGTTTTGGCTTGAGCCAATCCCTAAAGAATACTAAGACCAAGCGAAGCTTGTTTATAAGCCACCCAAGCACAACAGGAAGAATTAAAACAGGAATAATAAAGGGGATAGCTGTAATTAAAAATCCAAACTGAATTAAGCAAAATTGCTATGGTTACATTTTACAAAGTCAGTGAAGGACAGGAACAGAGCAGCTAAAGAATGGTTATTTGGCGTAGGGTCATTGTAAAGATGAATTAGGGTTAATTTGCTACTTGAGTGTAGGTCGGGCACTCTGCTGTTACAAAATGTCCATTTTACTAAATCTATTTTGGCTTCCTTACAATTTCAGAAAATAAATATTACAATGTTAAATTAAATATGCCCTGTGACAAGGACCTGCAAGAGTAGGAGAACATGATTTATATCCTCTTGGCATTAACTTACCTTCTAGTAAGATATGGACATTGTAACAAAAAGTGAAATGGCCTGATCTGTAGCACAAACATACTTTGCTATCTATTCTCAAGTTGCATGTTTGTTTGTTTTTTAACGACTACACAAGTTAATTAGTGGTTATGTACGCTGTCTCTCTGCCTGGCCTAGCTTATCTCTACCAAAGTAACTCCCCTTTCTCTTTTTCCTTTCTCTTCTTAAGATCATTACAACATTAGCCAGAGCTGTCAACAAAACTAATTGAAAGCTACCTTCCTTTAGGAACATCCTAATGAAAAACAGAAGAGGTAAGAAACAAAATTCAATCAACATTCCAATAGTCTGTGAATTCTGATTAATTCAGGTAAATGCAAAGATGTAGGAAACCCAGAGACTATTTTCACTACTTGTCGTAAAGTCCACTCCTTCTTATATTGGTATAATTGGATATCATTATTTTTGTAACCTAAATCTATCATCATGCTTTAATGAAATTAATAGCATTAATTTTTGGTCTTTTCAGCTGAAGCTGTAAAAAAAGGAATAAGGAAGTACTTGTGAATGGTCTTCTAGATAAAATTAATCCATTCCCTTCACTAAATATTTAGGCCTTGTTTATTCACTTAGGCACTGACTTACAAATATGTTTTAATGCTTTCCTAAGTCCAAAGGGATTTAAGTACATACTTAAACTTGGGCATGTGCTAATTTGCTAGACTGTGTGGAGGTGGATTGCTATACCACCCCTTAGGGCACTAATTCAGCAAAATCCTTAAGCATGTGCTTAACTTAAAGCAGATGCTTCAGTCTCTTTGCTTTTCATCACCAGATTTATTTTGAACCATTTCCCCTCATTTCTATATTAGTCGAGGTTGCATGCAGATTTGATTTTATGGTATTAAATGACCATCCACCATGTTTTATACATAGTGCATATCTTCACAAACCATAATAAAACTGAGATTTGAAGGAATAACTAGATAAACAATTACAGAGACAGATGAACACATTTAAAGATATGCTAACATTGCACTGGAACAAACTGTTAATCAAACACCTATGAATAAAGAACAAGTTATTAGAATAACTTAATCAGCTAAACTGTTTGCTGAATTATGTGTGAATATTCTCTGCCACAAAAAATGATAGATTTATTTCTGGTATAACATTTAAAAAAGGAAAAAGGAACAGCAGAACGTAAGTTATGTAGTAGTAATCATTATATAGAAATACTCATTACGATTCATTTTGAATCATTTTAATTATGTTCAGATATCCCAGTAAGAATAATGACCCCACTGTGTTAGGCATGAAGGAAACTTACCAATGGAGAATGTTAGGTGAAAAATCACTTCTGTAAAACTTCATTTAGACAGCCATCTGAGGTCAGCTGAAATTTATCACACAAAGGCTAGGTACAGACATTACACTTTTACTGGTACCAATGATCAGAAATTGGTCTATATCTGCAACAGAACAGAAGTTGGGTGCACATAGATGGGTTTTAAAAGTCTAAGATTTGCACCCCCCTCCACCAAAAGGTGAATATGTGTTCTGTTTGCCACCAATCTAAACTATGCTGCTTACAGAAAACTGCATAACTTACATCGATTCTGCCTTGGGCTTTTTGAATACCTGTAACTACCCAAAGAGCTTGAAGGTTCAGATCTTAAATACTAAGCATTATTATTAATTCCTACCAAGCATCTTGAGATGGAGGAAAAGTGACATGAGCTCTCTGTTACAAAGACTGTGAAAGTAATTTAGGACTTTGTGGGGTGGTGATTGCGAAGGAACTGGGTTGTTGGCAATATATATACTAGTTTGTTACACTTAACGCTCCATTTTATACTTCCAGGCACTGGGAAAATGATACGTTATTCTATTCCTTCTTTAAAAAACAATTAAGTATCACTCATATTTAAACAATGTGCAGGTGAAATAATGCTGGTTAATGCATTACTAATATGTGATGTGCAATATGGGATAAATTCTGACTTCGAACACATGTATGCGTCTCTCTTGATTATTATGACCCTTCATGCAAGAGCAGGTTGGAGGATAAAATTCAGTCCTGTAGGGAACGCACTCCACAGTGCATGTTGGCTATAGTACTGCTAAATAATATGGAGACCTCCTACTAGGGAAAATCCCAACTGTCTCAAGATATAGACTGAATAACTGGGAATCTCTGCGAGGCCTTGGGGAGCAATAAACAGGGAGAACTTCGACAGTTGCCCTGAAGAAATGGGTTTGTAGCCCATAATCACGATGATGTAATCATTAGTATAACAAGCTGAAAGAGTTTAAAAATAAAGGATTACAGAAGGACAAAAGAAAGGAAGAAATGCCAGTCAGGAATAATTATCCCAGAGTATAAAACTTTCCACTCCGTTATTATCATAAATTGCAAAGTTTTATTGATGCATATTTTATCACAGCACTCTTGCCATATGTGATCTGAAGATTCAGATCCTCTCCCCAGGGACAGCAGTACTGATATAGATAATCAAGAATTCCTTTTATGCTTCTCTCCACACAGCCACAGCTCAGATTGAAATTAACATTTTTTACAATGAAACACCAGTTTGCTGCCACAACTAGACATGACAGCTGGAGAGAGAGACCTGCTTATCCAGTTATTTCTTCAAATCTCGGTTTCATTATGGTTTGTGAAGATGTGTACTATATATAAAGCAGCATGGATGGTCATTACATGCCAGAGGAATGAATTTGCACGCAACCTGTCTAATGTAGAAACAAGGGAGAAATGATTCAAAATAAATCCAGTGATGAAGGGCGAAGATCAGAGATTGGCCCTAAAAAAAGCAAGGAAGGAGGATCCAAGTGCTTTGAACCTTTGTAATCTGCACTCGCCGTATTAGATTGTATTAGTTACACAGGCAGGTTGAAATTCACCACTGAAAAGAGGATCAGCACAGACACTGGCTCTAGCATGAATTTCTCAAAGTCTCAAAAACCTGCATCAGTCTTCCCCATATAGCTTGGCTGTGCCCAAGATGTATGTGCTATACTCCGTGAAGAAGGATGGTAGAAGCTGCTTCTTCTCGTGCATTGACCTCTTTCCCGAAGCAGGTAAAAGAGGTGCCAGAGAAGCTATTCTCTTTCCCTTATTGGTTCTTATATCACCCTCTTTGCTGTAGTATCTTAGTGCTTTCCAGTAGAGCATTAAACAACTAGCATCTGTCATCTGTGGTTCATTCTTTCTCATCCTCCTCCCAAGGGAGAGCTGTGAGTTCAGTGTACTGTTTTGTTTTGGCAGGGTTTTGTTTTTGTTGTTTTAAATGTACATGTTGCCATATGTCTAGTTTACAGAAGGCAGATTGAAGAAATGCACCTTATGCTTGAAGTGGAAGGTGGTGAGGTTTGTTCAGGTCATTAATTCCTGAGGGATCTCATACTAACCTTTCGGAAAACTATCTCCTGCTGTGACTGAGACCCAAAATCACTTTACCAAGTATAATAGTAAGGTATACTAGATAATTTCAGTGCGCACAGAGCATCTATTCAGCATGCAGCAATAGTCAAAAAACAACTTTGGGAATTTGTTAAATTTAGGAATGTTTTAAAGTGCCCATTATTACTGAATTTGTTATATTACAACAATAAATAGTAAAACCAGGAGGCAGAAGTTTAGCCTGGCCACTGTTACTCTTTTTGAAAAATGTCTTGTTAGCTTGACTTTTTTTCCAGACACCAAGTAGACATTTGTTAATGGCCCAGAGACGTGGACATATGTATTTCAAGGTGCATAATTCCTTGGGCAGTATTCAAACCACACTGTATGCACTCAGTAAAAAGTGGTAAATAAAGTACATGGGAAAAAATGTGAATGCAATTCCATTTTATAACACACATACCCTTGTCCTCCTACAGTCTGCACAGAATAGCACTTTTATAGTTTAATATTCTGGACAAGCTTCCCAGGCTGAAAACTTGCATAACAGTAGGACCATTAAGGTTCATTATCAAGAAACGATAAGAAACAAGTACTTATATCATGGTGGGAGGACTATGAAAAGAAACTAAGTATTTGGCAAAACACAAGAATTGCAGTGCAAAGACCTATCTTAACCTTAGGAGAGGTAAGGAGCCATAAGGTATAATTGTAAATACTAACACCCTTATCCAAATGAATCTGTGTGGAGAAAAGATGGGCTGTGTATCCCAAAATCTGGAGTTCCTAGCTCCACTGTCTCAGGTATTACAATGTTCTAGAGTCCCTTAATTCCAAGGGAAGGAGTTAAACTACCATGAATGATGACTACATTCGGAGAAAAATGGCCATTCAGGAGGGGGATTCAGTTATTTCTTATTTAGCATTTATTTTCTTTTAGGGTTTAGTCTCCCTCTTTTCCATCATGTCACAAATTACCCAGGCTCCCCAAGTTTATCTATGCATTGCCTTGAGCCAGTGCCCATTTGGTACACAGGAAGTGATTTGTGGGAATAATTTCAAACGCCTGGCTATTCTGCCACCCTTCTCTCCTCCCACCCCATCCCCCTCCCAAAATAAAACAAATCCACCTCTCTCTCTCTCTCTCTCTGTCTCACTCACACACACACACACACACCTCTCACCTGTCTATAGCTTCTCTCCAGCTATGGCATCTGAATACCTTCAGGGTCATTTTAAGACGAATTTAACAGTATATATTATTGTTAGAGTCTTTCAGTGTCTTAGTGCAGATTTAACAATGGAATTTCCATCTTGCAAGTAACTGAAATATTTATATTTGTTTTTGTTTTCAAGCAGACTGAAAACTGAAATTCTTCTTCAAATGATTTTCTATAAAAGTCCACTTAGAAATACCAAAATGTTCATTTAGATATTTTGAAAGTAAAATGAACACCTTGATAGTCCTAAGTTAGATCATTTTGAGTTAGTGACCTAAATCTCTGTGACTGCTCAGCCGCCATAGTGCTTTTCATGGGAGTTGTAATTCTGGGTCCTTCATGGCCATACTTACCCCATAGGTTCCTACTTCCTATCCAGACTACATGTCCCATGATATATGTGGCCACAGGGAACATGACTAGGAGCAATGGCCTCAATCTGCAGCAAGGTAAATTTAGGTTGGAAATTAGGAGGAACTTTGTGGGGGTACGATGCGGGTAGACAAGCACTGGAACTGGCTACTTAGAGAAATTGTGGAATTTCCATCCCTGGAAGTTTTCAAGAGCAGGTTAGACAAATGCTGGCTGGGTTGGTTTAGTCAGGAAGGATCCTATTTTGAACAGGGAGCTGGACTAGAGACACTGTGAGGTTCCTTTATGCCCTACTTTCCCATGATCCTGTATGATGGTCTGTTCCTGTAGCTGAGTTGTTTCACTAACTCAAGGAAGTCCAAAATCCTATCTCATATACAAAATTCCCATTACATTTCAATTTTCTGAGTGGAACATTCTGCCACAAACATTTTAACTTGTATGACTTTTCAATTTCCAACAGGAAAATAATTCGTTTTGTGACCAGCCCCAGACCCTTTTATTACACTGTGCTTTTGATGCCCCGTGAATGAAGACAAGTGAGGTGGAGGATGAGTAAGGAACCCCAGCCACAGAGCAGGCCTCAATAATTTCACTGAACTTTGGACAAAGATATACTGAAAAAAACCATTTCTGATGCTAACTTTTCACAGTGAAATTTAAAAAGTAGTTTTTGAAGTAATCTCTTTTTTTAAATGTGATTTCTAATGATGCATCTTTTTAATTTTGGGAACAAGAAACAGTTGGAAAATGCATGCTAGTCTCATTAAAATGACAGCACAGCTATTTCTGTAGAACCTACTGTAGGGGAGCCTCAATTCCAATGGGGCCTTCAGCGCAACTGCAATAGAAATAAACAAGGCTGGTTCTGGGTGATTTGAGTGGTCTAGGTCACACCCATTCATGGAGATGCATCAGTGGCTGTACTGCAGCTGGCAATGCCAGCAGCACAGCAGTTGCTTGTTTTGTGCCCTCACTCCCCTACAGTCGGCACTGGGGGGCTGGTGCCCCAGTTGCTCCCCACCACCACCTTTGTTACACTACTGGAAAGAAAAAAAAATGTAAAAAGAACAATAGCACTGGAAACAATGTAGCACAAACAGCCCCATCTTAAGAATTGTACTTACCTCATTCGAGTGGAATTCTGTGTTTATTCACACTGATGCATCTACACAAGACATTTACCTTGCAGTAGCCTAATTGCACTGGACAGTAGTGTGACAGTCAAAAACTGTGCTAATATGCTACTACAAGGTGTTACTAGGCTACTGCATGATAAGCATCACTAAAAACCCATTCACCAGCACTACTGCACATTAGTGTAAATTACTGTGCATTGAATTAGTCCTTGGTTAACCAAGTACTAAACGTAATGTGCAGTAACTAGAGTGCATTAATGAATGTGTAGACGCACCCACTGGCATATAATTAATAAGGTTGCACTAGTGCATTAGGCTAAGGACAGACATTCAGAAAGCCTGAGCCTGAATTATTCAATCTTTGCAGGTTAGTTTAACCTGGAGAGCTTGAACTGATTTGGAGGTGGACAGACTTTCACTTTTAAATCAAGAAATGCAGACACATGCATTTCTCAGGCTAGACTAGAAGCTGAAGGGTGCTAGAGCTTCCCTTCTGCAGTACTGAGCTGAGGTTGGGGGGAGGGGTATGGCCGGGCCCTGGCAGGATGCTGTGATTAGCAAGGGGTGTGCACAGTCCCAGGCTTTTCCCAGGTCGCTGCCCAAAGGGTGGGAGTGTTACCAGCCCCCAGGCCTCCAGCTAGCACTCTGAGACATTCCCTACTTCTTCATACTGTCTGCAGCAACCCTGACAGGCAAGGAGGCTGATAACACAGTTTATCAGCTCATCAAGAAAACAAAAGCTTCTCTCATTAGTTCAAGCTCTTCTTAAAAAGCTTTTCCCAAGGAAGGAATGAGGAACATTACCAGCTGACCTGTTGATTAGCTCCAAAAAGCCCTAAGCAGACACTATTCTGTTTGCCTTTTTCCCAGTGAAACTGGAGACACATACACAGAGACACTTCTTAGCATTAGCTAGCATGGGGGTAGCGTGACCATGACCACATGCCAGCTAGGGTCTGTGCTGTGAAAGAGGGAAGGGAGGGAATCCCTGCATGAGCAACGAGTGGTGAGGGGGGCAGGGGGAAGCCAGGCAGATGCTGCTGTGCTTGCAGTATCCATTTATTTCTCAGCCAGCTCTCACTGCTCTAGCTAGGAAGGAGAGGAGTGGGGCCAGCCCTGCTCTCTGGAGCAGACAGCCCAGCCCAGCCCAGGGCTGCAAGGTATCTGGGATGCTGAGTGACTTTGATTTAACTTACACCAGGAAGGGGTCTGGGACAGAAGTTCCATAAACCAGTTTGACACAAATCAGTTAAGTGTAATACTACATTCAACCAAGTTTATCTTAAACCAGTTTCAGCCATTTTGAAACTGGTTTATGTGCACTGAACTTATGTTCAGATTTTAACCAGTTTCTGATCACTTAAACTAGTTTATGTGTAACTTGTGTCCCTAGCCTAGAACGAAGAATAGTATAACAAACTGTTCTGCATTACCAATTTTTCCATCTTCCTTTCAGACATCAGAAACTGTTTATTTTCACAAACAAGTCACTGGACTGAATACAACAGTGTTGTCTTCTGAATCAGCAAATCATAAAGCTCGAAAACAGAAGGGGTATTATTAAAAAAAGGAAAAAGACTTATAAGGTCAGATCTGGCCCTCTTTAAATCTTGCAATTTTCACTGCAGTACTGCAATAAATGGATTTTTATGTATGTGTCCAAGACAGAATTTGGCTGCGGTATTTCTTTTCTACTGCTGAGATATCATCATTAAAAAAGCAATATTTTACGAAAGTCACATAAAATTGTACCAGTAATACAATCAGCTTTGTCTAGATTATTTTACACTATTCCTTCATGCTTGAAATTATATCCCCTGCTTTGTAGAATGTCTTAAAACTTAAAAATGTTATTTGAAATAAGATTTGACAGCACACTAAATAGTAAAAAACAAACTTCTCATTTTTCAAGCTTAGCAGGACTAGTTTTTTTCCATTCTTAGTATAAACACTCAACTTCTGAATACTCAAGCAAAATTTCTGAAAACTCTGCATTCATTTTGCTTGATGCAAGGGCCATCTTTTAAGTGTGCTCTTTCTCTACTCCTGAAATCAGAAAGCCATGAGGCCAATTCTCATATATAACACATATATGTTACAGAAGGGACCATCAGCAGCATGCTTGACATAGTTAACTGTCATCTTTCTAACATATTTTCAAATGTTTCCATTAAAGCAGAATCCTCTTTTCAATAATTTTAAATATATTTAAGGTTTTAAAATGTACTTTTTAGATCTTTAAAAATATACTAATATAGGATAGACCATGGAATACATGCTGGTTTGCATATATGGCAATGAACTGGGAATAAAGAGGCTGAATTCTGTATTTGGCTTTGCCATTGATCTGCTGCATGATGTGCCTTTGTTTCCTCTGCCTTTGTTTAGTCTGTCTTGTGTAGTTAGTAGAACAAATCAAAACTTTTACAACCTTTTGGACTGGGTTTTTCTTGTTGTGGATGAAGTGTGCTATTTAATATGCTTTCTGGAGACACATCAATTACCATGGAAGTTTCCAATGGCAAGGTTTCAACTCTGACCTCCAAGGTGGGCCTCCTGGAAACCTCTGGACCACAGAGAGCTGAATCAAAATTCTGACCAATTTCATGCAAAAGCAAGCAATTTGACAATTCTGTTGTGTGACAATGCTCCCAAAGTTTTTTTTCTTCCTAATGCAGGACAGAAACACCTTTGGAAACCTCCAAAGATGTGGCAATGCAGAATTGTGGTCCTTCCTCCAGTGCTAATATTGAGATTAAAATCTTTTTGATGATGGGTATGTTTTTTACTATATGCACGTGTATTTATACAGCCCCTATCAAAATAGAGACCTGGATCTCAGTTGGCACTGCTAATAAAATAAGTTCTGCTTTTGCTCAGTGTTTCCATTCTAGAAGCCTAGAACCAAAATACCTTAACACCCAGCTCCACATGTAGACAGGAAACAAAAGGACTCCCCCAGTTTCAGAAAGTTCAGATCCAAACCCAAATTTTGCAGCTTGGACACTCTCAACATGGATAAAAAACTTGATTAATTCCAAGATGCCATTTTCTAGACGTGCTGCCATCAGATAATATACAAATCCTCATGGGCTTCTGTATTTGTGGAAGGCAATAATAGAATCTGGTCTGTGGACTTGGCCATTCCCGGAAGTTTCCTCATTTTTTTAATCCTGGCTTAGTGTTTGCAGTACTCTTTGCTGGACACAGTGGGCACATCTACACAAAACACTTTACTGAGAAGTAGTGTAGTTTACTGCACAGTAAGTATGCGTATGCGTGTCTACATGTGCATATGCTTACTGCACAGTAAAACTTGCTAATCATAAGTAAATTTTCTACCTGCAAATGCAAGTAGCAAATTTACTCATGAATAGTGACTGCACAGTAGAGCTTGTGTAGACACCTGACTGGGATCAAATCTTATCCCGATTAGCCAGCCACCAGGGGATGGAAGATTGCTCCCTGCCCCTGGGAGCTACCTGCTGCTGGCGCAGGCTCTGCCCCCAAAGCCGG
The DNA here is from genome assembly GCF_052110815.1 of Crocodylus siamensis. NCBI lineage: Eukaryota > Metazoa > Chordata > Crocodylia > Crocodylidae > Crocodylus > Crocodylus siamensis. The sequence continues at coordinate 137,784,424 of NC_143397.1, forward strand.
GGAAGCGACTATATCACCTTGCCCTGGCAGCAGGGAGCTCCAAGCTCCCTGCTCTGAGATCACAATTAGGGAGCATGGGCTGGGAGACCCTTATTTTCCAGCTGCCACTTCACCATTGCGATCGGGGAGCCGGAGATTGGGAGATACTGAGACAGAGGGGCTGGCACCGGGACATAAGGATCTCCTAGCCTGAGCCCTGTGACTGACCATGGAGCTCGGACTGGGAGAAAAGGATCTCCCAGCACCGTGGAAGTGGCGCTGGGAGATAAGGATCTCTGAGCACCGGCCCTACTGCTGGCTGCAGCTAGGAAGCCTGTTCCCTGCCCAGCTCCACACTCAAGGAGTTGAGCAGGGAACAAGTTCCCCAGCCTGTTCCCCACCCACCTCTATGCTTACAGAGCTGAGGGGAACAAGCTCTCCAGCCCCCACACCACAATCATGGAGTGGGCTGGATATTGACCTGATCAGGGGCAGGTCCCAGCCCCACGCCCCAATTGGGTGACCAAGGTGTGAAACTTGGAAAGAGCTGCAGGGTGGGGCATGTCCCAGCCCCCTGCCCCATCTGCCTGTGCGGCAGCTAGTAGTGAGTTCCTGGCTAGGTGGGGAATCACTGCCCAGCTGAGGGCTCACTGCTAGCTGCCCCACAGGCAGATCGGGGCAGGGGGCTGGGACTTGCCACTTCTCTGCAGCTCTTGCCAAGTCCCCTGCCCCAGTCAGGGAGCCGAGGCTAGGAACTCCCTGCTGCCAGGGCAGGGGGACATTGTCCCTGCCTCAGCACCAGGCAAGCCCCCGGGGGCAGGGAACAATGTCTCAGCCCTGGCTAGGGGTCAGCTGTCTTCAGACCCAGTGCTTTCTGCCAGCCTCTGAGCTAGCACCCAGGGGGAGCCTCAAGTTCCTCCTGGTGGTGGCAGGGGTCCATTAGGGTCACAGGAAGTGAGAACAGATTTGGGAGCAGGAAGTGGAAGCAAATCTGCTCCCATTTCACTGCATGTGTAGATTCCTGCCTGGGAGCATTTACTCGCAAGTAGTTTACTTGAAAGTAAACTGATCTTGGATCAAATGCATGTGTAGACATACCCAGTATAGCACAAATAATAATATAGTGTAACAGGAATCTTTCCTGATGCTCTTGATATATTTATATACCAGTTTTACCTTCATGATTTTCCTAGGCCCATCATTTTGTAAGACAAGAATACTGAGGCCATCCCTTGAAATTTGAAGCTACCCTATACATGTTAGAGGATGAGACTACCTAATATTGCAAAGGTTTGGTGTGTGACTCCTTCACTTGTTTTTATACATTTTAAGTGTTACTGGAAAACATTATACAGTGCGGTTATAAATAGAGTATACTTGTTACAAACTACAGTCTTAATTTTTTTTTAACAGTTTGCTTGTGTTCCCTCCATAAATTGTTTATTGGTCAATATGGCTGGAACTTTCCAATTTTCTGATGCCATCTTTGCCCGAAGGGCTTATTTCAGATTGTTTGAGTCTTCAAGAAAAAAAAAAGAAACTACTTCTTTATTTGATGAACTTGGAAGATATTTTCCAATTCCAAACATTCTAAATAAACAGCTTGATAATTATCCTATATTTCTTTGCCTCAATTGGATGTTTAGATACTCATCCTAGGACCATTACAAGACATGGCCTGAACTTAATTATTATAACTACTACAGTTAATACAAGCTATGGAGCTATGAACAAGGGGGTTCCTTTCAAATGGTGTCTTTGTATGCAATAAGGCAAAATTGGGGGGGGGACCTTTTCAATAAAATACTATTGCTCTAACTTATATTCTGTTTCACCCAATCTTCAGTGTTCTTCCTACAGTGCTAATATTGAGATATTCTTCAAGTAACAATCTGATGGTGTAAAATAGTGCCCTGATAAGTAAATATTTATGGTAACAAGTTTATCAAAGATTTCCAACGTGTCCAGGCAGGCTGTAAACACACAGAGCACCCAGACTCTTTCTCTAGTCAGGGATGATGTGGGGCGGGGGAGAATTCTCTTAGGTTTCCTGGAGCCTTGCAATGCAGGAGCTCTTTCAGCAAAGCAATTATCCAGCAAGTACCCTGCCTAAGTTGATGTTTTAAGTTAGAGGATGAATGGTTTGGTTCTTCCTTCCTGTGGTAGGACAATTTCTGAGGATGTTAAATGCAGAATTCTGGGCTACGACAAACTTCTAATGTGCACAGAAGCATAATGGTTGATGGAAGTCAAACAGTCCTTGACATTTGAAATATGCTTAGTTCACATAAATAAATTGCTTGAGACAGAAAAAAACAAGGTCTTTCAGAATAAAAATAGTTTTGGTCCATCAACTCTTTGAGGACAATCCTGTGCACAACTTAAAACAGAGACTTTTGAGGCTACAGAACAGGTTTGAATACCCAGTGGTCATTAAAATGAATGGGAACTGAGCGCCCGGATCCAATAGATAGCTCTGAAAATCTCGGCCATGTGCCTTTGGGGCAATCATATTAGTTTTAAAAGTTGGCTACTGCCAAGATATTAGAACTGAAGGATTAATATCTTATAAAAGAAACTAGTGCCACAAGAAAAAAAATAAATTGATCTAAAACAAATTTTAGTAGTATTCATTGACACATGAATAAACAAATAAACACTTATATTTTAGTTGCTTTTTGATATAATTACTGATGTTTCAAGTAAACTGAAAAGACATAATCGCTGCAAGAGTGCCAACAGATTTTAATATGGTTATGGATTTTTAGTTAAAATAAATACCCATCTATTATACATCATTATATTTGATTTATATTGCAATAGCATGCAGAAACCCCAGTCAGGGATCAGGGATCCATTTTATAAGGTGCTCTAAAGAGAGGCAGATCCAGTGGGGGACAATACAGTGGCACGGCTGCACACCCTTTCAACAGTGGAGCTTATGTACTGGTGGCTCTAGTTCCCCACAGCCACAAATGCCCTGGGCTCCAAGCTATGGGTGGAACCTGGGAATGGCAGGGAATATCCAGGGTACCAAATAGGAAATGAGTGAAGAAACAGCTGTCCCCAGCTGACCAGGGATGGGGGAAACCACAGACCACTTGTCCCTAGCTCCAGCTAGAGGCTGCTGGGGGTAGTTGCACAGGTTGCTGGGCTCAGCGGTAATGGGTTGGTTCCTGTTTCCTGTCCACTCCCCTGGGTTTCTGCTGCTACCTGAGAGCTCTAGCTGCCCAGAGTGACTACACATGGTGTCAGGCTGGGCTTGGGATGGCAGTGGCCTTGGTTGTCATACCTGCTGCAGGAACTCAGAAAGTCCCTGTCAGATGCTGCCACAGCACAATCTCCCCATGAGGTCAAGGGGGGAGGGAAAACAGCTGCCACTACTGTGGCACGAGTCACATCACTCTCATTTCCCTTTTCCAAATCATACATCTGCCTACATATTTATTACAGACAATCCCTCTCCCAAAAGGCTTACAATCTTGGCATCTTACGAGGGATAAATGAGTGAAGTAGAAAAGGGAGAGAAATTATGTTTGGTATCATCAACCCTCATTTAAACCATTGCACATCCATTGCCTAACTACGGTCAGGCTTTTTGTAAGCATTACCATGAGATATGTGTTAGCAGGAGGTCCTCTGGTTTATAGGGATGGGACACATGGCAGAAAGCTGGAAACCACATGAGGGGAAAATGGATTAAGAAGCAACAAAAGCTCACTGGATAGGAAGAGCAGAATCAAGAGTTCACAAATCAACTGCGTAGCATCTAGCAACATTTGTCTTTGAAATTTTGATATGCCATCACCCTCTCCAATCTTTTGGAATCTAGTGCCTGGTTTTTTATTCAATAATATACTATAGCTTGTATAAGTGTTCACATAACTACTCTTCATAAGTGCTGGCTATTTTGTGTCAAACTTTGCATTCAGAGGGCATGTCTACATGTGCAATTAATGTGACTGAATATACTCTGGCTCAATCTGAGACAGAGTAAACTAATCCCGACGTTACTGTCTACACATGTGTTCAAGTGCACAGTAGACTAATTTACTGCACTGCTGGATACCGCTTGTATCTGATGGGACTATCCAGCAGTGCAGTAAATTAGTCTACTGTGCCCTAATTGCTGCGCATGTGTAGACAGTAATGCTTTACTTGCAGCAAACCAGTCTGCTATGCAGCAAAGTGTCTCATGTAGACATGTCCACTTACAGTTGTATAAATCTGGTGCAGTTCTGTTAAGTTCAGAGTAATGCCTACGAATAGGCTGTATGTGATAGATGTAGCCATGGTTCAAGCTAGCATCTCAGCGTTTTGACTCCAAATTTGACTTTCCTGATAAATTTAGACAACATATTACAGTATCATGTCTCTACATGCCTTTTCCACACTTGAACTGTTATCTCAAACTCAACAATGCAAATATTAAATTTAACTTTCTTTTAAATTCCTTTAAATTCTAAGACTTGACTTGTCCCAGAGAACTCTGTAACATGAGTTACAGACTATGCCATTTAGACCACTTACTGTAAGTACAGACAGTCAAAAAGCCCAAGGCTGAAGTGATTCTATCTTTGCAGGTTAGCCTAAGATGCGAAGATTGAACTGATAAGCAAGTGAACAGACATTCATTTTCATTCCAGAAATGCAACCACATGCCTGCAGTGGTTCAGGCCAAAAGATGGGGAGTGCTAGAGCACAATTCCCTGCTTGGCTAGAACAGACATCTTGATCCAAGGCTAGCCCACCCACCCTGTGATGAGGGGAGGGTTTGCAGGAGAGGTATAAAGGTGGTGCTGGGGGACTATGAGTTAATTTGAATCTGGAGGGGATCTGGGACAATAAATAAGTTTAACCTCAGTCTGATACTACATCCATCCAGGTTTAAACCAGTTTCAGACATTTTCAAAGCAGTTTATGTGCAATGAACTTCTGTTGTGGTACAAATATGAACTGGTTTCCAGTCAGTCATATTGATTTATGTGTAACTTCTGTCCCTAGCCTTAAACTCTTCCCCAACTCTAAATTGCTCAACCTTCCTTCAAATATGTTTCACAGCCCAGTTCTCACCCCTCATGTCCACGTTCTCTCTAAACTCTATTGTTTTCATTTTAGCAGTCTGTCCTTTTCCTACTCACATCCTTACTACTAAAACACTAGTAATCCTCTCTCCCTGCCTCTCAAGCCCCTTTTTTTCTGGCCTTTCTCTGGCATCCTTGTGTTGATCCAGTCTACACAAAATAAGGTTGCCAAAATCATGGTCTTCTCTCACCACTCTTTCTTCTCTCTGAGATGACAGGTTTCTTCTTGTTCTCTACCAAGATAAAGCCCCTCCTCACACTAAATTGCCCATATATCTATTTCTATTTCCTTCTATCTCATCTTTTGCATTGCCTATACTTTTCCCAAGCTTCCTTCTGGGACTTGTTAAGTCCAAAGTATTAACCCCATCGTCATGCCCACTCGCATGTCCTTCCCGTGCATGTATTTTTGTCTCATTTATTCATTCATTCATTCAATTTATTTTACAAAACATGAAAATATTAGCTCACCAGGTCAACCACATGTATTAATGGAATGGTGAAGGGTGTTGAGATTTTAAAGAGATTGTAAACATTCTCAGGTGAATATTATGGGTAACATTTTCAAAGGCATTAAAGTGAGATAGGACATTCAAAAGTGAGTTTACATGCTTAGGGGTCATATTCTTTCTTAAAGCCAGTGGACTATAGATTCCTAAAGCATGTTTGAAAATGGGATGAAAAAAATACCTTTCCTAGAGAACAGCACTACGCATACAGAGAACACTCAATAAATAATAACTTAATGAGATGTCTATACTCTTACTTTACTTACTTTTGAAATTTGCCAAGAGATGATCTACTATTGCTGTTTTAATGTATATTACTTTATGATAGCGATTCTGAATTAAACCCACCCCGGCAAGGAAATTTATAGTTAAGCCTTTCACTCAGAGTCTTTAACTTGCCCAACTGTATCTAGGTTACATAGTGCACAGATCGCAAATATATACCATTAAATGCTAAAATACCTAGGTATACAGGAAAGGCTAATTATATATGTTATTTTTTACCTTTGAAAAGTTGCTGTAGCAAGTTTAAAGGAACCACACTCAACAATTTGGTCCCCTAGTGTTATATCAGCTTCAAAACTTTTAGAATCTTTTGGGCTTGCCTCAGGATTCTTAAGATTTATGTGTGCAAACCTTCTCGTGTTGTTGAGCACGCACTATATTAATCCCATGGATTAGCTATACAGGATCTAACGAACATAAATAAGATCTTTAATATAAACTATGATGCCCTTGACAGCAGAGGAAAACATAATCTATACAAAGACCCTCTTCAAAAACAATGTGTGCCCTCTGCTGGCCCTACAGCAGCAATTAATTCAGCAGCCTTCTTTCCAAACCTTTGGTGACAATAAGGATTAATTGTGTGTTAACAAGGAAATCAACCAAAGATACCTGGATGAGCACTATTAGACAAACAAGAAACTCGCTAAAATAATAACACAAGGAGAGAATCAGAAGGGAGAATGAACTTCAGAATCTAATCTTGTAGCCCTTAGGCCACTGGTATCCATCGTAACTTTGACCAGCGAAGAGCTGCAAGACTAGGGCCTATTTTTTTCAAGTTTATGAGAAACTATTGAAAACAAAGGAAGGAAAAAAAAGAGTTAAACCCATAGACATATATTATACAACATGCCTTTATCTTTAACATTTGATGTATTTCAATGTATTTCTTAGTCTCTGAACTGTATTTATGTTCTGTAAAAACAAAAAAACCCAGTTAAAATACATCTTATTGCATGTGTATGAAATGATCTTCTCATCCATAAAGCTATAACATGAAAACCTGTGTTTTTTCCTTCAGAGTAATCAAGGCTTATTATGTTAAGGGCCAGATGCAGAAAGATATGAAGGCACCTAAACTCTCACAGAAAAAAAGAGAGAGATTTCAATAGGAATTTAGGTGCCCAGATGAGAGTTTAGTATCTCATGGTTCTAGCCTTAGAGGTCTCTGCCAGTATACTGAAATGCTCTGTTGTATCAGTAAGAAATGGATAATTTTAAAAATGTATTAATAACATGAAAATGACTGTATACATATTTAAAATCCTTTTGTACAAGCAGGTGTTGTGCATGTATTCTAGACATTTTTACATTTCTGTTACTTTTTCTTAAGATACCTAAGGCACGATGACTAGTGACCTACAAAATATTATTTTTAAAACTGTTTCTGCAATGTGGGCACAAAAAGCATACACAATTAGAAAACGTATGCTTCTATTCCTCTTCTTTTAAAATTGCCAAATATATTTAAATGCCATTTATCTTAAAATAAATATATGCAGGCAAGGGAATTTTATATCAACTTTTAGCCTCACATAAGTTGTCACAGCAGTATTACAAACCTCTGGCAATTTTCTTTTTCAAGAAATGTAAATGATGACATATCATTAACCTGCGGCCTTACACCATTAAAATACAGAGATATGTTTTGCCTCCCTCCAGTTTGGCTTTCCTTAACTACAGTCAGTGCCTTAGAGGCAGTAGTGTCTAAATGGTACAAAGCATTCTACTACCACCAGTTTGAATCTTTGTCTATAAGAACAAGCATCACATTCTTGCTTGCTAATGCTCTGTGTATGTGCATGTTCAACTTCTCTTCATAAAACACATTCATGCGCTATTACTGTCTATAACAAGGTACAGTGCTGACATGACAGATTCATGTTCCCAGCTGTGACATAAGGGCTCTTTGACAATGCCATAGTGAAAGGCCTATTAAGAACACATGCACTGGACAATGCATCTGATGCAGTTAAATGCTATAAAAGATTTTCCAGGTGTTAATGAGCTGCATGGTTAGAATGAAAATGAGATATATCTGGGGAACTGGAAATTCTCAAGAAAAAGAACTCTGACTGTCAGAGAAATAGACAAGCAGTGCTTTATGTACATCACTGGCCAAACTCTGCACCTGACCTTATGAGGTGATGAGCAACCCTGACTATTCAGTAGAGAAACTGTTCATTCAGGATGGATTGCATGGGAAAAAATAGACATTAGTGTAATCATTCAAATTAATATATACTCTCAGTTTAGCTTTATTTGAAGAAATAGAACCCCCCCCAGCCATTCTATTTCATTTATTTGTATTTTTTGCTTTATTTATGCATTCTCTCTGATTGGATGATAGATTCAGTCTGAGCCAGTACAAATGGGTGCCTGTAATTCAATCCACAGTAAAGTGCTGCTATTTGTGGTTTAAACTTTGAACAGGGAGAAACAAAAGCGCCTCCCTATTTTGAAAGATCATTTAACTCTTTCAAACTAGCCTGAGGGATTTAGACACATATATCCCATTATGAATAGTGAAAGATGTGTATCAAAACTACAAAGACTACTTGGAAAATTTAAACTGCTTGTCTTAAAAGAGTATGGGTATACATTATTGTGTGTGTGTGTTTACACGTATGTATTTTTGTATTGTTAACCTAGCTAAAAAAAAAGTACATTTCTTAATCATGTCTATTTTATTTGTAGAGACAGTAGGAGATTTGAGAGCTGAAGTTTTGTTCTATCTACAAATGCCAGGTTCACTGTGGGAAGGCTGCAATGCAGATTTCTCCATGCTGTTGTGACCACAACCCGAGCGTTATTCTGACATACAATTTTGTCTAAGGAAAAAGAAGATATTTCAGTCTTCATGTTAATTCTTTGTTTTCCTTTGAGAAAAAGCTCCCAGTTATTGCCAGTGAACAATACTTACATAGACTGTCCTCTAGGAAATGAACTAAGACCATCCGCTTCATTTCCTTTAGTGGATAAATCTATACTTATTTTATCTTTTAGTTACAACCTAAGACCAAGTCCCTCCAGAGATTCCCTCATTTGAGTTAGTCTGAAGGACTAGGTTACCCGTATTTGATTTTAAAAGGCTAAATGAAGATTACAAGCCAACACAAATTCCATAGTACATTGGCACAGATTCTTCAAATGAAAGCCTTAAGGGTTAAAATTCTGCTGTCTTGCCAGGTGTTCTGTGCAAATGTTGCAATCGTACAATGTAGTATCTGACCGTTTAACCATATGTCAAACAAACTTTGCTATGACAACCAGATGTAGGCATTGCCATGGAATGAAATTATCATTTTATTAATTACCCTTTAATTAGTTGATACAGCAGAGAACATGCAGTAATTTAGTCATAATTGGCCTGACTTAGACTGAATACTTACAGGGATGGAATCTGTTTGTGAGACTACTTGTTATGAATAACAATTATGTCTGTGACAATGCAATTTTATTATGAAGATGTACCGTGCATTTCAAACAACTCTTACATACAAGACTATTCAGCATCTATCTACAACTAAATGACTAATGCTTTCCCTACATGAAACTGTATAAACTTCTACGTGTATTGGAATACATATAACTAAGCTAGAATGCTGTTTCGTAACTCTTGAAGGCATGCCTCCCACATCTTTTATTACATAAATCAGCATTCATTCTCTACGACTTTGCATTTATTACACATAGGAAGAACATATTATACCTCTTCCCAAAATGTGCTAGATTATTACTGATATTCACTCCTGTCTCCAAAAATGATTCTGGAACTGAACACAGCACTCATCTAAAGATGGACCAGAGGTGTGTTTATAAAATGTTCCCTGATGGAATATCAAAAGTTGTGAGGTTAGCAGTGCCTTTGATATTTTTCACTATGCTTTTTGACCTGATGATAGGGGCTAATTGAGTAGAATGTTCTTGGGTTTCTCAAACTGGACTGATCCAGACAGAACTAGCAATGTTGCCGTCCAGATGAGCAGTTTGCCTTGAAGATTTTTCTCTCAACATGGACTGCAGTTAAAGCAGAAATAAGTAATTTTTTTCTGTAGTACAGTATGTACCATTGTAGTGTGGCAATGCATCTTTGACAACTTAATTAGAACATCTATGAAGTACATTTTAACTCTGCCTCTTTCATATCCAATTATTTCTCTGGGGCAAATTTTGCACCGCTCATTCAGTCCTTCCTCAAAGAGCTGGAATAAAAACTGCCAAATTTTATTCAGTTATTTACAGTCCTAGAGCTTTAGCAGATATCTTGTTTTCTCCCACTTGCTTCCCACCACTGCAAAATCTCACAAAGAGTAACTCAAAAACTTAGGCAAACTCAGAAAATATAATAGTATCCTTTTAAAAGCTAAGAAATCTCTCTCATCTTGCCTTCCTGGCTGCTCTCCGATTCCCATATGTTTTATGATGAAGTTTATACTGACTGTGGTTCTGTTTAAATACTGTCCAATTCCAAATCTTCTTTTTTAATTTAGTAATGTACAATGGATACCATACAAACTCTATGCGCCAAATTTATCCCTGATGTAATTTCTTTGAAGATAGCAGAGTGATACCAAGGATTAATTACTTTCCTTTACAACCTCACACTTCAAATCATCCTGTTCCTTGCTCAAATGATTATAGACTTCTTCAAAAGCTTTCTTTAACACTGAATTCTTAAATAGATCACTACTATGGTTCCTGAGTATTATATTTCCTGTTATACATTACATTTTGATAAGAATTTATAACCAGTTTTCACCTACAGTGCCATCTTTTAGTAAATATCAGTAAGTTATCATGACTACCTTTAGCATTAGCAAACATGGGGTTTCCCGTTATGTCCTAAGAAACAGCTAACACAGTATATAGTAAGAGGTTAATTTAATCAGATTTCCATGAAAGTCATCACTGTGAGCAACTTATTTTGAACCAGGGCATAATTACAATGCTAGAAACTCAAAGCAGTTTACTGTTAAAATCTTGCATGCCTTTTTGAAAAGTGTTAGAGCAGCACAAAAGCTGGCACCATTAGCTTTCATCCCTGCTGAGCTGGCAATAAAGTGTACACATAAGAAAAATGCATTAATTGGTATTAGTCAATCTAGTTAAGATGCTCATTCTCCATGCATTTTCAGATTTTGTTTTCATAAAAAGGGAATTAAAAAAAAAATCTCATCACTTGATTGCATCCAGCACAAAACCAAGGACAATGACAACAAAGGCATACCCAGACTGCAATTTTACAGCGATGTTCTCTTTTTGAAAGCTAAGGACCCATGTGCTTTCCCTTGAAAGTACTGTAGAAGTGGGAAAAGTGATACATTTCGCCTGTTGCTGTTTTCTTTCTCTCTTTTTTTGGGGCTGGGAGACGAAGGGGGGGGGGACTGTGCACTAGTGATTACTGCACTTTAAGATCAGAATGAACAATTAACTGCCTAATTATTCCAGTCACACCAACCCACAATGAAATCTTTATTCAGTGTTTACAGCAATCTTTGGCAGAGACTGTCTTGCTGTTTTTAAACTAAGAAGAACTGCACCCTTTGGCTCCTCTCAGCATCAGCTGCCTTGGTTTCAGCACTGGGTGCCAATAATCAGCCTGCTTTTTTCTTTTTTTTTTCGTCCAAAGTGGCTATTTTTTTTTAAGGGTGAAAAGACCTATTCTCATCAACTCCCCATATAGTCTGGCTGATTTATGTTCCAACCACTGGGTCTCTTCCTTCCGTATCTTTTAAACATTTATTTTCTGTTACCTCAGTCCCTGCCCCCCCCCTTCCCTCCTCACCTCCTTTACCAACGCCAGGCAGAGCCCAATGAAAGCCCCAAGCAACTCTGCTGGATGGGAAGGCTGCTGCAGATCAGATACACAAGAAAGAAGGCAAAACTTCTTTCACAAGTAGCCAAGACAAAGTGAAAACAAATGGGGGAAGAACGAAGGGGGCAATATGTGTATGTATATATGTATGTGTATGTATGCATGATGCAATGCATATGTGTGCATATGTATATGTATGTGTATGTCTGTGCATATGGATGTGTATGTATGCATATGTATGTGTGTGTATGTATATGGGTAGGTGCATGTGTGTATGTATGAGTATGTATGCATATGAACATGTGTGTATGTGCATATATGTGCATATGTATATGTATTACATGGGTATGCATATGTGTGTGTATGTGTGTGCATGTGTATATGTATGTGTGTGCGCATGTAAGTGCATATGTGTGTATGTATGCATACATATGGATGTGTGTGTATACGTGTGTATATGTGTATATGTGTCTGCATGTGGGTATGTGTATGTGTGTGCGTGGGTGTATGTGCATGTGTATGCGTACGTGTACAGGGACATGAATCTATATGCATGTATGTGTGGCTGTGTGGAGGCATGCATATGTACAGATGTGTGTGTGTATGTATGTATGTACGTGTGTGTAGGTGTGCGTTTATATATGCCTGTGTATGTGTGCACAGACATGCATATATGTGTGTGCATACATGCGTGTGTGTGCATGCACGCATACGTACAGGTGTGTGCATGTATGTGCATAGGTGTGTGCATGTGTGTGTTTATATCTGTGTACGTGTGCACAGACGTGCATAGATGTGCGCACGTGTGTGGGCACGCATATGTCCGGATGTGTGTGTGCACCCGTGTGCCTATAAATCTGTGTACGTGCGCACAGACGTGCATGCATGCGCGTGTGTGTGTACGCACGCCTATGTCCGGATGCGTGTGTGTGCATGCACGTGTGTGCCTGGATGTGCGTGCACATGCGGGCGGACGCACCTGTGCGTGCCCGCGTGCCCGGGGCACTTCCTTGCGCTCAGGGCAGGGCAGGGCAGGGCAGGGCCCCGCCGCCCGCCCCGCCCCGCCCCGTCCCGCGCCCGCCCCGGCCGGGGCAGCCCCCCGGCGCCGGCCGTGCCGCCGTTACCTTGCAGGGTGGCCGGAGCTCCCCGGCGGCGGCTGCCCGTCCTCCGCGCTGGATGTGCCCCGCTCCGGCCGCCTTCGGGGCCCGCCCCGCCGAGAGGGCAGCGCCGCGCGCCTTCCTTCCCCGCCCTCGCCCTCGCCCTCCCGCCGGGCCCCTCTGCCCTCGGGCAGGCTCCGCCGGCGCCGGCTGGGAGCTGCTCCAGCTCCGGCTCCTCTCTAGTTTGTTGCAGGGACCGTCCTCCTCCTCCCTCGCTCCTTCCCTAGTGCAAGTGGCTGCCGCCTGCCTGTGCCACTGGTCCTCCTTCCCCTGCTCATGAATATTCTGACACAGAGGCGAAGTCAATGGAATTAGCCGATTGGTGCCGGGCATGGGCGCTCCTTGCCTTCTTCCTCAGGAGCCGGCTGCAAAGCCACCCCAGGAAAGCCCTGAGTGGCAGGGGGCACCCTCAAGCCATGCCCCCGGCTGGGGCTTGCCCGCACCAGCTGGCCCTGGCCAGGGGAGAAGCAGCTGGGGGCACTGGTTGGGCCATCTACCTGGGGCTGGCCCTGCCTAGAGCAGGGGCTGGGATGACATGACCTCCTGAGGATCCTTGTCATACTAGAAGCCTATGATGTGAAATGCTGTGGGACAGGATGATCCCTATCACACTAGATATCTAGAAATCCTTTGCAACAAGAGCTTCAGGAGATGCACCCTCCAGATGGGCCAGCTGCTGAAATGCTAGCCTGAAAATACACCTGGTGGGAGGGGGGCCAAGCTAATAGAAAGACCAGAATCAAAAACCCCAGCTGATTTCTCTGAGAAGGCTCCACTCCTAATCACTCGCAGGCTCAGCCTGCAGGCAGGGACAGCGGTGCAAAGGTTATGCTGGCTGGCGGGTGAGGTGGCAGGGCAATGTTAGCAAAATCGTTCTATCACAATCCAGCTGAAGAGGACTGGAGTGCCCATGAATGCTCCCTCTGCGACTGACAGCTCTGACAATGGAAAGGAGCTGTTTAGCCGCACAACTACAGGAGAGGCAGCAGCAGCTGCAGCAAGCCAGTCTGCCATACTGCCTACCAACTTGCTTTGATCCTGACCAGCAGTCGGCACCTCGAGGTTCCTACTCCCTTCCCATTCTCACCTTCTGCAGGCACTGGATTAAGGCCACTGATTAATTCCAACTTTGGTGATGCGCATAGGAGAGAGAGGAAGACCAGCAGGTACTAGAGGGTAACTCATTTCAGATAGGTCCAAACAGCTCTTACCTCTGGTAGTAACTTCTGGTCCCTGCCAGCACAGCACCCAATTCAGCTCTGAGATGAAGTTTCAAAACCAGACCACTGTAGTAGCTATTGGGGTGGAAGATTCTGAAGCTCCTACTCCTTTTCCTGTGGCATCTAGTTTCAAATGAAAGCAGATGATATTTTCAAGTCTTTGATTTGCATTGGTAAGTACTCACAGAAGTAAGGTTACACTGCCTAGGATGGCCACAAATTCCCCATAAATATTCATCACAAGGTAGTTGTTTCAAGATAAAAAACTGAAACAAAGTAGGATAAAATAAAGACTCTTACATTGCCTATTTGGAAGCCTGGAGTTTCTGGATATAATGCTCAATACAACTGCTAAATTACAGATGTGATAAAACACAGATATGCTGATACACACTATTACTTTTTCCAGATTTCCTTTTTTTGTATGCCACCTCTGCAAGTCCTCACATTAATCAACAACTTTTAGTGAAACATTCCCTGAGAGGTTGAATTAGCTCTGTGGTTGCTATTGTCTGTCAAAGACTAGGTGTCTCAGTACCTTTACTGATTCTAATAAGACAAAGCAGACTCCTCAGTCCCATTGGGGAGAATCATTTACTAAGTATGAGTACTAGTTTTCCAGAAAGTTACCAGCACAGTATCCATAGTTGCACTTTTTAATAGGAATCCCAAAGATCTATAGCTAGGCTCAAGCTTTTAAAAAAAATTATTATGTTTATATTTCTTACTGACATTTTAAAATTTACAGTATAGTACGTATTGCTTTGCATGGTGCTATATTTGCAAAGGACACATAGGCTTATTTTTAGATAACATATTAAGGATATAGATGATCAGATTTTTTTTAAGTGTAAATGCATGCCATTCCAGTAATGTGTTTGAATGTTGGTCTGAAAGTACTCTCTCTCATTTTTTTTTAAGTTGGGCTGCAGCAAGGAAAAAAAAGTCAGAATAAAATATATATGACAGCTTTAATGGAGTGGAGGCTGCAGCAAATGTACTTTGATTATTCCGTATGCCATGGCATCATGAAAATAAAATGCAGATACTGTCTATGGCTTAAGGTTATAATTTAGGATTAATATATAGTACATAAGGCTGTCCTCATATATATGACACAGAAAACCCAAGAGAATTCTGTAATATACTGTATTGAGTACTGGAGAAAAAATAACATGCACACAGTATACAAGGCTCTCAATTTCAGGTTTGCAGTACGTTATAAGTAGCCAAAAATTGTGTCTTATTAAAACAAATGTTGCTTACATATTGTAATTTGTACAATCCAACATTTGTTTGTCATCCTCTTTCATAGAAACATATCTGAGTAACGTGACTGTGCCTCTGTCTTAAAAACTATTGTGTGATATACCATGGAACAAAATGGTGCTCTTACATTTCCACAAAATAAAGAACCGAGTTGTTCACGGTGCTGAGTGCCCTCCTTTCCCAACGTAGTTCATCTGAGTTGAGAGCACACAGCAGTCCACCGAAGGTAGTTATCCACTCACTTAATCTGCCTTAAAATTAACAGTGAAATTTCAACCATTATGCCTTTTCAGGAATGATCTACAAAGAGGAAAATAAAATTGCAAATACATTCACACGCATAAGATACCCATTATGCACAGCATAAGTGAAGGTGGATATCTTTGGGAGTCCCACCTACATCTTCAAAAACAACTCCAAAAAATGACTTAAAAAAATTACTTTGACTCTCAAAACCAACATGAACCATAAAAATCAATACTTGAAAACAGGGGTTTTAGTAGGCAAAACTATGTCTAAATGTTTTTATATGAAAGGCCTGGAAATAATCTTTCCAATACTTGAAGCTTCCTGTGCCAAGAAAATATATATAATACTAAATCCATGAGAAATTGGAAAAAAAAACAGTTTTAAAATTTAGAGGCTTTAGGGGAGATGAAAGAAACATTATTTTGCTATCACTGTTTGAACAAGAGAACTGTATATGCCGCAAGCTATTTATACATTCTCATACAATAAAATTTGGGAGAAACAGCATTATATATGGATATTGCTTATCTGCTTGTACACTTGTCTGTCTTCCAGGATTGAAATGAAGAATGAGTTATAGGTTATCTAAATGGCAGAGCAAAAGAAACAATAGAGGAGAAAGCTCAAAAACAACTAGTTTAAACTTTTGTGTTGTTATTTCATGTCATGCAACAGCATTTGTGACTGTCTAACTTATTCTGCACCTTTCTACCTCTAGCCCACTTTAGCCACCTCTTTTCATTATTCCTCCAGTACAAGCACTGATGTATTCTACAAGTGATAAACTACTACAGTTTTAGTTCAGAGGTGGCCGATAAGAAGTGTTCGTTCTTTGGAAACACAGACAAACACCTAAAGTTTCATTCAGTTCTAATTACATTTTTGAAGGTCAGTTTGTATTATGGAACATACCACAGTCAATGCTACAATTTTTTTTTACACAGAAAAAGCAGCTGACATTTTTTGGGGGGAAAAAATTCACTGGAATACAATTTCTTCACCCAAACAGAAAAAAACAGACTGTAACTCAAAAGAAAGCATCTTCTAAAACTATAAAGCAAAACTTGCACACAGCTTCCAAAAAGGGATACAAAGGTAACGCATATAACAAGCTCTGAGAATGAAAGGAATTTATAATGTCATAAAATAATATTTACTTTTGCAAGATGCCACTAAAATCAGTAATAGAGACAGCTTTCAAGGTACCATGTCTTCAGGCAAGATCCCAGTATCACCTGAATCCAAGAAAGCATGGAGTTCCGTATATCAGTGAATACTAAAGCTCATGAATTTTATTAAGTCCCTATTAAAAAAAATCCCTACACATATGCAAAACAAGTTCAATGAAAGAGGAGAACATTTAATAAAACGGTATGGCATTCTATTAAACAAAGAGGCTGCCCATTGTGATAGGCATATCTCTCTTAATGTGATCCCTTCAATTACCTTAGCAGTCCCACATGCTCATCTGTCTCTCTTGGTTTATTCCTTTAACAATATAAGCATAATTTACTTCCTCCCATCTTGAAAGAAAAAAATCATTTCCTCCTTTTGACCCCACTTGTCTCTCCATTTACTGCTTCATCTCTAAACACTAAGTGGCCTGGAGTTCTTTTGTTTCATTTCCTGCATAGGATCCAACCCCCAGTCTGTCTTCTGCCTGCTACACTCTGTGGAAACCACTGTTCCCAAGGTCACTAATGGCCTTTTACTGGTAAAAGCTCAGTACAAGTACTCGGTTTTCACCCCCCTGCCTTGCTCCTCTCTTAAAACATCTTTCCTCTATGTGCTGTGATGTTCTCCTTTCCTAGTTCTCTTAAATCCTTATTGCACTGCTGTTTAACTTGGAAAATACTCTTCCAAGTTTCTGCAGCTTTCAGTGGGGGGGAGGGGGGGCCCTATAAAGCTTTTTCCCCCCTCCATCACCACTTCTTCTCTCTCTAAACTATCTCTGGCCAATCTCATTAAAAAAAACCAACTATGGCTTTATGTTGGCAACACAGGTCTATACCAGCTGTTCGAAACAGAATTTCTGTATTCCTTTCATATATCTCCTTATGTCCAGCACAACATTTATGCAGTCAAAACTGAACTGTCAATTTTTCCCATCCACCACCAAGTTCTCACTCTTCCTTTCTTCATCGCTAGGGGCTTGCACTGAGGCTGTGTCTAAATCTTGCCACTTCTTCCTGAGCAACACCTCTAAAATCAGCCTTCTTTCATTCTCCTACAGCTGAAAATCTCATTCACATCCTCCTGCTTGGTCATGAGAAATGCCATTCTTTAAAGTCATTCAAAATATTCCTGCAAAAAAGAATCTTCTTGGGTTATCCTTTTGAGCATGCCCTTCCATCATCTCCTTTTCCCCTGCACTATGAACAATGGAATTTGTCTTTTGCCTCCACTTTTAAGGCCCTTTATGATCATTCCCTGCTCTCTCCTTCATGTTCTTTTAGTTACTGAGTCATTTACACAACTTCTGCTCTTCAAGTGATTCCATCTCTTGATTATCCAGTTTTCAGATTTCCCGATATCTTCGTGTTTTCCCCCTACCTGGGAGAATCTAGCTGTAAAAATCAACATGGACACTATATTATCCTTCTTTTAATCTCTGAAGCTTTTTTGATATGACATCTACAAAGCACTTGAACATGCTTAGGTCGCAGGAAAAATATGATAGGAAGAGATGGGATCCACCTGATGAAGAGAGGGAAGAGCATCTTCTTTGCAGACAGGCTCACTAACCTAATGAGGAAGGCTTTAAATGAGGTTCACTGGGGGATGAAGAACAAAGCTCTGAGGTAAGTGGGGAAGCAGGAGATCTGGAGGAAGCAGGAGGAGGCAGCAGGGGAGGTCTCATTCTTCCTGAGAAAGTCGGGCAATTGGCTAGTCACCTCAGGTGTCTGTACATGAATGCACAGAGACTGGGAAACAAGCAGGAACAATTGGAACTCCTTGCACAGCCAAGGAACTATGATGTGATTGAAATAACAGAGACTTGGCAGGATAGCTTGCATGACAGGAGCACTGTCATGGATGGGTACAAACTGCTCAGGAAGGACAGTCAGGGGAGAAGAGGAGGAGGAGTTGCACTTCATGTAAAGATTGCTCAGAGCTCCATTATGAACATAGAGACAGGCCTGCTGAAAGTCTTTGGGTTAAGTTTAGAGGGGAGAACAACAAGGGTGAGGTTGTGGTGAGTGTCTTTCATAGACCACCAGATGAGGAGGATGAGGTTGATAAAGATTTCTTCGGACAACTAGAGGTAGTTTTGAGATTACAGGTCTTGGGGACTTCAATCACCCTGACATTTCCTGGGACGGCAATACAGCAGTACACAGGCAATCCTGGAAGTTTTTGGAGAGCGTTGGAGAGAACATCCTGCTGCAAGTGTCGGAGAGACCAACTAGGGACCATGCTCTTTTTGACCTACTTGCTGCTCACAAACAGGAAAGAATTGGTCAGGGATGTAGAAGTGGACGACAAGTTGAGCAGCAGTGACCATGAGATGATTGAGTTCAGGTTCCTGACAAAAGGAAGAAAGGAGAGCAGCAGGGTATAGACCCTGGGGTTCAGAAAATCAGACTTTGATTCCCTCAGGGAACCAATGGGCAGGATCCCCTGAGAGGCTGGTCTGAGGAGGAAAGGGGTTCAGGAGAGCTTGTTGTATTTTAAAGAAACCTTACTGAGGGCACAGGACCAAACCATCCCAATGTGCAGGAAGAACAGCAAATGTGTCAAGTGACCAGTTTGGCTTAGTAGAGAACTCTTTAGTGTGCTAAAACACAAAAAGGAAGCTTACAAGAAGTGGAAGCTTGGACAAACAACTTGGGAGGAATATGAGAATATTCTCAGGCATGCAGGGATGCAGTCAGCAAGGCCAAAGCACAATTGCACTTGCAGCTAGCAAGGGATGTAAAGGGTAACAAGAAGGGTTTCTACAAGTATGTTAGCACCAACAGGAAAGTCAGGGAAAGTTTGGGTCCCTCACTGAATGCGGGGAGGTAACCTAGTTAGTGACAGATGATGAGGAAAAGGCTGAAGTACTCAATGCCTTTTTTACTTTGGTCTTCACAGGCAAGGTCAGTTACCAGATGATTGCACTGGGCAGCACATTTTGAGTAGAAGGTGAGCAGCCCTCAGTGGTGAAAGAACATGTTAGGGACTATTTAGAAAAGATGGACATGTACAAGTCTATGGGGCTGGATGCAATGCATCCAAGGATGCTGAGGGAGTTGGCTGATATGATTGCAGAGCCACTGGCCATTATCTTTGAAAACTCATATGGTGACTGGGTGAGGTCCCAGATGCTTGGAAACGGGCAAATATAGTGTCCATCTTTAAGAAAGGGAAGAAAGAGAATGCAGGGAATTATAGACCAGTCAGCCTCATCTCAGTCCCCAGAAAAATCATGGAGCAGTTCCTCAAGAAATCCATTCCTAAGCACTTGGAGAAGAAGAAGGTGATTAGGAACAGTCAGCATGGATTCACCAAGGGCAAGTCATGCCCGACCAACTTGATTGCCTTCTATTATAAGGTAACTGTGGGAAAGCAGTGTGTGTAATATACCTTGACTTTAGTAAGGATTTTGATACCATCTCCCACAGCACTCTTGCAAGCAAACTGAGGAAATATGGGTTGGATGAATGTACTGTAAGGTGTCAGGCTCAGTGGGTGCTAACCAAGGGCTCAATGTCTAGCTGGCAGCCAGTATCAAGTGGAGTGCCCCAGGGTTGGTCCTGGGGATGGTTTTGCTCAATATCTTCATAACAATCTGTAATTTGGGATGGGTTGCACCCTCAGCAAGTTCATGGATGACACCAAACTGGAGGCTGTAGTAGATACACTGTAGGGTAGGGGTAGGATTCCGTGACCTAGAAAAATTGGACAATTGGCCCAAAAGAAATCTCATGAGATTCAACAAGGACAAGTGCCAAGTCCTACATTTAGGATAGAAGAATCCCATGTACCACTACAGCCTGGGGACTGAATGGCTAAGCAGCAGCTCTTTAGAAAAGGACCTGGGGGTTAGAGTGGACAATAAGATGTATATGAGCCAACAGTGCGCCCCTGTTGCCAAGAAGGCTAACGGCATACTGGGCTGCCTTAGTAGAAGCATTGACAACAGATTGAGGGAAGTAATTATTCCACTCTATCCTGCACTGGTGAGGCCACATCTGGAGTACTCTGTCCAGTTTGGGGCCCCCACTATAGAAAGGATGTGGACAAGTCAGAGAAAGTCTAGCAGAGAACAATGAATATGGTTCAGGGGCTGGAGAACATGTTTTATGAGGAAAGGCTGAGGGAACTGGGTTTATGTAGACTGCAAAAGAGAATATGGAGAGAAGATTTGATAGCAGCCTTTAACTACCTGAAGGGTAGTTAAAAGAGGATGGAGCTAGACTTTTCTCAGTGGTGGCAGATGACAGAACAAGGTACAATGGTCTCAAGTTGCAGCAAGAGAGGCTTAAGTTGGATATTAGGAAAAACTTTCTACTAGGAGGGCGGTGAAGCTCTGGAACAGGTTACCTGGAGAGGTTGTAGAATCTCCATCCTTGGAGGTTTTTAAGGACCAGCTTGACACAGTCCTGGCTGGAATGATCTAGTTGGGAATAGTTCTACTTTGAGCAGGGGGTTGGGCTAGAGGTCCCTTCCAATTGTAATTTCCAGATTCTATGATACCTGCTATTCCCTAATCACAACTCTTGTCCATTGTTACCTTGTGCTTCTACCTTAGTTTGTTCTATCTGCATTTTGGTTTATACATACATGTTAAACTCATTGTAGTAGGGGCTATCATTTGGTTATATATGTCTATAGTATCTCATAGAGTTGGCTGGGAATTTTCTAATGAAACAGTTTTTTTGTTGGAAAATGCTGAATCATCCAAACCAGAACTTTTCATGAGAAAGTGTGAGTTTGATTAAACCTTTGTGAGGGAAGGATTCTAAGCTTCAAGATGGAGTTTCTCATCAATGCTAGACATGGATCCACCCTAAAATAGCCAATAGCACTACACTTAGAAAGCTAATTGGGGATATGGAAGAAACAGCTTTAAGTTTTTGCTCAGCCGGATTCAAACCAAGGGCTTGAAGTTCAGTTTCCCACAGACAAAGTCACATTTCTAACCTCAAGGCTTTTGGCTACTCTGCTGCAGCTATTTCAGTTTCTATAACTAATCTGGTATTCATAGAATCATAGAAAAGTAGGGTTGCCAGGGACTTCCAGGGGTCATCTAGTTGCCTGCTCGAGGCAGGATCACCCCTATCCAAACCACTCCATATAAGTCCTTGTTTAATTTATTCCTAAAACTACACAACCAGCTCTGTTGTGCAACTACAATGTATATTACTCCAACACCAGAAGCACTTTAACCTGCCACAGGTAAAGCAGGAGGACAACAGCAGTCAGTTTCTTGCTGCTGCAGTGGTTCTTAAAATGCACTTGAGAAGTCTGAGGAAGGCAACCACACCCCCTGCTACAGAAGAAGGCAGCCCCTCACCCCGCAAAACCATACCAATCTGACCATGGGGTAGAATTCCTTTCTGACCTTGAATGTAACAATCAGTTTGAGCAGAGAAGCAAGACCCGCTAACCTGGCTTGTAGTCCCAACAGGAGCATTAGTGCACCTAGTCAAAATGTTGAGCCCTGGCTGCAACCCACCCCGTGTGCCTGAGGAAAGTGAATAAAAACCCCTGATACCTGTAGCAACAGGAGGGGGACACGTTCCTTTCTGGCCCCATGTGGCAACCAGCAAAGCCCAGAAGCCTGAGAAAAACCAAGCACCCTCATTCTGCTCTGCAGTCTGGGGACAGCAAGCATAATTCACACATCACACCTTCTGCCTGGATAGCCACAACTCTTCTTTCTGTATCCCTTCCACAAATTTATCCCAGCTCCTTAAATCTTCTTTCATAAATAAGCCAATTGTGAAGCTTCATTCTCTTGCTGGTGAGCATAGTGGTCTCTGATACCCACCTGCTGTAGGCAGTGGAGTTCTTGTTATCCCCCAACAATTCATGGGTATGGGGGCTCCTGGACTTCAAACTGTTTCTCTTTACTGAGTACTCCAGGCATCCCTAACCAATGCTCCAACGTGTTCTTGAAAACCTCTACTGATTTTACAGTTTCCCTAGGCAGTCTATATTGCTGCCTCACTGTTCTAGCAGTGAAGACATTTTTCCTGACATCCTTTCTAAACCTATATTGCTGCAACTTAAAGCCGTTGGTGAACACACTGTTCTCTGCAACAATGGAGGAATGTTTTCCTTCTTCTTTATGCCAGCCCTTTAGATATTTGAAGACTGTTATGTCTCCTCTTAATCACCTTTTCTGAAAACTGCACATACCTATTCCTTTCAATGTCTCCTCATATGGCTTGCCTTCCAAGCTTTTTATTTATCATTTTTCTCACCCTTGTCTGGACCCTCTATACATTTTTCACAGCTTTTTTAAAAAAGTATAGCCTAAAACTCCAAACAGTACTCGAGAGGAGCCCTAACCAGGGGCAAGTAAAAAGACGCTGTCACTTCCCATGTCATACATGTAATGCTCCTACTGATTCCACCAGAAACTGCATTTGCCTTGTGTGCAGCTGTGTTACACTACAGACTCATATTGAGTCGGTGATTCATTAAGACTCCCAGATCCTTCTCCATACTGCTGCCATCTAGCCGTTTTGTATTTTTATTTTTAAGTATTCTTCCTGAGGTGTAGCACCTTGCGTTTGTCATTATTAAACTTCATCCTGTTAGCCATAGGCCAGCTTTCCAATCTATCAAGACCCCTTCTGAATTGTACACCTGTCTTCCAGTGTGTTTTCAGTTCTTCCCAGTTCTGTGTTGTCAGCAAATGTGCTTGAGCAACTCTCTGTTCCAGCTCCAAATAATTAACAAACACGCTGATTAGCACCAACCCAAGGACAGGCCCCTGTGGGAAACTACTCAAAATGTCCTGCCATTCTATCATGCAACCATTTACAATGACCTTTTCCTTGTGGCTATTGAGCCAATTATCTACCTTAAAGGAGTTTTGTCTAGCTTGTATTTCTCTAATTTCTTCATGAGATAATTCTGTTGGACTTTGTCAAAAGCTTTACTAAGCCCAGATACACTATATCTACTATATTTTCTTCACCCACCGGCTCTAGAGTCTCATGGTCAGGGCCACTTATCTGAGATTCAAGTCCCTGCTCCAATGAATACTGAAGTATTTATGCAAAGTAGAAGAGTTTCACCTCAGTTTACCCTATAGGCTGGTGATTAGAGCTTTAGGGCTCTTGGAATGGAAGAGTTTCCTGTGCAGGGTAGACATCCCTGAGATGATTTAGGTACTGGAAATAGTTCAGCTGTGGGAACTCCCTGCTTCTGTGACTAGAGTGTTTCTGGTATAGTATGCACTTGTAGGTTTACCATGCCTTCTCAAGTCCCAGCATGAATCAGTCAAACAGAACAGAGAAATGAAACTGGTGTCCCATACCCCAGAAGAATTTTGGGTGGATGCTCTGCATCTCTCTCTGTTTGCAAATATTTTTTGGGAAAAAGCTTTAAACAGTCTCAGATTCATTCCAGTTCAGAAAGGGAAGTTTTTGAAATAGTAGAAATTTTCACACTGTGCCTAATACAACATAGCCCTGAATACAAACAAAAAAATACAAAGAATAATAAGACGTAATCTGGTATTGCCTGTGTAATGGGTGACACACTGGCAATTGTTAAAGATCTGACTCTCTGTAACTCTGCCAACCCATATCTTCTGGAGAAAGTGCTAACCCACGCTTACCTGTGGGATTATACTTCACCTGTGTGTTATGCTTCCACATTATGTGGACCATGACGATGCATGGGGGTAAAAAGTGATATCAATCTTTTGAGAAATGTGGTTACCTATGGACAGTGACATGCTCAAGCTGAATCTGGGTAATACATTTACCACTAAGACAGATGTGTCAGTTGCCTAAATCAATCTGAAGCAGCCTTGGTGGATTAAAATGGGCATATCTTTATGAAGGCTTTCCCTTGCTTCACAAGTAGGACTGGACTGACTATAGTGGTTTTGGCTTGCAACAAGCATCGGAAAACTTCTTTTAATTGAGTTTTATATGGCTGTCACTTACTGAGTTTCATTGTACATTTCTGGTGTGAATAAATCAACCTCTCTTCACAGGCAAACACAGTCAAAAACACCTACATGTACCAGGTTTGAAAATGAAAACACACAATGAAATATCTTAATCTCACCAGAAACCTTAAACCAGGATGTCTCTTCTAGTTCTCCAGCAGAAGTCTCTTCCCTAGCAGATGGACACTTTTACTTTTAAATGTGTTGACTTCTTTGGAGGGATTGAGTGAAATGCAATTTCTCCCTCCCCTCTTGATGTCTGGAGGAAGGTAGGGCAGCTGGCTGCACAGTACCTTAATTTTCTGCTGTTGGAGCACCTACAAAAGCAGTCCTTATCCCACAGTTGAGAAATATCTTTAGGAGAGTGACCTGCTACCCCCATTTGAGAGATGGTACCCTCTAAACCCTGTCATTTGTCCTGCCAACAGAAGCAATGATCTTTCTTTCACTCTGTAGCCCGAAGAACCCAAAATGCACAGTGGCACTAAGAATACTACAGAATGGGCACATCTACCTGTGCCCATTTACTGTAACCAAAATTACTGTGCAGTACAGGTATGCATCTACACGTACTGCTTGTACTGCGTAGTAAATATGGCAACATACGCTGACTTGAGCATAAATTTAATACTTGCATTATTTAGGTATCAAATTTATGCCCAATTAGTTACTGCACAGTAATAAATGTGTAGACACCTTACTGTGCAGTAACACTGTATGTGTGGACTGCCTTGGGACTAACTTTAGTCCCAAGGCAGTCCACACACAGAGTTAATGCACTTTAATGCCTGCACATGTAGACACTGGCCAATTCTAACTTACTGCATGGCAATTTACTGCACAGTAAATTTAAGCCAGAACAAATGCATGTATAGACATGCCCAATGAGAACTAAGTCTAATATAAGTCTGGGCCTTGCTGAGAACTTAAAAAAAAAAATCAGGGTACAGTTTCAAGTTTGTAAGAACATATTCACACTGACCTATTTAGAAACAAACTCATGTCATACAATCTGTGTTGGCATAATTTAAGCCTCTGCAGAGCAAAAACACAAAATCTATGTGCTATCAAAGTCCTACAGAAGTTCACAAAATATAGCTGATACAGGACTTCAGTGACAAATAAGCCTTGCACTGGTTTCCTGTGCAGACTGTATTTCATCCTCTGTGATGGCCATACATATTTCCTCTTTGCATATATTTATGACAGGTGTTCCTGAATTTTGAAATTGCTATGTACACACCTTGTACTTGATTTTATTGCACTTATTAGGCATTTAAGTGAATTTAGGTGCCTTAATCTGATCCTATTCCACCCTGTTTAAATCCCTGACAATTGTTAATGCAAAGGATGGGTGGGTCCTCCTCCTCCTTCTCACTCAGTTTCAAGGGTCAAATAATACTGTATTATAAAAGCAGATGCAATATGGAATTTCGGGGACTTGAACAAGGTGGGATATAGTTTCATAGTTTCATAGTAGCTAGAGTCGGAAGGGACCTAGGTAGATCATCCAGTCCGACCCCCTGCCTTAGCAGGAAAGAGCACCGGAGTCAGATGACCCCGGCAAGGTGCTCATCTAACTTCCTTTTAAAAATCCCCAGGCTAGGAGCCTGCACCACTTCCCCTGGAAGCTGGTTCCAGGCCCTAGCCGCCCTGACTGTGAAGTAGCGCCTCCTAATATCTAATCTAAACTTACCCTCCGCCAGTTTGTGACCGTTATTCCTGGTCACTCCTGGCAGCGCACGGGGGAACAGGGACTCCCCCAATACCTGCTGATCCCCCCTGACCAGTTTGTAGCAGGCCACAAGGTCCCCCCTTAACCTTCTCTTGTGGAGGCTAAACAGGTTCAGGTCCCGTAGCCTCTCCTCATAAGGCCTGCCCTGCTGACCCCTGATCATACGAGTGGCCCTCCTCTGAACTCTTTCCATATTGTCCACGTCCCTCTTGAAGTGTGGCGCCCAGAACTGGACGCAGTACTCCAGCTGCGGCCTGACCAGTGCCGCATAGAGGGGGAGGATCACCTCCCTGGACCTGCTCGAGATGCATCTGTGGATGCATGACAGGGTACGATTGGCCTTCTTGACTGCCTCCCCACACTGCCGGCCCATGTTCATCGTGGAGTCAATGACGACTCCAAGATCCTTTTCCGTCTCCGTGCTGGCAAGAGGGGAGTTCCCCAACCTGTAAGTGTGGTGCCGGTTCTTCCTCCCCATGTGCAACACCTTGCACTTATCAGTGTTAAACCCCATCCTATTCTCATCCGCCCACCGTTGCAACCTGTCAATCCTACTTAGGTTCCTAAATCCACTTATCTGCCTAATAGGTGAAAAAGGATCTGATTACTTATCTTTGTTATCTACCATAAGTTCACAGATTCATTGATGCTAGGGCTGGAAAGGACCTCAACATATCATTGAGTCCACCCCCTGCCTAGGCAGGAAAGAGAGCTGGAGTCAGATGACCACAGCCAGATGCCTATCCAGCTTTCTCTTGAAGACCCCCAAAGTAGGGGAGAGCACCACCTCCCTTAGGAGCCTATTCCCAATTTTGGCCACCCTTACAGTGAAGAAGTTTTTCCTGATATCTAGCCTAAATTTGTTCTCTATCAGTTTGTGACCATTGTTCTTTGTTACCCCAATAGGTGCCCTAGTGAGCGGAGCATCTCCAATCCCTTCCTGTGTCCCCCTTATTAATTTGTAGATGGCCACAAGATCACCTCTCAGCCTTCTCTTACGTAGGCTGAAGAGATCTATGTCCCTCAGTCTCTCCTCATAGGGCTTGTCCTGTAAACTCCTAACCATACCAGCAGCCCTCCTCTGGACCCTCTTGAGTCTATCAACATCCTTCTTGAAGTATGGTGCCCAAAACTGGATGCAGCACTCCAGCTGTGGTCTGACCAATGCTGTATAGAAGGGAAGAATCACCTCTTTGGTTCTATTTGTCATGCATCTGCTAATGCATGATAAAGTGCAGTTAGCCTTGCTGATGATTTCGTCACATAACAACTCATGTTCATCTTGGAATCCACTATGGCTCTGAGATCCCTTTCCATTTCTGTGCTGCTAAGAGGGTCACTTCCCAGCCAGTAGGTGTGCTGGATATTTTTGCACCCTAGGTGCAGCACTCTGCACTTGTTTTTGTTGTACTGCATCCTATTGTGTACTGCCCACTTTTTTAACCTGTCCAGGTCTGCCTGCAATCGTTCTCTACCCTTTGGAGTGTGCACTTCACCCCATAATTTAGTATCATCCACAAATTTGGACAGAGTACACTTCACACCCACATCTAAGTTATTAACTGTTATTACTGTAACATACTAGAGATGATGAAGATGCTCATTTAGTCCTCTGAGGAAAAAAACCAAACAAATAACAACACAAATGCTATTTTAAAAATGCTACATAAAAATCTTTGTAAGAATCTTGTTGGGAAACAGTTGTATTAAAAATGTTTGGATACTTTCTCTTAAATGCGCAGGCACCTGCATACATACCCCATGCATACCCATGGTTCAATCTTTAATTTAAATCTGACAACATTTCTTATGGAACACTGACTGGCAGGTTTTCAGTTTGTCAGATCTTTTAGTAAACTACTTCTGGATATCTCTACCTCCACCTGCTGTGCAAGGGATCATATTATATGCCATGACATACTTACCACAGGAGATGATGAGTATACTGCAGGTAGCACACAGGCACCAGATTGGCTAAAGGACAAAAAATTTCAAATTGTTAGCTATATCCTTGTTTGTAGGAAGGTACTGTAAGAAAAGATTCTCTTTTTCCAGAGGCTGTAGCCATGTGTAATTTGAATGGGGGCAGTGAAAGAAAAAGGCATAAAATAGGCTAGGGAAAAATACCAAGTACTCCTCTAACTGCCAACATTAAGGGGGAAAAGGGATACTTTTCTATTGTTCTTGTTTTTTTCTTCTCCGAAATGTTTGTGTTTGGGCTGCTTTTCCTGATTGTGCTGAAGCTGAATAATACAACACACCACACAGCTTAGCAATGATTGCCCAACACTGTTTGTGTTCTCTCTTTGAGAATTGAGCAGTGATTTTTTCTTTGAAAACATCATTTACAGCTTGCTGCAGTGATTCTACAGAGTCAATATATATCCTTAACACAAAGCAAAGAATGAAGGACATTGGAGACAGAGAGAGCGAGAGCGAGCAAAAGTATAGAACCATTAAAAGAATGAAACCCATTGCACAAGTTCATCACAAAATCCACAGATAGCAATAAAGCCCCTCCCACCTACTTTTAAACACAAAGTATAAAAAATATATGCAATACTATTTATATTTAAAGATATCTGTGGTATTGCATGTCATGACCTCCATTAACTCCTTACCAATGAAAATTATACTCTTGTCATCAAGAAAAGAAAAGTCTGCTCCATATAGTTATGCATGTCATATGTCAACCCAGAGAGGTGGTGGAATCTGCATCCTTGGAGGTTTTCAAGACCCAGCTAGGCAAAACTTTGGTTGGGATGATCTAGATGGGGATGGTCCTGCTTTGAGTAGGGGGTTGGGCTGGATGACCTCTTGCTGTCCCTACCAGTCCTAAGCTTCTATACTTCTATGATTCTATTTGCAAAATTTTGATCTGGGAACTTTTCAAATTCTTCACCTTACTTCCTCATTTTAACCATATCTGCTGGTGGATTCTGAAAATATTTAGCCAACAAATCCTTCCCCAGGTACACAGACAAAGTAATAAGTCTACACACAGCATGGGTTAGGAGAATCTGTTGGAAGAAACCTTTGCCCCAAGGCTGCCAAGCAGTTGCATCCTTTGAATCTGCAGTAGGTCCCATGGCTCCTACACCCCAGCTCTGAACGTGGGAACAACTAATAGATCAGCGTAGAGGTTGACCCACCACAAGTCCTGCACCTTCTCTTCCCTTGAAATTATTTCAGCTTCCCTGACAATGTGCTAAAAGACTTGGTCCAATCAATACTCTACAGAAGGGGTTGGCAATGTTTTTGGGTAGAGTGCCAAAACACACACAACTGCAACTTGTAAGATGTTGGCATGCCAGGGTTGGATGGCAGGGGAGCTGTGAGGAGCCTGATCTTTGTTGTGACATTGCAGTCCCAGCCCATTCCCCACTGTCCACCCTGAGGTGTGCGTGCCTAGTAAAATGCCTGCACGTGCCATGCTCTGGCAGCCATGCTGGGGGTTGCCTACCCTTGCTCTACAGTATGCAGAGATGCAAACTCCTTGAGTGGACTTCAGGATTTGTGAGTAAGGAATCGTTCAGGCATAAGCAAACCAGATTCATCCTGCTACTGTCCTGTCTCGGGCAACTCTCACACATTTTCATCAGGTGTTTTGCTTGAGTCAGGCCTTTAGGAATTGGCATCACTTTTGTTAAAAATAGAATACCTTCCCTCTCTGAATCTACATCCAAAACTCAAACGGGACATTTCTGAGGTCTGGAAAGGTCTTCTCTGCTGTTCTTTTCCTTTCCTTTTAATTTTTCTATATCTTCAGACTTCCAGATTCTAGTGGTACCTTGGAATCTCCTGAACATGATATTTATTCTCAAGAACTTCCAGATCAGGTTTGCACTCCCCAAGATTTTGGATAGAGTGTGGTTAGGCACCTGAATACATTTCATTTCATTTATCATCTTAACAGTTGCATTGAGATCAAAGCTCCAAATCCAGGCTGTTAAAGCTTATGCTACTGGCCAGAGGTGAGGGGGTTAGGGCGAGCGGGGGGCACAAATCTGAGAATCCCATGGGTCGGTTCACATGGTGGTTATGATTTTTGTGGAGAAATCCTTCTGGGCATTCAAAGTACCTAAATAATCCTTGCATATACAGACTGCATGCTAGGACACTATGAGAAGAGGTTTTATTTTCATTACACTCCTCCTCAATCCACACTGACAGCAAAAAATTGAACATGTCCTTAACACCAAAATAAAGGAATCTATTTTATAGAATGTCATTGTTCAAAAGCATGATCTAGACAAATTCTGGCCATATTTTATTTGAACCCATCACAATACAACATAACAAGACACTTCAATTACCTCAGCAACAAGCTACCAATACAGCTTTATCATTTCAATTTTTCATCCCTTTTCTCTGACTAATAAATTACAGTCACAATCTCAAATGCAATGAACAGAAGACTCTCAAAACAGAGAAAGCTAATGGTTACAGTCCCTACTTCAGTTCCCATGCTCACCTCTAATCAACTGCTTTGCATGTTGTACCAACTGATTAAGCATTCCTGGTTTGGTCCCTTGGAGCTGTTTTGCTGGTCAATGAAATATGAGTAATAGCTTGAACCACTTTGCTGCCAGACAGCCAGTTCTTAGCATGCACAGCTTTCATTGACATGCCTGGAATCAGTACTCCAGATCATGGGCATGTTATGAACAGTGATAACTTTAGAGCTATTCTATCTTACTATTACTGTGTTTAGAAATGGGGATGAGAAAAAGAGGAAAATATTTATTATTATTTTAGTCTCAAGCATGCTGAGATCCTGACATACAAAAAGTGTGAGAAAGCCACTTTTGCCTCCTGAGTATGTTTTACAAAGAGCCACTGATAAAGCTATAGAGTTTCAAAGATGTTTTGAGCACACAGCAGAGGCAAACAGGATAAAATAATATTGCATATCAAAATACTTAAAAGGTTATTAATCCTGACTAAAAATTGCCAGCTGTAACTGAACATTAGACTAATAAAACCTTCACAACTACAGAGCACTGCAGCTAGGGACCTTCATTACATTATCTCTTAAGCCCTTGAACTGCGACAACTTCACTGCAATGAATATTTACAATAAAATTATCTTCATGAAAGTTCTAAAGTGGTTTTTTCTTTGTGACAGCCTGGTAAGCTTTCAGTCATTCAAAAGACAACCTCTTCAAGAAAAGCAGCATGACAGGGCAGCACATACAATATAGAAATATATAAAAAATTGTGAAGGCAATATGCTTCTACTGAAGTAGCTCTGACTTGATTGTTAAGGTAGCTGAAGTACCTTGTTCACAAATGAAATATGTTCTCAGTGCTCCTGGCATAAAAGCAATAACAGCAACGTCAACAAAAAGCCCATCTTTCATTTCTCTTTGAAGATATTGTTGTTTACAGAATATAAAATCTGTGACCAGCACATTTAGATATTATTAGGCCCAAATGGCTAATTGACATACTGTGCAAAACTTGCATGTATGCTATATGAATATGCTGGTCCAGGGTTAAAAATGTTCATTAGATCTCGTGCATATGTAAGCAGAGTTTGCAGGAAATGCATGCACACTTTGTAAAATCTGATCCAGAGCTGCTGTTTGATCCAAATCTGATACATAACACCAAATTCAGAAAATTCAAAATTTTTATCAAAAGGCCTGATTCTGTTCCACTATTGGGTGCCTAAGTGAACTTGGGTAATTTTTATCCTTTTCCATCCTGGTCAAGTCCCTGAAAAACAGTTAACACTAAAGTTGGATGGGTCCTCCTCCTACTTGCTGCTTTTTGTGTCTTGGTCTTAAGGCGAATGTGGTGGTGTGTTATAAAACTAGGCATGTCCACTTAGATGCCTAATAGATGGAACAGTACGTGGTCTGAAGAGTTTATCCCACCTTTAAAATGTCTATACTATCTACTAACCTTAGTGTTTTTAATGTCATTCATTGCTGAGGTAATCTTACTGGCATCTGGTAAAACAGACTGATAAGTCTCTGAGGCGCTACCGACTCCTTTCCATGTCCAAATGTTAGACATTTGTCTTTGGGAATTCTGTATATTTCTTTGTTGGAAAAAAAATGGGGAGCAGAAGGAAGGGATTAGTCAATACTTCTGTTCTTGGTATAAAGGAAAAGCTTTATTAGAGATGAAGATATTGCCATATTTACTAGAAGTAATCAAACTTGGGAGGCATTTTGTACACATTGGAGCCTAAGGCATCACTTCAGACACAGGGAAGGACAGCATTCCCTGATAGAATTGATAAATGCTTGGCCTGGATCGGTATGGCCAAATATTTCTGGGAGAAAAGATAAGAGTTTCCTAGGATGCATGGGCTGAAAGAAGGGATCCTACTTTGCCATTCAAGCTTAGTGAGAATTCAGATGAGATACCAAGATTTTATTCTAGTTTGGCCACTAGGGACAGTATTGCTTCAAGGGCCTTCTAAAGGTTCCTTTTTTCATTTGAAGTCACAGACTGCCTCAATATATATTTGCTTTTGCAGATCAGACCTTTCTTTCCTTTTTAAGGAAAGCATACCCAATCAGTATACTTAAAACATCAAATATATCATCATATTGACAATATCTTTTAGATAAAATCTATAACAAAGCAGATTATTGATAGTTGTCTTAATTTCAAACACTGTTCTGGTTGCAAGCAGAACTATTATGGATAAATTCTAGTAGTAGGATTTAAAAGAAACACATGAAATTGAATGCAATTAGAGGCCCACGTGTGCTGAAAGTCAAGGGTTCAGGACAGAGACTCTGGCATTTGAGGAGGCTATGTTTCAATGACCATGGCTTTTCTGTGAGAACTGAATCCTTTTCCATTTTTACATAACAAAGCAAAAAATAGTTTTCTAAAATTACCAAAATAATGTAATCAGGTTTTATTTTAACTTATGGAACTTGTTGCCACAGGAGGTTGTAGTAAATCAGGCTAAAAAGGAATTAGATTAATTCACTGATAGCTATTGAACAGCACAGTCAGGGATGGTTGATAACTGATGCCAAGGAGGTATGACAGGGTATTATACTAGACCTGGCCCATTCATACACTCTCCCTCTAAAGTATTTATTATCACGCTTGCCATTGTCAAAGACAGGATTCTAGCCTAGAAGGACCATTGCTCTGACCTAGTATGACACTATTTATGCTCTTACTTTTCTCAAGTTTATATGGAATAATCCATTCACTGTATAAAATTATAAAATAAGTACAAGGAAAATTATCAGGGGTTGGAATAGAATATATACAATTGCACAATGTTGGCTATGGAAGCTGGTTTATCTTACACTTGCCCAGTGGGCCACCTAGCCTCAAAAGCATAGATAAATTCTTGATGCGTGTGTGTGTGTGTGTGTGTGTGTGTGTGTGTATATATATATGTATGTATGTATGAAACTCTTGATCTTCTGGATCATGGTGTACAATGAAGAGCTCTAGTCAGAAGCTAGAGGAATCCGTTTGTGGCTGACAAGGCCAATTC
This sequence comes from Crocodylus siamensis, assembly GCF_052110815.1. Classification (NCBI taxonomy): domain Eukaryota; kingdom Metazoa; phylum Chordata; order Crocodylia; family Crocodylidae; genus Crocodylus; species Crocodylus siamensis. The sequence continues at coordinate 137,818,336 of NC_143397.1, forward strand.
AAGAGTGGCAGAACTTGTTACAAGTTTCAGAGATCCATATGTTGTCTGAGTTGGACTCCAAGTTTACAGCATGCTGCTTTCTTCTTTCTTGCTTTGCTTCTATCCTCTAGACCAAAGCCACTTCATGCTGAGCTGCACCTAGTGCCAGATGTTCCCTCCAGATCAGACAGGATTCTGTGTGCTTCTCCCAGCTTTCTACATAGATGTAGAACAACGTCATATAATTTTTGCACACATCGTGGTACCAATATAGAGGGCAACTCTGCCTTCTAAAGCCATCTCAAATCTCACTATACAAAATATTATTGGGGATACAAGTCTTCTCCCATTCTCCTGACAGAGCCAACCCATCACAGCCTCCTCTTCTTGATAGTGGTTTCTAAGCTTGTGTCCTGCACACTCCAGTACCTCTGGGTTTGGTATTCTGTCTTTCCACTTTATTTTCAGGATCTTATGCAGACATCTCATGTGGAAGCTGTTTGATGTGCCTAGCATATGTAGTCCATGCTTCTGAACCATAAAGTAGGGATGACAGCAGACAAGTCTTGTAGATTCACATCTTCACCTTAGCTGATAGTTTGCTGTTATTTCATGCATGTTTCTGTAATGGCTCAAAATTCTTCTTAGCTGCTTTTCCAATTCTCTTAAGTCTGTTTAGTTTGAAGGACAAGGTTCCTGCTCATCATAACCCAAGCAGCAAAAAATGTCAACGACACCAAAAGATTTATCCTCCAGAGTGGTGTCACGCATTGGTTCTTCCACCCCTTAGTGCATGATCACTAGGGCTGTGTGAAATGGCACCATTCCATTTTGACTTGATTTTTGAGGTTTCAACAGAACAGCATTGTTTCAAATTTCATTTTGATTCGAAACAGCTGTTCAGTTTTGCTTTGTCGAAACTGTGAGGCTGTTTTGACACTGTTTTGACATTTCACCCATTAGCTGTAATGGGGAAGTTTGAAACAGCCTCTCAAATCTGGCAGGCAGATTGGGGCTGCAGGCCCCCAATCTGCCTGTCAGATGAGGGAGAGAAGCTGGTGCTGCCACCTGGGCCTGGGGAAGCAACTGAGCCCGATTGCTCAGTTCCCCTCCCCCAGTTCTAGATCAGGCTGGGGATAGGAAATCATCCCAGCTCAGCTGACTTCCCAACCCCAGCCCAATCATAGGGCTGGGGAGGGGAACTGAGTGATCAGTCTCAGTTTCTTTCCCCAGCTCGATCACAGCGACTGGGAGCGGAACTGAGCCAGGATTCAGTTCCCTTCCCCTGTGCTGCAATTGGCTTCCTGCAGCCTGGCAGCAGGAGATGGGGAGAGCCAGGGCTACGCTCTTGGCTGCTGCTGGGAGCACAGCCCTGGTTCTTCTCTGTCTCCCACTACCTCGCTGCTGGCTGCTTTGAAACTCAAAACATTTCAAAACTTTTGAAACGTTTCAATATGCCTCGTTTTGTTTCAAGGCTGTTTCGAAGCCCATCATTTTGATTTGATTTTGCTGTTTCGAGCTTGAAATGAGTCGAAACAGTGTTGAATAGAAGCTGCTGGTGAAATTTTGCACAGCCCTAATGATCACAGTCTTCTTGAGACTAATTGCCATCCCAAAGCTCTTGCATGACCCAGAAAATCTGCCCAAGATATTTTCAAGGGAAGATCCAAGGCCATGTCATTAACAAACAGGAAATCTTTTAGAACCAGTTCTTCACCCTGGTTTTCACTCTTAACCTTGAGATGTCTAACAAGCCTCCATCTAGACTGGTTCAAAGATAAATGCCATCAATGCTGTCTTTGAATGCATGCAGAATCAGGAATGAAAAGTAGATGTTAAAAAGCATAGGGGCTAAGACATGCCCCTGTTTCACCCTGTTGTTGATGTCAAAGGCATTTGATTCTTTGTTTTCATATACTACACTTGCCTTCATAAGTTGGTGTAATGATCAAATGATGTTCAACGACTCTCAGGGACAATCCAGTTTCTTTACAACATTAAAAAGGTCTTGTTGGTTGACCATAATAAAGGTCTTTGTCAGATTGATAAGGCTATGTAGAGTGGTATTCAGTTTTCTCTACACTTCTATTTCAGTTGCTTGACCAAAAATATCATACCAATGGTGGGACATCCTGAGTGAAAACTGTATTGACTTTCAGAATAGATACTTTCATCTAGAGAGTCCAACCTAGGAACAGGGCCATCCCTAGGGTACAGTGACCCCAGCTGACTTCCTGCCCTTTGGGCAGGGGGCTGGACTCGATGATCTCTTGAGGTCCCTTCCAGCCCTGATGTCTATGAAATCTATGAAATTGGGGCAACCACCCCTGACCTCGTGCTTTGGGGGGCTCTGCAGTGCCAAGTGGAGCAGCCGCAGCCCTTCTCATGGGGCCAACCTGGTGCTGGCAGCTCCACCCCATGCAGCAGAAGAAGTGCAAAGAACCCCCCTCAGGTGCAGGGGAGACCTCAGCCTGTGTTAAGGGGCCCTGCACAGGCTAATTTGCCCCAGTCAGAGTGGCCATGGCCCCTCCTGCAGGGCTCACCTGATGCTGGTAGCTCTGCCCCATGCTGTGGAACCCACCCCTCACCCCCAGGGAGACCCCAGCCAATGCCTTGCCTTTGCGGGGGTCCCATGGGCCCCACGCGGTACTAAGGGAGCCTTGCACAGTCTGATTGACCCCAGGCCCCACACCCCCTTAGGGTCGGCCCTGCCTAGGGAGCTTGATGAGAGTGACAATTTTTCTGACAGTGTTCAATAGGGAGATTACTCCATAGTTGTCACAATTGCTTCTATCCCCTAGTTTGTTTCTCAATGGAAAGAATCAAACCTAAGGCATTTATCATGCTATTTTATTATTATGCCCTCCAGTTCCCAGATACAATCCAATTGACTAAGATTGTTCAATGTGAACTAGAATATTTTTGCATTAAAACCCTTTTGGAGATGAATTCTAGTCCCACTGGAATCATAAGAGCTCCCATTGATTTTAGTGAGAAAGTATGCGGGACTTGAATTAGTTATTTTTAGTTCCAAAAAGTATTAACTGACTCTCATTGGCTAAGAGATAAACACACAGCCGTGTAAGCTAAAACAAAAGGAGCATCAGAGCAAAATTAACTTTTAAAGTTAAGTTCAGTTAGGGTAAATATAATCAGGTCAAACTATGGCAATCTTACACCCCCCCTTGTAAAACAACACTGCCTTTTCTAGGGATGTACATGGCATAAGAAAAGGTAGAGCTTGAGTAAATCTGAGTCGTTTAGAAGGCCTTTTGAAAGTTGAGGTATGTACATGTATTCCAGTGAGCAAAGTGTTTAGAGGATGGTTTATTGAATTTTTGCTGATTTTTAGACCAACTGCAGGAAATAAAAAGATGGAAAATGTAGCACAAAAATAGAAGTAAATAAAAATGCTTTTAGGCATTCCCTGGGGTACCAGCAAGTGTTTAAACAACATACTAAGTAAAGACAACATTTTAAGCAGAATGCAAGAGACAGAAATTGTACAAATTAAATACAAAAGTCCATTTACATTTTAGACAAGATCTCCTCTGCTATTTGCTATTGACTAGGAGGATCACCTGACTCAAAGCCAACATAAAAACACATCAGGAGAGGCAAGCTAATGCTTTGATTGCACTTCAGACATAAAGTTTAAAAGGTGTAATAAAATATATAGCTTTTCTAGGAACACAAGAATTGACGCATTTGATTAAATTCTTTCTGAGCTGGAGGTTACTAGAATCATATAGTCAAAATGAGTATCAGTCAAATACTCAAAATGAAGACATATCATCACTTTATGCAATGGCATTATTATATTCTCATGTTTATTCCCTATCCTTTTCTTAATGCAGCCATATTGACTTTTACACTTGTTTTTTTCACTGATGCTATACACTTAACATGTGTTTCCTCTGAGCGTGTCAGAATACCACCCATGTTTATTTAGAATCTAGCAGAACAACCGAGTTTGGTGTTCAAAGTTTTCCATCCAAGATCCCATTTATTTTTCTGCCTTCAGTTGCATGTGACATTTAACACCCAAACGCTTAGCTTTGCTTTAGATCTGAGGTTCTCCAACTGTGGTCCGTGGACCATCACTGGTCCACAAACTCCATTCAGGTGGTCCGCAGAAAGGTTACGGAACAATTGAGAATATCTGTACTTGTAAAGTAATACTACTGATATTAAAATATGAGTTGTGTCATTTGATTTATAGAACAACAAAAAAAGTGTATTAAGTGATCCAATGAGACCCTCAGGAATTTTCAAGTGGTCCATGAAAAAAAAAAATTCAGAACCACCACTTTAGGTCATACTCCCTAAATTTGTACAAGATGGAGATCTGTGTGAGTCCTATTTTCCAGTTCTCTTAAGGAGCTCTATTGGTACTTTAACTGAACCGGCAGCCCAAAGGGCTGATCCAAAGACAAGTCCTTCCATTGACTTCAATGGCCTTTGGTCACAGACAAGCTCTTTCAGGGTCTAACTTCATCACTTTCCCTCCCAAATCTAGATAATACTTCTTCAATTGCAATGCTGTTATAAAAGCGTAGCACAAGAGATACAACATAAAAATAGCACATAAAAATTCAAGAAAATACTCCCTCTGGTAAGAGAAAGGGAGAGTCAGCAGCTACAGAGGCTGGTCACCTCACCAAACGTACTTCTGGAAGTTGCAGATACCATGGTAATGGGTCTGGTATAAGAAGTAAATTAGAATAGTCTACAATTGGGATCTGCACCTTTAATGCTTTCAGTTGGGGCCTTCTGAAGATATTAGGAATTGTACAGTACAGAAACTGTTTCTACTTGCTCCTGTTCCTACAAACTCCTACAAGCAAAAATAAAACAAAATGGAACAAAAGGGCTGTATGTTGCTATTAGTTACGCTGGTGTGACTCTAGGTTAAATCACAGAAGTCAGTAGGGTTACTTCAGATTTATATCACCTTAAATGAGGAACAATAGCTGACCCTGTGTTTTGCAAAAAAAAGGATTGTAGAAGAACTACAGCTCCCCAGGCAAACCAGGTACCGGAGGGCAATGTGTTAGCGAATGTAACTCTGAAAGGATTTGTTGTGCCCCAGAGCTTCATCTTATAACCATGTATTTCATATGTCAGAAAACCCAGGTTCCTTTTCCTCCCCTGACTGAATCTCACCACAGCTGGATGGGTGAAAGGGTCACATTCTTCATCATCTTGTTTCACATAATTTGCACTCTTGGATCATCACTTCCCCATCATTAATTTTCTCTTACCTTGCAAATACATAGGTCTTCATCCTGACCTTTCCATCATTGAACCTGGAATTTGGTATTGTAGTCAGATAGATCAGTCTGTACATTTGACTTCTTTTTCCACCTGCTGACAGATTAAGTTAGAGAACCTAGAGTAAATTCCTCATCTTTGCCTGTATTATCTGCTGATGTAATGGCGACCTCGCAGAGTATGTGTGATCTGTGTATGAGAGGCAGTGTCTTTAATAACATGCCCTCTGAATTAGCTCTTGCTAAACTGAAGTCGTGCTCCTTGGTCTTTTCCACTTGTGAATTCTGCATCTAGTCTCAATCAAGGCAGCTCATCTCCTCTTGATTTTTGATTAATGTCTATTCTCCTTAAAGTCTATGGGATACATATGTACTGATTTTATTCTTTACACTCTCAGAAGGCAGATTTTATGCTGTCTGAAGTCTGTAGCCTCCATAACCACCTATTTTGAATACTGCCTATTTAAAAATAAATGCATGTACATCAAAATAAATCACATTTATCACAAGAGTCATGTTGGTGTCCCAGCATCTGCTTCCTCTCTCCCCTTCTGTAGGTACAGAATGCTCTGGCTTTGCCACACTGAAACAGGGTGTGAGGCTCAGTGATCAATTCAGTACATAAGGTTCTTCCCAGAAGCCTGTGTACTCTGTGTCCTGCTCCAACTGCTCTGTGCATAACAAGAAGAGTTATATCACACATGCACTGTCTGAGAAGCTTAGTCCTTTAAAAGCAGAGTCCCTGATTCCACATTTTTCTAGCCAAAATGTTTTTATTAAAAAAACCTATTAATATAACATACGGTTAAAAACTCATAACCAACTTTACAGCTAAAGTTACAGTCTTTATTCCATCTATGAGTTACTCTGAACTACTGCTCAAACCTGCAGTGTTCTCCTGGATTGTCAGCACCACTTATTTCAGGAGGCAGTATGCCCATGTGTTTTAGGTCCTGGGGACTGAAACCTTCTCAGGCCAAATGGTTGACTCATTGCCCCCACTCTCCTCCTTCCCTTTGGGATTTGGAGAAGGTGCTGCTTATTCCTCTGTAATGTGCGTCTGTCTACGATTGCAATCTCATATGGCTTGTAGGCCTAGCTCTTGTGATACCATAGCTATCTGCCATCCCTGTTGATATGCCCAGTGTCACTCTCATGAAGTGGTGATGGCTTCTGGGATCCCAAATCATATTGATTTCTTTTTCTTTTTGTTTTTTGTTTTGTTTTGTTTTTGCTTTGCATTGTCTGTCTCTTCATACCTCTGCAAATCCCCGGTGACTTTTACATTAGTTTCTAACAGTTCAGGTATTCTTGTTTTCAGTTTTTTAGACATTTCAGAACAAAATGTCATGCCTGAAAACCAGCCACTGTCAAAAATAAGGCTACCTTCTCAATGTCTTCTATTTTACTCTAGATACAAAGGTTGAGCTGGGAGCCAAGTGCCATTTGAATTTCTTCTAGTTTTATTCCATGCTTCCAGAGAACTCCAGCTGTGCTGAGGCACTTAAACTGCCCACTCAGGGTAATTTTTACATTTCTTGTGATTCCTGGTATTGTAAGGTACTCAGTGACTGTTTAGTGCTTGCAAGGGGATTAGCTTTATTCTGTTTCTGGTTCTAACTGGCCATGCATCAAAACAAGAACTTCATAGCATCCTGCCAAACTCTCTGTCTGAAGCCCAGCCCTGAACATCACAGCCCCACAGCAGGGTGGTCCTTTGCAGTGAAATCCTGTGGCGACTGAATGTTAAAGGTTCTTCCCTTCCCTCCATGCCTAATCCACAGATTAGAAACATCCCCAGGAGTCTTTGTCTTACCATCTGGCCAGCTACATTTTAACTATGCCCTCTCTAGTCTGTCTCTGCCACAGCACTGTCAACCCCAGCAATCATGCAGCCACACAAAAGTCCACCTCTCTCAAGTGGGAGAGGGACATACTGCCTCCACACAAGCCCCAGCAGGGTAAACTATGGAAATACTCCATGCTCCAAAGCATGCACTCATTTAAAGCAGGGGTATCAAGCATGGCTAGTGGCTCTATTTCATGGAGCCACTCCATCCAGCCCATTGGGTAACCTGTGAGCCACAGAGTTTGGGAGTGTGGGCAGTGGTGGGTGGGCATGACCCTCAGTGGCAGGGGGGGATGAGCAAAGGGCTCTGCAGCCACTTGGCCCACCAGTTGTGTGCTAGTACCATGGCAAACAGCTGCTTGGTCTGCAGTCACTTGCCTCATTGCTGTCATCCCGTGAAGCTTCTGCAGTCCAGATTTTGCCTGGGGCCCAATGTGAGGTTGACACCCCTAATATAAAGGAACATTCTCTCCAGCCCACCTGAAGGGAAATAGCCAGTTTCTTCGCTGGACTCCTCCTCTCTGTTTTCCCAGTCTTGTATAAAGCAAATGTTACTTTTGAGGCTGGTGAAATCCTACTGACGTGGCCAATGTCCATGCTGAATCAGGCCACTATAAACACTCATCACTATTAAGTGATGAGATGCCCATGCCAGGGTACTTGAGCTAAAAGCTGCTAAATCAGATTCTTATGAACAATAAAATCTTCACAAACATGAAGACTGAAAACCTTGGAGCATATAGGGAAGGACACAGACCTTGTATCTCACTCCATACTAAGAATATCTCTATCTTAACATTAGTTAGATTAAGGGTGCAGATAGAAGTTCAGTTCCCCTCTGTAGCTGAGAACAATTTGCAGGAAGCATTCTGAGTTGCAACAATCCCCTGGACCAAACAGAAGTTCACTGTTGGTTCTAGGAGGAAAGCAAATCCAGCTGCTGGCTGCTGTTGCTGATTTTCCCTGGCAATAGCCTCTTCCTCCTGCAAGCCTGCACTATTTTCAAAAAGGGGAGGGAGGGAAGGGAGCAGATGGAGCTCATTCGAGGGGCTCCCCAGCCAGTGCTGGAGGGTGGGGTGGATGAATTGGAGCACCCCCACCCCAGGGAGGCTCCAGTACATCTGCCCTGCCCTTCAGCAGGGGCTGAAAAAAACCAAACTCCTTCTGCTCCTTTTCTGCTCTCCCATTGGGAAAACAATGACAGGCTGGCAGGCAGCTCAGATGCAAGTCATAGAGGGTGGTACATTTTGAAGCATCTTTACCCAATCAGTTATTTTTGAAGCAGTCTGCTGCTAAGCACTTGTTTGGTCACAGCTATACACTGCTTTCTGTGGCCAGATATGGCAAACATTGTCACTTCTGTCTGAGCCCTAAGTGAGAGAACTGGCCTTTTGGAAAGTCAGATTGCCCTTGAACAGGGAGAGATCCTAAGGGTTTTGAATTCCATGGCAGGGAGCACTAAAACTCAAATACACTCTAACACTATTGTGCTCTTCATTATCTTAAATCAGCAAGACTGTAGATTATTATGCTTTACCCCCACCACATTAAAAACATAGGAGTCTCAGGGGTGATATATATATGTGTGTCTCTGCAGACCAAGAAGGTTAAGAGTGTTAAATTTTAGCGTCTTATTTAAAAGGTTTACTTAAATATTTATACATAGGGTTTACATATTGTCAAGAGACTTAAGCTCCAGCGAGCCAAAGGGTATGACATAGCCAGGGGTCTTTCTGCAACCCACTATGCAGGAGACACAGACTATATAAAATATTAGCATAGATGCTCCAATGTGGGGAAAGAAGTATATCATTGTACCTACATCTCTCACTCAGCACTGAGAAGTTGACTCTTGCCTCAGTCTGTGATGGCCCACTTGTTAAATAAGCAAACACATACTTTTATGCTTTCTCCCATGCTGATTTTCATGCTTCGGAGAAGGAGCTCCCTGTAAACACTTTCAAAGTTGCCTCATTTTCCCCCTTCAGACTCCCTTTTGCCTGGAAGCAGTTTGTCTTAAACTTGACCATGGTTAGGTTGCTGGTCTGCTGAGATCACTGCCTACTGTTTCTATTGATTGTACTTACTTATTATCTCTTAAACTACATCACTTACCGAAAACTTCCTAACTTAGATCAATTCTGCCTCGAACTTTCTGAATGTCTGTACCTAGCCATTGTCTTCTTGTGCTTCTCATATTCATCAGCATCCACCTCTTGCTGCAAGACTTATACTAAACTAAGCTCTGGAACAGTAATCACCTTTTGATCTTCTGTGGGGAAAAGTGCTTACTGCAGTCAGGTCTTCATCTGTGACTGGGTCTCCTAGATGTTATGGCAATACATAGGTGATGCCTTCCCTAAAATTGGCCCTCGCTGGCCAGGGTGCGGGGAGTTTTTCTGGCAAGACTTCTAGTGCTGGGGGATCCCCCATAAGTGATTTGCCGTTGGTGCCCCTCCAGAGCCAGGAGGCACCAGTTGCCCATGTGGCAATAAATTTACTTCTGTGAGCTTCAGGAAATAAGAATAACACCCTGAAAGTGGGAAATAGTATTTCTTTATAGAAATAAAGGCAATATAGAAATTATTTTTTTCCATTCCGAGAATATATTCATTCGTGGGCTAAACTCTTGGCTAGTATGAATTGGCATAATTCCCTCCAGTTTGGGACATTCTGCACTAATATATGAACAAATGCTAGGGAGGGGGAGACAGGGTGGGAAGGAAGGTTGCTGAAAGAATCAAGTGCTGACAGAAGACAAAACCTGATGAAGTCCCTTTTTATATTTTGCTTACTACCAAGGGCCTCCTCTGAGGATTATTTCATCCAACACAGCCATTCAATTTGGACCTTTAACTCTGGAATATCAATTGTTACTCAAGATCTTATGATCTTTGGAAACTGTAAATGAAACTCCTGCATTTAACTTTAACTCTTTTGTCAATAGCCCATATTCCTGGAATTATCTTTAGCTGCAATTTAGTTGCATTGAATTTAGAGCTGAAAAGATATATTAGATAGTCCAGTCCATTTTCCCGCAAATGCAGTATTACTTCCTGAAGTACATTTTCTAGCATTTTTTCTTATTCTTTGCAGATCTACAGATGAGAATTATTTTCTTGCTTAATATACAAATTTGCAGTATAGGAAGAATATACAGTATTCTTGGTAGCCTAATCTTTCCTGAGGCATCTGATCCAAAACTATTTCAGGCCAGATTCCAATTGACTTTAGTGATGTTTTGGATCAGGTCCTTAAAATCCTAGGTACAGATCTTTTTATCTGATGAATTTTATGGAGCAAAGGTTCACTCCTCCTCTCATCTAATTAGGTCCTTAAGAAGGTAAACAACTAAAAAGACAATAATGTTGTGCCTTTATTCTGCTCAAATTAAAATAATTACTTATTCCTGAAATCAATTGAAATAATGTTTCGAAAAAAACCCATATTTTTTCATCTGAAAAGTACAGCAAGTGTAAAGTTTCAAAATACGTGCTTGAGAATTGAGAGTGCTGATATTCAACATACTCTTATTTTTCATGCTTAAACTGCTGTAATTCTACTTTAACTGGTCTTCCCACTAGGCAAATTTAATGTCTTCAAACTGCACACAGCTAAGCGGCTCATCTTCCTATTGGGAGTAAGCCAAATCTACATATTTTTCCTTCATGGCAGTATAGTTCTGCAGTGATTTCAAGACATTATCATTCACATTTTTAAAGCTCTCTCTGGTCTGTCTCTAGGACCTGCTGATAGCATATTTGCAACAGTTCAAGAAACAAGAACCTCTCAAGTGTTCTCAGACTTACTCAGAAGGACGTGTCAAAGCTTCCTCATTTGATGCACTGACATAGGAATATGTTTTTATACCAGAAAATATTTGGCAGACTGTTTCTTGTTCACATTCCTTATGTAGTTGATAGGGTTTTTATTATTATTTAACCTTGAATATTTTAAATTATAAGTGGCCTAACATATTTTTAATACAGTTTGAAATACACTTCAGGGCTAAGAACCTCTGGGAGTTTATATACATGCTCCGGGAATGGGATGTGGAGGGCACTTTATTTAGAGCAGCTTTGAGAGCTAGTCTAATTAAAGTGCCTGGAGTATCTTGTACATCAGCATACCTATGCTTAAAAATGGTGGTGGGGGCACTTTATTTAAAGCTCCTTTGACAAACTTTAGATAAAGCACCCCCGCCGCCATTTTTAAGGTTGGGGATGCTGATACATGAGACATGGAAGCTGCTGGAGCATGGTAATTACCATGATTAATCAAGTCTACTCCAATGCGTTATAATTACAGTGCACCAGAGCAGCCTTCCTGCTTGTTTATTAGGCACCTTTTATGCTAACTTTTAGTCCAGATTAAAATTTTATGGCTTGCTGGTGCTTATAATAGAAATGCCGACACAATCTTAACTAAATAGTGCAAACAATCCTTTCATTTTCTATGCCCTCAAAAATGAATGTAGAACTTATGAAAAGATACTTGATGGAAAACACAGGAAACTTCTGTTCTCTCTTTCCTGACGGGAAGAAGCAACCCATAAGCAGTAACATTGCAGTGTTCTTCACACTGTCTTTATCTCTATTTCAGAGCACCTTACTTTGCTTCCGCTTCTGCATCCAATGAGTTTTTGGCCTTTAAGACTTACATAAAGAATGATTAAAGGTAAGGGTTCTTCATTTTCTTAATGAAGAATGACATTATTAGTGGTACAGATAGGCTGAAACTACTGTTCATGTTATGAAAGCCACTCAAAGAGAACAGGTTTTAGTTATTATTTTGGAATAAATGTATATACGCCTGAACTCAGAGATCCAAATTTCCATCTCCTGAGCTGTTCTTCCAGTCCTCTATGAAATGAGAATGAGAAAAATGGCTATTTAAAACCAAATATTGATGTAATGTGTAGTATACCATGATATTTTATAAGTAAACAGTGTATAAAAATATTTTAGCAGGAGCTTGATCAAATGCCATGTATCTGAAGCTTAAGATAAGCACTCAGAGTTTAAGCAGCTTGGGTCATTATATTCACATCAAAGATAAATCCCTACGGCAGAGTGAAAGGATTCTCTCAATTCCAATAGTTATTAAGTGGGATTTTTTTCATTATAATCAAATGGGTACAAATAAGTGGAGACATTGTGCTAAGTGGTCTTACATTCTGAGAAGACTCTGATTCCAGTTGAAGGTAAGGGGTAAGGGGAGACTACAACACTCCTCTGTGGGCTGGTGACCTTCGTTATCAGCCCTGGAGACTAGAGTCCCATTCTAATTAAATAAAACCGTGAGATAATAGATTTTAATGGGTGCTATATGTTAAGCAGAGCTATAACTGAAATGTATGCTTCATGGAAAATTTTGGGAGGAACCACACCCAAGTGGTAAAGATATTTTATTGTGATTCTAGAACCATGAGTTCAGGACTTGAACTGGATTTATGCCAAAAGCTGCTCCCAGTTGATTCAACTGTAAATGGACACTTGGGCTACTTACAGAATTAAAATAAGGTAACTAGTGCTTTCCTTTAAACTCAGCATGCTCCCGTGCCAAGCCCAGCATGTGACCAGAAAAAGCATTGCATTAGTTGGACCCAACTTGTCCAACTTTTGTATAGACCAGATGCTTTAGTGGGGCTTTTTGGTACTAAGCTATAGGTTGTATCTTGCACTTCAGCTTTTGAAGCCAATTTTGTGGAAAGTTGTTACACCTGCCTTTACCCTGGTGGCTGCAATCTATGGAAATGAGGAGTACGTTAGAAGGAGACTCACCACAAAGAATAAGAAATGTAGCGTTTGGGCCAAATCTTTCAAAATGGCTTTTAATGGTAGTTGTAAATAAAAAAATGTAGGCATTTATCTGATTTTCATATGGACACTGGAACCGTGTTGACCAGACACAAAAATTCTGTTTGCATAATTGAAGCCCTGCCGGTACAGTATTAATGAAACTGGTATGGTAGGTGCTGGTATGCCTAATATCTGTTGTAATACTTTTCTTACTTTGTTTTAAAAAAACACTTTTCAATAGGTACGTCTCCATATGGTTTCCGACTATCGTAGTTATCTTGCATTGGTTAATTCTAGGAACTTTGCTCGTAAATGAAATCCTTACTATTATGTTTTATATTTCATATTCATACTGGTAAGGACTGATATGTTTTCTTCTTTTAAAAACACCAAATATCTCTGTGTATAAAATGTATGGCTCCTAAAGCTATTGTGCATGAATTAATGCTGAAACCATGTATCAAAAGAAAGAAGGAGAGACAGTATTCCTGTAGCCCAGGGGCGGGCAATTATTTTGGGCAGAAAGCTGCTTACTGAGTTTTGGGAAGCCATTGAGGGCTGCATGACAGGCAGCCCAGGGCAGATTAATATTAATTTTCTAAATTTTTTAGGGGCCCCCTGCGCTGGAGAGAATGGCTTGGTGGGCCGCATCTGCTCCGCGGGCCACATTTTGCCCACCCTGCTGTAGCCCCTCTTCAAAGATTGATCCCTTAGGACTGAAAAAGTACAAGAGGACCACCTAGTACCAGTAAGATTTGGCCCTAGACTCTAGGGCCTAGAGGCTGGCAATCTCTTGATAAGCTTTATATATTTTCTGTTGTTTGAAATAATCCTGTTAAAGTTATGAATGATGAAAATTGCATTATTATAGTGAAAGCATAGCTCATACATATGCATCTTACTCTTCAGACTTTATTGAGATTCCAGTTAGTTGGTTACATTTTTTTCTGAATCTTTTTCCTTAGTGACTTCCAAAAAGTATTTGGCTGCCCTAGTCAGAGATAAGAATTTAACCCAGTAGTATTTGCCTTTAGATCTGACTACAATCTCTTTGCCTAATATATAATCTTAGATGCATCCCAGCAGCCTAAATAGAGGAAGAGAAACGTTCCAGCTTTTCTTTATAAAGAGTGGACAAAATACTATAGGGATCTCAACTGGAGCTCTGGTAGAATTGCAAATGTTCAGGAACTCCAAGGATTAAATTCATCTGTGATATTAACAATTAGTCAATGCTTTCATACATCTAAATGGAAACCTCTGCATGGGACTTTCCTTTGAAAGTTACACAGTTAAGCAACAAGGATAATATTGATAGCTGACTGATATATGTAGTGTCATTTCCCAGTTTCCTACTGCTGTAGCAGGCTTTACAAACTGACTTTGAGATTACAGCACATGAAGTGTCATTCCTTACCAAAATGCAGTTACTTTGGGCAGCGGGAGGGGTGGATGGGATGGGACGGGACAGAACTTGGGGCTCCTCAGCCACAGTACACCAAAATGTTAGGACAAGAAAAATTGACTTTTTCACTATCCTGGAGCAAAGCAGACACAGACTAGGGGCCAATCTGTGACTCACAGAGAGACTACTTGTTTTTTGTCCTCCTGGCTTGTTCCAGGGACAGGATACGAATAAATCTGTGCCACCTACACATGAATATTCTTTCCTTGTGTAGATTATATCCCCATCCCTGGCCGGTAGGGCTGTATGAAATTTCACTGGCAGTTTTGTTTCAAGTCATTTCGGGCTTGAAATAGCGAAATCAAAATGAAACAGAGAGCTTTGAAACAGCCTCGAAACAAAACGAGGCAAGTCAAAATGTTTTGAAATTTTCGAAACGTTTCGCGTTTCAAAGCTCAAGCTGGGCTTGCCTGCAGGGAAACAGAAACTAAAGTCAGGAGAGGGAGGGAGAAGAGTGGGGAAGGAGTCTTCTCATTATTGACTGTGTGGCTGGCCAGTGACTGTCACCCTTCCCTGAGGTCCCTTCCAATCCCAGTGCTCTGGGGGAGGGATGGAAAAACTGCATAAAAGGCAGCATTGTTTGAACTGCCCTGCTTTCTGCCTTGGTGTCAGTTACTGAGCTGCGTGTTTCAGTTTTGCCTGTCAGCAGCTAGGGATGCAGGGCCCCAGAACCCAGACTCCCCCTGCACCGATCTCCTTGACAGTTGGCAGGTTTCATGGCCACTGCAGGGCCTAACAGGCCTGCAGTTTTTACCCCCTTGTGCCCCAAGATGGACACAGTCCCACATGCATCCATGTCATGAGTTTTGCTTGTCAGTAGCCAGAGGTGCAGGGCCCCAGAACCCCCTGCTTTGATCTCCTTGACAGCTGGCAGGGCTTGTGGCCTCAGCAGGGGCTAGCATACCTGTTGTTTTGACCCTGCGGTAGCTTAACACATACATGTGACATGAGTTTTGCTTTCAAGACTTTGAGGTGCAGTTTTCCTGACCCCCTGTACCTATCTCCTTGAAACTTGGCAGGCTTCATGACTTCAAAAGGTGCTACCATTTCTGCACGTTTCATCCATATCAGGCTGGAAATGACAAAGTTATAGGCTATTTCAAGCATCCCCATTACAGTCTATGGGCAAAACATCCTATGGGTTTCACCCATAGGCTATAGGTGAAATAAAACCGAACAGCAGTTTCAAATCGAAACAAAATTTGAAACAAAATGCTGTTCCATCAAAATGCAAGTCGAAACAGAACGGTGCCATCTTGTCCAGCCCTACTGGCAGGCTCACATGTGCAGTGGTGAAACAAAGAGTCCATCTATTGAGGGTGGAGAACATAACCTGCTGAGGCTGCTTTGCTCATTTCCCCTCATGTACTCCTACACTGTATATAATTAGTCATGGTTAGGGAGGAGAATCATATGCCTTTACTCTTCTACACAGACAAGTAAAGCAAGTCACAATGTTGCTGTGCAGCTGGATGAGGCCAAGATATGAACCTGTAGTTCCCACCTACTTTCTCATGGTCCTCATAGTTTCCACCTACTTTCTCATTCTGATGTACATGAACAACCTATTTGAAAATGTCAAGATTATTAAATAAGTAAACTTACACAGATATACCTGGCATCTCAAACTTCGGAAGGCTTTCCTGAAATAATTTTTATAACCTTAACATTGATTTCTTGTTTTGAAATAAAACTTTTACTTATCTCAAGGATTAATCTATTGCCACTCTTGACTTGAAAGTCATTCCAGACATTTTTCCACAGCATGTTGGAGATAAACAGGCCTTAAAACAAATCATTGGAAGAGACACTGACCCTGATCACCAGCAAAGCGACCAGCTAGGTCTAGTGTGGATTTTTAAATCATAGTAGTTATCTCCATAAATTAATCCAGCTTGTTAGGTCTCTAACACAAAGACATCAGCTCCAGATCCTGAGGTTAGTGATATTCCTGATCTCTTAGTGTTATTGTCATGCACCAGACAAATAATATACTGGGAAATGATTAGCATTAATTTTGCCCTGATACCCACTTATGAAAATGAATGGAATTCTGCAGTGGGTAAATGTTAGGAAAGCAGGCTTCTACTCAATATAACCTGCCACTTTCTAATTCACTCCTTTCTTCAGGAAGGCTGAGCATTTGCATTAAAAACACATCCATAATTTGAGTAATCTCCCAAAAGACATAAATGCGCATAGAATCAGGACATCAGCAAGAAATGATGTAAACTCAAAATGTTCCCATAACTTCTTTGATAGTGAATATTGCTGGGGAGGGGTGGCTTGGGAGGAAAAAAATTGTGAAATGTCTTAAGACAACAGTGCTCCCCTTCACTCTGCTGCTCCATATCCATCTGATTTTCTCAAAACTGGTACAAACAGGCATATGATGTCATTAAAGGAGGTAAAGCTGATACTTTAATACATCATGCCTATAAGGCTGAAGGCATAATTGCTACTTTTTATGTTCGTTGCACAGTGAATAGTACTTATCCTTTGACCCAACGATCCTTTAGAACATCAATCGCCTACCTTTACTGTCTACTTAACTTAAACAATGTGCCTTAAAATCTTACCAAAAGCAACCTACCACTACTGCATAGCTTACATTGCTTTTTATGTGAATATTATTTGTCAAAGAGAGGAGATAGTCATTTATTTTCTTTTTTAATAAATAATAATAATAAAATATTATTTTGTCTCCTTTTATTTTCTGGGCATAATTGCAAACCAGGTAAAAGTCAAACATGTTTTTGCTTTCTCTCATGTGATCACAATGCATTTACTTTTGTTTGTGACATTGTTTGCTAAGCTGTTAACTGATTTATGAAGATGGTTTGATAACCATGTAAAAAAAAAATCAATACCTTCATTTTGTGCCTGAATAAAGACAGGTCTGTGATGAATGCCCTCATGCTGATTTGTAGGAAATTGGACCCAGACTAGAATGAGTTTGCCCTACTGTTTTTCTATTATACTCTCCCTTTCCCCCCCACAAAAAAGTGTTACACAGGACTGAGCTCTGGTGCAATTAATATAAAATTATCTGAGGACAATAACCCATATGTTAATGTTGAGTTATTTTTTACGGGGCATAATTAAAAATTGCTGTATTCAAATAAAAAAAAAGCTTGTGCAACCTAGTCTGCTCCAGACAAGAGTTTGAGACTGATAAAGTGATAAATTGGAATATTAGTATCAACCTTCTTTCATGGATTTCTGAAAGCTTACATTTTGTTTGTGGCAACACCCTCAGTGCTGTGAAAACAAGAGACAACAGAAAGCCTTGCACCTCCAGTGAATCTTAGATCTTGTGGGTGTAAGCTGCATAGTACGTGAGTGAAACAAGGCAGCTAGTTGGCAGCTGCAATACTTTCATCATCTTTCAGATTGCTGAAGCAGGCATGGTAGCTGTTCTGCTCTTTGGTGTATGTACAGGGAATCTTCACCAAGGGCTACCCTAATTGGTCAATGGAAGTTAAGAGTACATCACGCAAAGACGGCAGCAGGTACATCTCACTGCTTGTCATTTCATGCAAGAGTAGTCTCAGACGGCAGACCTTCTCTAACAGACATTGGCAGGGATCAGGGCAGCTTCAGCTGTAGGTAAAAAAAAAAGCCCAAAACACTGAAAGGCCATAAATATCTTACCACCAAAGTTCTGTCAAGAAAAATGACTCTAGATATGCCATACTGAACAACACCTGTTTAGCCCTTATTCTAGTGGACTTGAGTGCTCATGTATATGTAGTGATGCACTTGCTTCAATCTTCGAAGCAGCATAACATGGCCTTCATGGAAAAAATGTATGAAGAGCCCTGGCTTGAAACCTTGAGCATCCAGTTCACGAGAGATAAAACATCATACAACACTAAGAAGCTTGGAAAAAAATTAGAAGAAAGACTGGTAAACTTTAAGGAGAACATCTCACAGGAGTTCATTATGTACCTCACTAGCCACTTTAATTACACATTAATTTATTATTTATGAAAAATCAGTATTGTACCTTAGCTCCTCTTCTGACAGGGAGGCAACAATAAAATGCCTCGGGTATAAAAAAAATCATATAACTGACTCTTTTGTTCCTTAGCAAAGATAAAGCATCTCATCATTATCAATTAAAGACCTGGGGAAGTCTTTGAAAAGAGGACTTGTTTGCTTAAAATACGTGAAGGTCATATTCACCCTGTAATAGTCAATGAGGAGTAGTCATTTGTTATTTTTAAGCAGGCTGTCATTTAGCCATTATGAAGATGAATAACATTTGTTATTACCTAATAATCCTCCTGTTGATTACAGAGAAAAGACACTTGCAGACACCTTATGCGCCCTGCCTGGTTTCTAGATTATTAATGTATTTTGATTAAACTTTGTAAACAACAATTATGAACCTTGTTCTCCAAATGCAGTGACTGGCATGCAATACAAGATGTTAAAATGTGTCTTGGTCCAACCTATTTTGCATTGCATATGTTATTTACCTAATATTCATGTAACATCGCAAAAACAAAGTTCATTTTTTAATATCAAACAGATTGTCAATGGATCATATGCTGCTCTATTAAGGTTAGGTTTTGGATGCCTGCCTTCCCAAAGAGAGTTAATGAAGCTATAAGTTACCTGTGTGGCTTCATTTGGAGTCAGGCCTAATTATCTGGATCTTGGCCACATTTCTGAGAGTCCGAGCCTCATTTCCAAAACAGATGGAGTCACTCAGGAATGACTTCATTTGTATTAATTTGTTACAATGTCTTCTGTTATTCATCTCAGGAAACATCTCTGCCTTTGTAGTGTAGCAGAAACAAAATTTAAAAGTTTAATTTGGGATTTTTTTTTAATCCATTGTTTCCATCTACACTTACTAATGATGAAACACAAAGTCATTTAAGTGGTGTTCACCTTCAGGTTGTTGGACGGTGCAAGAAGATGATTGTATTGCCAAAGATTAATGAGGCCTTTACTTCTTGGAACAAGTAAGATGATCAAAACATGATCCAGCAGCTTTATAAAGATAACCCCCAAAGCGCATTTTATTAGTCTTCATGGCTAAGTATAGGCATTCAAGAAGCCGGAGGTGGAACTGCTCTAACTTTTGAGCTTTATTTTAAGTACCCAAGGTTAGGTATGGAAGAAACAAAACATGTTAGCCTTTGGCGGGGAGGGGCTCAGAAACTATCTACACAGGCTGAGCCTAGCAGGTAGGAGGGCTCCCACATGCCTCCCAGCATGCCCTGCATCCTCCCCAGGCTTCCAAAGACTCCTGACCAGAGCCAAAAGGCCAAGCTAACCCTGGTTGGCTTGTGGGGACATCATGGCTGCTTACTTTGACCTGATGCAGCAGCAGCTCATCATGGCCACAAGCTGTCAGCTGGTCATCCTGTGCATGCCTACCCAAGTGCACCCTGCACTTACAGTGCACCTTGTGTGTGAGTCCCAAATTCTTGGGTTCTGTGTATGTGTGGGTGTATGCGTGTCCCAGACGCCTGGGTTTTCCTGGATGCCTATATTCCTTCTATGTGTATGTGCATGTGCACTGGATGCCTGTATTCCCTTGGCCCCTCTATCTCCCTTCTATGACATGGGGCCATGGGTCTGCAGCCCTAAGCTCCACTGGCCTTGCATCACAGGCAGTGCTGCCCATTACCCAGGCTGGTTGGGCACTGTTCCCCTTCCCCTCTCCTTCCCCACCCCCCCACCAGGGGCACACGCTGGGGCTGCAGGGCAATGCAGCCTGAGGAAGAGACTCACTTTGTTTTAAACAAATATTGAAGCTGCCAAACTTTTAGTGTGTTTATTAAACAAAAATTGGAACGTTGCCCACTCCAGAATTTGGAAACTTCTTTTCAGTTAACATTGGGAAAGCAGAGGCTCAGCTTAACCAACACGAAATCTTGGAGCAGCAGGGGGAATGCCACATGTGAAACTGCCACACCTCTGTGTAATTAAATGTTGCAGCTGTCAAACTTTGTGTGTGCATAATAAATACAAACTATGGAGCGTTGCCTGCTCTGGAACTTGGACCCAAGCCCCGGGGGCTGCTTATTCTCACAGAGGCTTAGCTATACCCCCACAATGGACCCAGGCTTGGAGTGGCCTGGCCCATTGGGCTGGTTGGTGGGTCACCCTGCCCCCCATATTTTGTTCTGAGTCTCCTGAACCCTTCTGGGATTGTCCCAGAACCTCTTTGGGATCTTGTACCTACATCAGCAACCACCAACAGCAAGGGGTAGGGAGTTGGCCCTGGAAGGTTGGCTGAGTCCATGCCAGTCCTGGCATTAGGTCTCAGGCACCCTGGTCCCTCCATCCCCCCACCCTCCCCAGTGATGGTCCCAAGAGCAGGCCCCACTGGACAGCTTCCTGGGTTCCTGGACCACACATCAGTGGCTCCCATACATCATATTTCTGTTCTGAGGCTCCCCCATATCCCAGCATATCCCAAACAACATGCAGTGTGAGATGTTCCCCATGGACACCATCCATCTCCACCCCCCCCCACACACACCTTTCATAGGATTCTCAGAAATGTTGTCCCAGGGAGGAGTCCCTGAGATGGGGCTCTCGATGCTGGGGGGTGGCATTGGGTGGCAGCCTGCCCCACCACTTCTGTCTGGGAGGGCAATGGTCTCCATGCAGGAGGTTGTACTGACACTACTCAGGGATGTCATAGCTGGTTCTGAAGTAGTTTTTTGACACTTTACATAAAGTACTTATCCTGGTGCTATGACTATCTCAGCTCTGTAGTGGCAAGGGTGACTTTCTTCAGACAATGGGTTGTCATCTGCAGACCTTATTCTTGGACTTTCACATTGTGTTTCTAGGCCAAGGTGGCTTGTTCAAGTGCTGTGGCATTGTTGGTGCAAGCAGTTGTCAACCTATCCATTCCAGCCCCCCACATCAAGGGTCCCATTTGGTCATTTTATTGGTGCTGTCTATGCACATGTCTCCAGTGCTCTGCAGGTGTACAGCTGACCATCTTGGACCCAGCACTTCGGGTTCCCTGCCTGGGCCGCCTACATACATCTGTGGAGTCTGCAGACAAGGGAGAATTCAAGGGACCTATGAGTGAATCCTTTGCCTGGACCCTTTCTCTGCCTGGAGCCAGAAGCCTTGCAACTGCTCACAACCTAGCACTAACCACACTGTGGAACACCTGTGGTCCATAACACAGCTAGGAGAACCCAGATGCCTGGGTTCCATCTCCCTGCTGTGGGAGCCAGGAGGGCTGGGAACCCAAGTGTCTAGGGCAGGAGAGAGGAGACTTCTCCAGTTCTTCAGGAGGAGAGGGATGAAGGGAGTGGTGGTGGTAGTGGGGCAGGAGGTGTTCTAGGGAGAATTCCTATTTCCTGCTGCACCTTACCTGTAGTGGTGCTCATAAGTGCTTTACCAAACAGTATCTGGAGGCATATCCAGGCTGGTGGCGCAGGGGTTGGGGGTGTGTTTGAAAGGCACAAAGTCAGTGGGGACCATCAATAAATCAGTATAGTCAATCTTCCACCTGGACAGTTGTTGAGCCAAGAGCATGCTAACTATCAGAGTAGGCAACCACAGTCTTCCCCATGAGCATACCCCAACTTACCAAGGAGTCACATTAAATCATCCCCTCACCTATAAATTTCACATTCAGAAGGTCAGCAGTAAAGTCTCTGCATTAGTAGCTGCCTTAAGATATTTAGTAGCATGACATGGGGTGCCAACCTCAGAGTTCTCAGAAGCATTGCACTTACAGTGGTACAGGCATACCTCGGAGATATTGCGGGTTGGGTTCCAGACCACCACAATAAAGCGAATATCGCAATAAAGAGAGTCACACGAATTTTTTGGTTTCCCAGTGCATATAAAAGTTATGTTTACACAACACTGTAGTCTATTAAGTGTGCAATAGCATTATGTCTAAAAAAACCAATGTACATACCTTAATTGTGAAGTGAGCAAATGCTGTTGAAAAAATGGCGCCGTTGGAAAAATGGCGCCAATAGACTTGTTCGATGCAGGGTTGCCACGAACCTTCGATTTGTAAAAACACAATATCTGCGAAGCGCAATAAAGCGAAGCGCAATAAAACGAGGTATGCCTATATATGGCCCAGCAGATTAATGTGTTCCTGTACGGTCCAGAAGTTCTCAAACTAAAAAGCTCAACACTGCACTTAACAGTGTGCAGAAACTCATAACCAGATGCACCATCTACACACACACAGATGTATCCCATGCACTCTAAGGCATTAGACCAAGTGACAAAAGAAGATACACCCTAATTGCTCCCCTGCTGCCAGGTTTCTGGTCCCATAGAGAGCCCAATAGGGTGGGTACTGTAGCCTTGTCTGTTGCAGTGAATGGAAATGAAATGATCGTTCAGAGTAATTTGGCCTGAACCCAGTTCCTGCAGTGTTTTATACCAATACCAAACGAGCTCCTCATTGAGCAGGACCTTGATAGAGAAGCATGGATCAAGCTGAGCAGACTGAGATATGGAAGCTTCAAAACAACACTGTACAAAATGAACATCTTAGACAGCCCCCTGTGTGCATGTGGTGCCCAGCAAACAGCACAGCACTTAATTGAAAGCCGCAGCCTTTAAAAATGCCAAGGTGGGGTAGATAGAATCTGTACAGTGAGCAATAATACCAGAGAGTGGCTCATAGCTGATTGGAGGGAATGGGGGAGCAGGGGATTGGAAACGGGCTTCACCGGCTCATGTCACTGGGAGCCTGGGGACAGGGTCAACTCAGAGTCAGCACTTGGGCAGACCACATAAGCTCTGGCCAAGGCTAGAGTGTTGTCCTGGGATGGGGTAGGGGAAAAAGGGCACAAAGCCCCATGAGTTGCTGGTTGAAGATGACCTAATGTGAGTCAAGATAGGACCTGGTACAGGTGTTTTTTACAGTGCTCTAAGTTACAGCACTGAAGTCTGATATCACATCCATCTATGTTATCTTAGAGTGGGATTTGACATTTTTACAATGCTCTATGCATCCTGACTGTTTGGTTACAGCTGTAGAGTGCTTTCTGCATGCTTATTGCACAGTAAGTGTAACTTCTACACCTGGGTTATGTGTAGAAATTGGTGCTTCTTGATACCAACCTTACCTTATCTAGGAAAAAGAATAATAAAAGGAAATAAAAAGATGCTTGAGATTTCAGGAAGCACTTTATAAGGATCTATTTATCTAAGGTAAAAGCTAAACCACTGCAGGAGAGGAAATACACAAGAATTTCTGATCTGATGAAGTTATTTTTATTCCAGACAATGGAATTATATGAAGTGCAATCAGATGACTCTGATGTACAGAGTGATTATGTTTCTAAGGCCAGTGTCAAGATGTAGGCTAGGGATTTTAATCTTCAAAGTGCTTTACAAATAAACATTATTATTCCCTGTTTACAGTAATTAGTTAAGGGCAAAGGGAATGAGAAGATATGTGACTTGCACAAATCAACAAAAGGAGGCAGTGCCAATAAAATTACTGATCTCTCTCCATAATTTTCATGGTTTTAAGCTTTACTGGTGATCTTCTTTCCTCAAGAGTAAAATGTAAACAAGGACTGGGGTGTGCATAATTTCTTTCTATATCATTCATCCAGTCCTGAGACTGCTTCTAGTGGTCAACTGGAAATGAAGACATCTGGATTTCAGAGATACTGCAACTCAGCCAATTGATGGGCGCTCCAATCCTGCTGAGAGTACAGGCAGCTGAAGAGACCTCAGTGCATGCATGCATGATTCATACCCACTGCAGCATTAAACCTCAGCAAAGGCTGGCGTTGTCATAATGCTGGTGGAAGGACAAGTACCACATTTACTTTAATACAATATGACCCTGACTATAAGATGACCCTACAATAATTAGATTCTATATATGGAAAATGTATAAATTGGTTATAATGTTCCAGCTATAGATTCTAAGTATTGGAGGGTTGTCTTAAGTATCCTCCCACACACTGCTACAGCAGGGAAAGCAGTGCCGGGGGGGGGGGGAGGTCGGGATCAGATGGCCCCCTTGCCCTCTGCCCCACACACTTCTTTCCCCTGCAGCCTTTCTGCCCCCTGCCTCCTGCATTTTTCCACCTCCATCTCCTCACAGCCTCTTCCCCTCCCCGCAACCTCAGTTTCTTCTGCCCAAACTCCCCAGTTTCTCTCTCTTTTCCCCCACTATTTCTCCAGTCTCTGTCTCTTCCACCCAGCCCTTCCCTGATCACACAGCCATGTCAGCACTACTGGAGTTTCCATGTGCTCTTTGCTCTGGAGAGATCCCAGCCCAAGCTGAGCTAAGTTGCGCCAGACAGTAAAAACAAGGAAAGGGGGTGGGCTACGGGGAAGAAGCTTCAGAGGAGAAGCAAAAGAGAGGCAGAGGCAGGAGGTTTCTGTGCGTCTGACTCTGGCCCCAAACACTTGTCCACTTCATATGTGAATATGAAGTGTGAATATGGGATTTTTCCCCATGCAGATTGTGGGGAAAAACTCATCTCATTTTTCAGTAAATATGGTTGTTAAACAAAACTAAAGATCCATTGACCACCAATTCTTCATCTGCAGCCTGACAGCAAAGCTAGTGGGAGCTCTGAACGTGGAGTGATAATAGGACAGGTACTCAAATACCATGTTAATTTCAGCAACCTTGAAACCAAGAGGGGGCAGGGGAAAATATTCATCTTCAAAGGGAATGGGCAACATTGGTAAGAAAGATAATTTAAAGCTTCTAAAAGTAAAAAAAAATATCAAGAAGTAGAAGTTATACTAGGACTCTGAAAAAATAATGAGCTATTAAGCAGGGCAGGCCTGAGAGGTAATTGAAAGGGACATTATAAGATGAGGGGGTGAAGGGATACTTGCAGGTGCAAGTAGCTGTAGGCTCATTTGTGTCTCCAGACAAGGAGAGTTGTCATTTCCACTCCTTTACATCCTAAACAGCCTGTGCCCATTGGCACTCAGTACCTAGTGTAGGTTTTTAATCACACAGAAACAGAGTTACGAGCCTCCAGCTCTTTATGCTTGCACATCAATAACATTATTCATGTCTTCTGCCTATCAAGGCAACAAGTAGAAGGTCGGCTTTTTTTTGTCTGCTATATTCTTTGTGAAATGAAATATTAAGCTGAGTTTTGATAGCAGGAGAAATCTACTATACGTTTTTTCCAGTCCATGACAACAAATGAATCATTTAAAAAAAAAGCTATTGATTATCACAATGAATAGCGATCAAGGTTTTCACTGTGATCAAGAGCACATTAGTACTTTGTAGAACCGAAAGAATGGCTCTGATCTGAAGAGCTTCCAACCTGAGGGATGTGACCCCAGAAATGCAATGGTTATTGTGAATATTAATATGATCACCCTCAATGAACTCAACAGTAAGAGAAAGATCTACAAAAGATATGTAGACTGTTAACTCCCATTCAGATTAATGGACTGAAATTTCATTTCAACGGGATTTAAGTGCCTAAGTACTTTGCAGATTTGGGCCCATGCATTTGCAGGATTAGGCCCCAGTTTTAAGGTTTACCATAACTAGGTACAACAAACAAAGGGGTGTGGTAAAACAGAAAAAGGATGATTGCAAGACTGCACATTCTCAAGACTGTTAAAAAGGTAATGTGGACAAAAATAATAATTAGCTTTTCAAATATGCATTGACTGCTGGTCTGAAAAAATGTGCACGCTCTTAGAAGTCAGATCAAGGGTTAAATGATAGAAAGCCCTATTCTGGGGACTTGATTGGGACTTAAACAGTAGGTGATATTGCTACTGGCCTTCACAACAGACCTGGATTGTGACCTTTAAAGAATAACATGAAACTTCAAAAGAGGAATAAAAAAATTATTTCTGTGCAGAATATTTCACAGTTTTAGACTTTACTGGTTATTATGGTGAGGATAATTATATCTTGGTGATATGATGTAGTTAAAAAAATAGGAAAGGCTAGGTTAGGATAGGATATCAAAGATTGGGTTATATATATAAACCAAAACCTCTATTAAGACATCTTTTTTTCCAGTGTAGAAGCCTGATCCTGCAGACTCTCAAGGGTATTTATGCACTGTGAGTGGACCCACTGGCTACAGACCAGGCATGTCTACACATGCATATTAATATGATACAATAGACTCCAGCACTTACAGCGCCAGAGTCTATTGATCCTGGGCACTGCATTTATGTGCACCTGGGACCACAGCACATTGAGCTGGGTCAGAATAGCCCCAGCTGGCAGGAGAATGGTGGGGTAGAAATCAGCCTGCCAGAGCAGGGCTACTCTGATCTAGCTCAATGTGCTGCAGAATGGCTGACTGGGACACCAGTGTGCTCCAGTGTGGTGCTGGCAAGTAGGCAGCTCCCACACTGAAGCACCCTTATGCCCTAGACAACCCCATCAACATCTATACATGCATTGCTGCAGACTAAAAATCTCCACAGCAGGGTCATACTTGTATTTACAAATATGACCCTGCTGTAGAGTTTATTAGTTTACTCCAGCCTAAAGACCCTACATGTGTAGATGCCAAGACGTTTACTGCAGAACTAGTTAGCCTACTCTGCAGTAAATGGTTCATGTAGACATGCCCACTGACACCTAAATCAAGAGAAGATACTTTAAGATGGTATTAAAAGCACAATCAATTTGGTGGGGCAAAGGCAAAAGACAAGGGTGAGAATAATAGGAACTGAAGTTAGCAAATGTTTTTAGTCAAATGAACAATAAAAGGCTTAAAAAGTTTTAATCTATTTGCTTTTTAATAAAAAACAGACTGAAGGAGGAAAAAAAGAACACTGAGGTCATTCTTAATATAATTCTTAATATATCACAAACTCAGCCCTGAGAGAATTGTGAGTTAGACTGTAGATGTGAAATTAGATATTAAAACAAGCTTTCCCAAAAAACTGGGGAAGGGTTTGTATGTTGGGTATGTGTTCAACTCCATTTGTCCATTTATACAAAATTTATTTTTCGGTATCTCTAACCAGAACTGGGTGACAATTTTTCACTAAAACAATTTTTGTTGAAAAATCCAGAAAAAAATTAAAGAAAAGGATCAAGATAAATTTCCCATTTGAAAACATTTTGAAATTGCCATAATATCGTGTCTCAATATTTCCTAAATGAAAAAATCTACTTTTTGGTTCAAAATTACTTTTTGTTTTGAACTTTAAGGTAATATAGTTAAAGAGAGAGAGAGAGAAGGTGAAAAAATGAACCAAAAAAAAAGAAAAAAAAGTTAACATTCATTAAACAAAACATTCCAATTGACCAGAATAGATTTTTTTAAAAATTATTTTTAGTGTGCAAATATTTTCAAAATGTTGATGTTCTGTTTTGATTGGGGAAAAGAAACAGTTTAAAAATCTCCCCAGGACAGGAAACCATTTTCCACTATGTTTTATTTGTATTAGGTATGGCTGACCTTCTTGACAGGGCTTTAAACTGAGACCGCTGGGGGACGGACAGTCTACTAACAGTTCTAGCCCAGGTCATGTCAGCTGTAATACCAATAACTTGGGCAGCCTAAGGGATCCTGCTCTGGTGACAGCCCAAGGAAAGGTCCCTCTTAACCCCTCAAGGAAGCATTGGGCTTCACATGGCAGACTTAACTGCCTGTACACAAACTCCAGGAGCTTGGGAAACAAGCATGAGGAACTGGTCCTTCTCCTATGTGATAATAACTATGACCTTGTAGGAATTACAGAGACCTGGTGGGATTCCACCTATGATTGGTCAGTGGCAGTAGAGGATTACACCTTGTATAGGAGAGATCATGTAGGGAAGAGGGCTGGGTATGTTGCTATCTACATCAAAGATTAGCTCACCTCCCTGCAGATTGAGTTTCCAAAACAGGAAGGGCATCTTGAGATGATCTGGGTCAGGATATGAGGAGAACACGGGGAGGGTGACTTTTTTGTAGCAGTCTACTATAGACCCCCTCCCCCCCCCACCAAGAGGAAGTCCTAGATCAGGAATTCAGTAGGGAACTGGTTGAAGCCGCGCGCTCCTGATCCTTGACTGTCATGGGGGATTTCAACTTCCCTGATATCTCCTGGGATGAGCACATAGCCAAATATGACAGGTTGCATAGCTTTCTCATGTGCATCGATGATCTCTACCTAACCCAGGAGGTCTATGGGCCAACTAGAGGAGAAGCATTGCTGGATCTGGTCCTGGCCAAAGGGGACAACCTGGTGAGCGATCTGCGAATCGAGGGGAAGCTTGGTAACAGTGACCATGAATTGGTCACCTTCTTAGTTCATGAAAGAGCAGGCAAACCCCTCAGTAAAACAGAAATCCTTAACTTTGGGAAGGCTGACTTCTGCAAACTGAGAGAATTGGTCAGTCAGGCAATCAGAGGCCATACCCGCCCAGAAAAGGGAATACATGAGGAATGGTTATCGCTCAAAAGCATAATCCTTGAAGTGCAGGGCAAAGCCATCCTTTCTCACAAGAAATGCAGTCAACGGGCAAAGAAGCCCCTGTGGCTGAATAAGGATCTCATTAAGCTCGAAAGAGTAGCCTACACCAGTTGGAAAACAGGAAGCATTACCAAAAAGGATTACTCTGCACTCGTCTGCTCCTGCAGAAAGCAGCCGAGAAAAGCCAAGGCAGAAACCAAGCTTAGGCTAGCTTCAGGGATTGAGGACAACAGAATGTCCTTCTTCAGATATGTGGGGAGTAGAAAAAAGAGCAAGGATAGTATTGGACCCCTGAAAGATCCGAAAGGGCAACTGACATCAGATGCCCAAACAAAGGCCAATCTCCTAAATGACTTTTTTTGCATTGGTTTTTCACCCTCCCAGGAGGATCACACTGCCAGGAATGACACTAACCAATCTGGGAGTGGGTGACAGGCACCCCCCCCCCAAAACCCGATGGGGATCAGGTGAGGGAACACCTTGAGAAGTTGGCCATTCACAAGTCTGCAGGTCCAGACAGAATGCACCTGAGGGTCTTGAAAGAGCTGGCAGACATTATTGCATCCCTCTTGGCAGGGATATTTGAAAAATTGTGGCACTCAGGTGAGGTCCCGGATGGCTGGAAAAGAGCCAACATGGTCCCTATCTACAAGAAAGGGAGGAGGGATGACCTGGGGAACTATAGCTCAATCAGTCCGACATCTGTCCCTGGAAAAATCCTGGAGAAAATTATCAAGGGATCCATCAATGCCAGACTAATGGAAGACAAGCTTCTCAATGCCAGCCAACATGGCTTTGTGACTGGCAGGTCTTGCCTGACCAACCTCATCTCCTTCTATGACCGGATAACATGTGCCCAGGACAAGAGGGATGATGTGGATGTCATATATCTGGACTTCAGGAAGGCCTTTGACCTAGTTTCCCAGGATGTCCTCATGGTTAAGCTGGGGAACTGTGGCCTTGATCATCATACAGTCCAATGGCTAGGTAACTGGCTACGGGGTCGGACCCAAAGTGTACTAGTTGAAGGGAGCAAACCAACATGGTGCAGGGTTACCAGTGGAGTCCCTCAGGGCTTGGTACTCGGGCCAGTACTCTTTAACATTTTCATCAACGATCTAGATTTGGGAGTTAGATGTGAACTGGCCAAGTTTACGGACAATACCAAATTATGGGGGAGGATGGTCATGCTGCAGGACAGCCTGGGAATATAGGCCGATTTGGACACATTCTCAAGGTGGGCCAATGAAAACCAGATGGACTTCAATGCAGAAAAGTGCAAGGTGCTGCATCTTGGTAGGAAGAACCCCCAGCATCCTTGCAGGTTCGGCAGTGCTATGCTCGCTAGCACCACAGCCGAAAGGGACGTGGGGGTCTTGATTGACCACAAGATGAATATGAACCACCAATGTGATGCCATGGTGGGCAAAGCTAACCAAACTCTGGCGTGCATCCACCAATGCATCTCAAGCAAAACCAGGAAAGTCATCCTCCTGCTTTACTTGGCCCTGGTGAGACTTCAGCTGGAGTACTGCATTCAGTATTGGGCCCCCCACTTCAGGAAAGATGTGGAGAAGCTTGAGAGATTCCAGAGGAGAGCCACTCCAAGGCCTATATTTCCTGGAGGAAAGGCCCTGTGAGGAGCGGCTGAGGGATTTGGGACTCTTCAGTCTGGAGAAGAGAAGGCTCAGGGTGGCAGCCTACAATTTCAGAAGAGGGGTACATCAGGACCTGGGAGAACACCTGTTCAACGGAGCTCCTCAACGGATAACAAGGTCTAACAGCCACAAACTTCAGGAAGGCTGATTTAGACTAGACAAAAAAGTTCTTTACAGTGCGTGTGTCCAGGGTCTGGAACAAGCTCCCTGCAGAGGTGGTGCAAGCACCTACTCTGGACTTTGTCAAAAAACAACTGGATTTATTTCTTGCTGAGGTCACTTGATCCCAGCTGACTTCCCATCTATGGTGGCGGGGGGGATGGACCCAATGATCTCATGAGGCCCCTAATTTCTATAAAATCTATGTATGTAGGAGACAATCACTTCACAAGATTTCTTTTTACATGGGAGGCAAGGATTTCTTAAGGTAATATATTTTATTGGAACAACTGCATAGTTGGGTCTAACTCTGTACCAACTATGCAGTTGGTCCAACAAAAGATAAAACTCTGAGAAATCCTTGCTTCTTGCATAATTTCTGGACTACCATGATTATAAAGTCACTCTGACACTACCTGTTCACATGGTCACAGAGAAGTCCCATAAAGTTGTTCTTTCTCCAAATGAATAATAGAACATCCTGCTTTTCTGGGCCTGAGAAGAGAGTTTGTTAGCCAATACTTTCTGCTGAAGATAATATAAAGTAAATCCCAAACTAAATGTTAGTACTATATATTTTACCCAATTATCCCAAGCAGAATTGAGTGTGTGGGCAGGAGAAAGGAGTTCTGGAATATAATCTTTCATAAATCTGACCTTCACTGTCAAGGAAGATTGCAGTTGATACTGTTCCAGCTGTCTTATCACACAGTATTACTATAGTCCTAAAATCTCTATCCCTTTTGTGTATTTATTTAAAAATAAGATTCCTCTCCAAAGTTATAAAGTTCAACAAAATTTGGACTGACTTTCTCTCCAATGTATTCTTCAACTTTTATATTGGCAGCAATATCTTTATAAGTCATATTCTGTAGATTTATTGGTATATCCTAAATGTACTGTAATTCAGAATTTGTTTTGGGCTTACTCTTTCATGGCTTAACTTTCATAAAGCTGAATGAAATTTTCAAAAGCACCCAGGCCCAAATCTATAAAGGGACTTCGGGGAAATTTAGGCATATAAGTTCAAAAATTTCATCCTTAAGACTCCCACCTAGTTGCATACATACTGTTGTCAGCCTTGGCCATTTTTAAGGGGCCTAGGCTAAGCTGCAGAAGTGTTACTAAGCAAAAAGCCCAAAGCCTGTTTTTGAATAACGGTAGCATGAACCTTTGCAGATGTAACAACTAACTTGGTCAGCAAGTAAAGGAAACCATTAAATACAACTAAACAAAGCACAAAGGCCTGAAAGGAGATAAGGGAAGACCATACATTAAATGATCCATATACACTATATAATAACTTTATTTTAAAATAGCAGTAGAAGTAATTGTGTAATCAAATGTATTAGTTGCCATTTTGCTATAATAGATATATTTTTATTAAAATGCTTAGATAGTTTGTAAAAACAAAAACAGCTGTCAGAGAAGACTATAAAGTAAGGTAAAAGAGACATAGGAACAGCACTCCAGAATAGGGAAGGAAAGAAGATAAGAAATCCTCCCTCTTTCCCAAGGATATACATCCAAACAAATTAACACCTTCCAAGTCCACAAGAGATCTGGTTCAGTCCAGTTCCAACAGTTTCAATTAAACAAAGAAATTTAAATAAACCTTTAAATAAACCCAATCAGAGATCATGCATTAAAATATTAAAACCAGCCATCTATAAATATTTTCTGGAAGGAAATTTGGAGAACACAGCAAATTGAGGAAGACCTGCTGTCAATCTGCATGCCACCTTTCTTTCACCTCTCCAGTTTCCCTAGCTGGTATAGGTGAGTATCTGTGCTGTGCTGTTGCAGGTAGCCAGATAGACTTTGGAATAAATGTTTGTTTTAATGTTTTAAGGTGCAAGCAAAACTGAGCACTCCCAGGAGTGACACTCAGGAGTGTTCCCCCAAACACTTCCAGGAGTGACAAGAAATAACGGTCACAAGCTGGCAGAGGATAGATTTAGGCTAGATATCAGGAGGCGCTACTTCAGTCAGGATGGCTAGGATCTGGAACCAACTTCCAAGAGAAGTGGTGCTGGCTCCTACCCTGGGGGTCTTTAAGAGGAGGTTAGATGAACATCTTGCTGGGTCATTTGACCCCAGTACTCTTTCCTGCCATGGCAGGGGGTCGGATTTGATGATCTGCTCAGGTCCCTTCCGACCCTAGAAACTATGAAACTAAAAAAAGGTTGGGCTGTAGACCAGTTTTTGCCTCTTTTATCAATAGCCTACCCACCAGATTACCTGTAATTTGTGTAACGGGGCCTAAAGTTCAACTTTGCATGTTTAGGAACATCTTAGTCATGTCAGACCTGAGCAGTTTAGAATTGGGCAGCCTGGAACTTACCTCATGCTAGAAGTCATTAATTAAGTATTTTCCTGCTTGTATACCCTAAGAGGTCAATTCCATATACTTCCAGGACCAGTCCTCACTCAATACACAGCAACAGCTGCTGCTAAGTTTAAAACAATGGCTGGAGGATGTGTAGGTGCTGTCTCTCTTTTATACCAAGCCTAACACTTGGAGCAGGAATGAACCTGAGTGGGGTTCAAAGCCACATCTCCCACCTCCCCGTACGGTGTCCACATCAATAATCTACTATAGGCTTCTCTAAGGTGGAGTCACTTGCTTCCTCTTGTGTTGAAGTTGCTACAGAACACGAGAGGGAGTCTGACTCAAGACTAGTGGTTAGGACCAACTAGGTGCATCTACACATGCACCGGACTGCACAGTTGTTACTGCACAGTCATTTAGTACTTGCTTAAGGAAGTTACTGCACAGTTCCAACGTTACTGTGCAGTCCTGATGCCACACAGGTCGTTTCCAATGCTACTGCACAATAGTGTCAGCATCACAGTTCGCTCCTTCTGGCACTATGTCACTGGAGCAATGAGCTACAGTGACATAGCTTGTTGTTATGGCAATGTAGCGTCTCATGTAGACGTGCCCACTGAAGTACAGGGAGGTCTGGGTTCTGCTTCCTACTCCAAGGACCATTTGTGCATTTGATACACATATCCTTCCAGGAGCGTGCCTTAACCACTAGGCCTGAGAGGTACGTTCCATCTTTCTGTGCCAATTAATCTTTCATTCTTCTCTGCCCAGTAGTACAACTGTAGGCACACTAGATGATAGGGTAAGGATCCAGGATGATCTTGACAGACTTGTTTTATGGGCTGATTGGAATCAGGTGAGGTTCAACTGGGAAAAGTGCTGGGTCCTTCATCTGAGTAGAAAGAACCTTCACCACAACTATATGACAGGTGGTAGCCCACAGCATCTGAATGGGACCTGGGGGTCACAATTGACCAGAAGATGAATATGAGCCAACAGTGAATCACAAACTAATAGAGGGAAGATTTAGGCTGGACATAAGGAGGAACTTCTTCTCCATAAGGGTAACTAGAACCTGGAACACACTCCCGGCAAAGGTGGTGCAGTCGCCATCCTTGGAGGTGTTCAAAAGGAGGCTGGATAAGCACCTCATTGAGCTAGTTTGAGCTCTTTAACCTCTTGCCTATGGCAGGGAATTGGACTTGATCTTACAGGAAAAAACCTTAGTTTTGTGATCTTATCTTAATAGCTAGCAGAAACCATCCCATTTCAACCAGCCAATGTAACTTACACTCAGAAATCTGTTTTCTGCTTACTTCAAAACCTGAATTAAAAATCTCAGCCACGTGCAAACAAGGACACCAAAAAAATTACTACAGTTTTAGAGGCTACTTTGTGGGGGAGGGGAAACCATTAGCTTTTATGCTCCATAGTTTTTCAAATCTGCATCTTGACACAGTTGATGGCTGTACAAATCACGACTGAAAAGGTATATTCTAAGTAGAACTGTGAATTGGGTCTGAATTGCAAAGAGTCCCGTCTTTTTTATAATATAGTATAAAGGTCCAAACAGACCATTATGTTCAAGGAATATGCCTTGTGGGATGTATGTGTCTGTATATGAATTCCTGCAAGAGAAAAAGGTAGAAGAAAACTTGACCTTGAGTTGTTTGGTGAGTGCTGTCCATATAGCTAGAAAATGAGGCCACAACAGAGGTCTTCATCTTTGCTCACTTTTCAGTGCTTTTTTCATCTTTACACAACTTTCACACTATTTGGTCAGTCATGATAAATGAAGATTAAACTGGTATTGTCAAGCACCTTTTCAAGCGCTTCCTAATTGCCAAAGAGGAATGAGTAGCACTTCAATGTCTGTGAGTACCAAATGCTCTATTTACAGCGTAAGCATTCCATAAGTACCCATACAAGTATTTTTTTAGCACAACTGCACTGGATGTGTATTAGGACTCTGTCCAATTGTACTGTTCAACCTGGTGATCTCAATAGAAATCAGGAAACAATGATAAGGTAGAAATATGCCCATTGTAAGCCTAGTTTACAAAGGATCAAAAGAATTTCTACTCCAGGTCAGATAAGTGTTCCATCACTTTCAATACTCCATCTCAGACAGCACCTACTACCAGCAGCACCAGAAAGAGAGCTGAGGAAGTTACGGAATATCATGCCAATAGACACATTTGCTTCCTACCACTGTGACTTAGGTGATGATGTGGGCCCTGAAGTATTAGGTTTTATACCTTTAATTTTATGTTACCCTATCTAATATTGGATTAATTATCAGCGTTCAGTTGACATTTTTGGTCATGTAATTACAGTGAAAATAGTTTGTGTGCTTCAGCAAATATTAGATTGTGCAGATGCCAAACAGTAGAAGACACACAGGTTTCTATAACTGAGCACATTTAGAAGAGGGATACAACAGATTGTAGATTAAATAGTCTAGTAAATAACTAACATATTTCAGACAGTTTAGGTGCTTATATGGAC
Source organism: Crocodylus siamensis (assembly GCF_052110815.1). Lineage (NCBI taxonomy): Eukaryota > Metazoa > Chordata > Crocodylia > Crocodylidae > Crocodylus > Crocodylus siamensis. The sequence goes on from NC_143397.1 coordinate 137,853,757, forward strand.
TATGATTTCATGGAATGACTAAGTTCTTTGGTAGGGTTACCCTCTTTTTTGGTACTGTGATTTTAAAGCTCCTGGCACAATGCTAGGTATTATACATGACTAGTGCTTTTTGGTACCACTCCAGTGCAAATAACAAAACTAATATGCCACTGGGAAAAAAGTCTATTGCTTCTATATGTACCATTTTGAGAGCCTTGTAGGAAAAGCATTCTAAAAGTGTTAATTTATCCATCATTATTTTTATTATGAACAACTGGCTTCTAGTCTGGAATATGCTTATAATCTAAGATTTAAATAATTACTTAATATTGGTTCCATCTTGCTGACCAGCTCCTTAAACTCCCCAACCCCTATAAGCCTTTAGTGACCATTAATGACATATGGTTCCTTGTAATGTTGTCAGTGGAGCTTCATCCATGAAACTTCAAATGTTTCCTGAGACTATTCTAGGCAGGAGGTCTCTCCAGCTGGCTGCTGCACACAAATTAATTGCCAAGTAGGTCTGGAACACACTAAAGCCATATTGGATTTAATATAGTTTAAAAGTGTTGATTATGGGCATAATGTTTTCATAAAGCAGAGACAGCTGACTTCTAAACCTGAATTTTTTAAGAGAGAATGAGAATTTGGCCAGGTATGGCTCCAGGATTCAAGCTACAAATGCCAGTCACCCCATCACAGATTCCATAGTTAATTCAGAAATTTCTTTTATGTCAAGTTAATATATGGTTCCTTTCACTTAAAAATAAACTAACATGTGGCATTGTAAGTGCTAGTGTTTAGAGGTAGAACAATAATGGCATTTTGGTACGATTCCAGAGACCTGGCTTCAAGCCCTGTTGTCTGATGCCAGAACTGCTCGTAGCTGACCTTGCTGTAAAAAGGGTACTCTGGTAATTCAGGCTGACAAATCAGAAGCAGAATCATAGAAAACTGGGGTTGGAAGGGACCTCAGGAGGTCATCTAGTCCAAACCACTGCTCAAAGCAGGACCATCCCCTACTAAAGCACCCCCAGCCAAGGCTTTGTCTAGCCAGGTCTTAAAAACCTCCGATGACGGAGAGTCTACAACCTCTCTGGGTAACCTGTTCCAGTGTTTTACTACCCTCCTAGGGAGAAAATTCTTCCCAATATCTAACCCAAACTTCCCTTGTTGCAATTTGAGACCATTGTTTCTTTTTCTGTCATCTGCCACCACTGAGAACAGTCTAGCTCCATCCTTTTTGGAACCGCCCTTCAGACAGTTAAAAGCTGCTATCAAATTCCCTCTCAGTCTTCAGCAGACTAAATAAACCCAGTTCCCTCAGCCCCTCCTCATAAATCATGTGCCCCAACCCCAAATAATTGTTTTTGCTTTCTGCTGCACTGTCTCCAACTTGTCCACATTCTTTCTATTGGGTTGGGGATGTTCAAATCTAGAGACAGTACTTCAGATGTGGTCTCACCAGTGTAGAACAGAGCAGGAAAATATTTCCCTTGACCTGTTGGCAACACTCGTAGCAATGCAGCCCAGTTGCCAAGAAGGCTAATGGCATACAAGGGCACATTGTTGGCTCATATTCAGCTTATTGTCTACTGTAAACCCCAGGTCCTTTTCTACAGACCTGCTGCCCAGCCAGTCAGCCCTCAGACTGTACCAGGGCATGAGATTCTTTCATCCTAAGTGCAGGACTTTGCACTTGTCTTTGAAGAATTGGGCCAAAAGAAATTTCCTGGGGTTCAACAATTTGTCTAGGTTATTCTGAATTCTAGCCCTACCCTCCAGCCTATCTACTACTCCCCACAGTTTGGTGTCATCTGCAAACTTACTCCATGCCACCTTCCAGGTCATTGATGAAAATATTGAACAAAACTGTCCCCAGGACCAACCCCTGGGGCACTCCACTTGAAACTGGCTGCTTATCACTCCTTTGTGTTCTGTTGCCATGCCTTATACTGTTGCTCTGAGGGGTCCGGCCAACTCTCAGGATCTCAATTTTGCACTGTTAGACAGGAGGGTGTCATGTACAATTGCACATGCATACATAAAAAAAATAAATTAAGCACACATACACTCACTAGGTGCATACACCCCCAGTAGGCATACACCCTCACATTAGTAACTCAGATACACACACATTCAAAATAACCAGTCTAAGTTCATGCACACCTATTACCAGTTTAAGCCCATAAACGCTACACACACCAAATTTAGACAGAATCAGTTACCAACACCTGCACATCCAATACACATATGTGTATTACTAATTCATATATAGATATTATTGTGTCTGTGTGTGGTATATGTGTCTGTGTGTGTATATATATAGATGTGTATTCACTAATTCACACACATGCCACCTACCTACACATACACACAGGTCAGTTCCTAAGTTGGGTGTTGTGATGTGTATGTATGTATGTGCTTGGTGTACTTGGGATACCTGGGGAAAGGTTAAGGTAAGAAAGTAGAAGTGTAGGGAGTAAAAGTTACTGGGAGTGAAAGTTACTGGGACCAGGATTAGAACCAGTAGATTAGAGGGGCCTGGGCTGAAGAACTGAGGCTGGGGGTAACTTTAGGTTAATTGATCTTAATTAAAAGATAACATCCAGGGCCTGCAGAACAGGGGAGGGATGCTGGCACAGAGGCTGGGACTGGAGC